>NC_137427.1:957500-1132500 GCF_964374335.1 Astatotilapia calliptera
TGTGTCTGTGTGTGTCTGTGTGTGTGTGTGTGTGTGTGTGTGTGTGTCTGTGTGTGTGTCTGTGTGTGTGTGTGTGTGTGTGTGTGTGTCTGTGTGTGTGTGTGTGTGTGTGTGTGTGTGTGTCTGTGTGTGTGTGTGTGTGTGTGTCTGTGTGTGTGTGTGTGTGTGTGTGTGTGTGTGTGTGTGTGTGTGTGAATATTTACACACACGTATAAACATGTAAACACTTATTCAGCACACTCACAGGCTCCGTCAGGCTCTGAGTGCTGCCCCTCCCCTCAGCTGGCTTCCACAGGTTGTCCAATCAGAATCCACCCCTGCAGTCTCAGCAGCAATGCAGTTCAGAGGAAGAAGCGTCGTGATGAAGATGAGGAATAGAGATGGGTGGATGTTAGTTACATTTCTTTTGCACAGTTACAGAGTCGTGTTGGCTATGTGTGGGGGCTGACTCCGCCCTCTGACGGGGGCAGCTGTGGTTTCAGAGCTGCGATGAGCGCCGTCTGTCTGTAAACAGCCCGGGGTCTCTGTTCTCCTTTAACTCATCCAGTTTGTGATGAAAACCTTCCCCGGAGACACGTTAGCAGCCTTCCCCCAGAGAACGCCGCTCAAACGTGACGAAACGGCGTGCTGATTGTGGCCAATTAGATGCTGTTTAGGACAATTACCTGCTATCAGATCACAGAGCTCTGGCAGGAGGACGGGACGTTTCCCTGCTCGCCACATGAAGGGAGGAGGTGGTGAAACCTTAAACTGGGTTTTAGTCAAAGCAGGAGGTGCTGAAAGAAACCTGCCAGCTTCTCCTTTCTGCCGCCACAGGACGAAGCCTCCCAGCCTCTCGCCGCTCCACCCTCTATTTACGCCTCCGCCGTCGCCCTCAGAGCCGTCTTTAATACCACCGTACATTTATCCACCTTTAAACCCTTGATTAGGGCCCGAGAGACGGCCCGGCTCAGAGGGAAGCTTTATCCCTGTAATCCCACAGAGCCCCACAGAGTCCCGCAGAGCCCCACAGAGCCCCACAGAGCCCCACAGAGTCCCACAGAGTCCCGCAGAGTCCCACAGAGCCCCGCAGAGTCCCACAGAGTCCCGCAGAGTCCCACAGAGCCCCGCAGAGCCCCACAGAGCCCCGCAGAGTCCCACAGAGCCCCGCAGAGCCCCACAGAGTCCCACAGAGTCCCACAGAGTCCCGCAGAGTCCCGCAGAGTCCCACAGAGCCCCGCAGAGCCCCACAGAGCCCCGCAGAGTCCCACAGAGCCCCACAGAGTCCCACAGAGCCCCACAGTCCCGCAGAGCCCCGCAGAGCCCCGCAGAGCCCCACAGAGTCCCACAGAGTCCCGCAGAGTCCCACAGAGTCCCGCAGAGCCCCGCAGAGCCCCGCAGAGTCCCGCAGAGTCCTGCAGAGTCCTGCAAAGCTCTGACTCTGCTACAAACCTTCCTGTCACTCAGTCGGCCTCCTCTCTGGATGAAAGTCCGGCTTTACAGAAGTGTCGACTGGTGAAAGTCAGTGACAGTGTGGGGCTCCATCACTATGAGTCTAACCTGGAACTGAGCGTGCTGTCCCTGCTGGTCTGCACATCTGGGTGTCTGCAGACTGGACCGAGGGTGGTGTTAGTGGAGGTGCTGCTCTGTGGGGCCGGGCGGCAGCAGCTGGTTTCAGTCAGCGCACCAACAAACTGAAGACATTATTTACTGTTCATGGCGCTGCTGAACCTCATTAACATGAACTTTACATGAACCCCCACCCGAGCCCCCGGCGCTTTATTTAAAGTGCTGTTTTCCACAAACGTTGCTTTGAGACATTTGGCACAAGGTGAGCTGCAGACAGCCGGGACGCCGTAACGTCTCAGAGACACATTTTTCACTCACAGCATAGAAAACAAAAGACATATTAAAACTGAAAAAACACCGTCCACACCTGCAGCTGCAGGTTACAGAAACTCAAACTTTACATAACAGTCACTGAATCTTCAGAGGATCTGCAGCTCAAACACCGGCGGCCGTCTCAGGGATTATTTTCTGTCATTTTTATACGTTTATCTGCAGACGTCATGTGTTTAAATCCAGCTGATCAGCTGTGATCAGAGCGTGTTTCAGTAAAAATCTCTCTCTCTCACACACACACACACACACACACACACACACACACACACACACACACACACACAGTCTGATTAACAGTAGTCCCAGGATGCTTCCTTCTCTAATCGGCTCACTGCTTCCTTGTTAATTGCAGCGCACTAATGTTGGCGTGTTTTGTCCCCCTGCAGCACCCGTACCCATCGGAGGAGCAGAAGAAGCAGCTGGCTCAGGACACCGGCCTCACCATCCTGCAGGTCAACAACTGGTGAGTCACCAAGCAGTCGCAGGTATTTATGGGAAGGCTGACCTTTGGCCCCACCCTGAGCCTAATGAGGTGGGTGGGGGTGAATTCCTGCTGAGTTTCCTCGTCTCCACTCTCAGGAGGATGGAGGTGCTTAGTTTGAGAGCTAATTGGAGCTCTGAGGTGGAGACCCGAGGGATGCTCTGCTGGGAGTATGCGTCACCTGCACCTCACCTGTGCTAATGTTGCCAGTAGAGTGAATAAATGTCCGCATCCACGTCTGTTTCTCCAGCACAGCTGCTCTGTGCCCAAATAAACTCGTCACTAACAGTAAAAGTCTGGGTGTCGAGGAGAGAAGGGAAACGCAGGAAGCTAGGAGAAGGATGCAAGGAGAGAAGAAGGAAGTGAATTCACTTCAGTTTTATTTACACAGCACCGAATCACAACAACCGTCGCCTCAAGGAGCTTTATACTGTAAGGTCGACCCTACAATAACACATACAGAGAAAAACCCAACAATCATATGACCCCCTGTGAGCAGCACTTTGGCGACAGTGGGAAGGAAAAACTCCCTTTTAACAGGAAGAAACCTCCAGCAGAACCAGGCTCAGGGAGGGGCGGGGCCATCCGCTGTGATTGGTTGGGGTGAGAGAAGGAAGACAGGATAAAGTCATGCTGTGGAAGAGAGACAGATTAATAACAGGTATGATTCAATGCAGAGAGGTCTGTAACACATAGTGAGTGAAGAAGAAACACCCAGTGCATCATGGGAATCCCCGGCAGTCTACGTCTATTGCAGCATCACTAAGGGAGGATTCAGGGTCACCTGGTCCAGCCCTAACTATATGCTTTAGCAAAAAGGAAAGTTTGAATCTTAAAAGTAGAGATAGTGTCTCCTGAATCCAGACTGGAAGCTGGTCCTGAGTGAAATGCACGGCTGTGAGGTCACACTGCCTCCGGTCCCGTTACCTTGGCAACAGTTACAGTTTTTTACAGACGCTAGGACACATGTCTCAATACTTAGGTCACGTTTGCAAACCTCCTCACACAGTGAGCACAACAGAAGTCTATGTGGGCTAAACTGAGGACCAGTTATCATTGTTTTGGCACAAAATGCATTCAATGACTACATCTCTCAAATTTCATGAATTATCTTCTCACTCAGACACAACAACTGCCAAAAAGCTTTTTACGTACAGGACATTTTGCATGTGCTTACATACTGTTTTCAAAACTGTTAAACTTATGGCCAAAACAATAACACAATGCAAAACTGAATAAGACAGCAACATGCAACAGCAATATTTTATTGAAACATATTTTAACTCTAAAAATGCAGTTTAACCAGCCACAGCTGATTCTCATTGTAGATGAACATCTACACAGGTGTTACTCCTCCAATTGTTCAACTCCTTCAATTCTGGCAGCCAGAAGATTCTTTCCTAGGTGTGTTGCCCTAGATGACATAAGATGTGATGTGGATGAGAACCTGTGGCCAAATGGAGAAGACCGAGTAGATTAGCATTACTATTGTATGTGTATCAGTGGATGGTGTGTATACAAATTCTTGTATTTTGGGATTACTTAGTGCAAAAAAATAAAAATACATAAACAAATATTAACGAATTCTGCATGATGTCTGATTCATTCCAGTAACATATATTGAAATTATAAACAGAGACGTGTCCTTGTTTTACACAAGAAAACACTGTAATGCTACATGTTGTTAGTGTTTTTAGGTCATTGTTTTGTGGGTGACAAAGTGTGTTTGTCGGCTGTCAACCTTTGCTAGTGTTCTGGAAGAATGAGTTTATTTGAGACCTGAATGAAGTGTTTTGGTAGTTGTAGTGCATTTTGAATGTGAAATGAACTGCTTTGCCAAGCTGACGGTCAGTTAGGAGGATTGTGTGAAGAGTTTTGCAAAAGTGACCTAAGTATTGAGACATGTGTCCTAGCGTCTGTAAAAAACTGTAAATCTGACACAGCGAGCGTGAAAGCTTAAGTTTAATAAAAGGGCGTCTTCTCGCCAGGCTCCAGTGATCCTCACGTCAAAAACAGGAAGTCGAAAATATCCGATTACTGTAGAAAAACAAAACCAGCCCCCACCACCTCCGCCTGTGTCGCCATCCCTCCAGTCAGAGAGGCCACGCCTCACACAGGCGAGTTATGTACACACCCCGCACAGGGTGTGAGTCTGTGGGGCTGGCTCACTGCTGCCTCTGCTGGTCGTCAGAGGAACTGCAGGCCTTCATGTTTCAGCCCGTCGGGTTGGCGTGTGTATTCGTGTTTTATGAAACAAAAGATAGAAACAGGGTCTTCTCTCTGATTTGTGTGTGTGGGTGTGTGTGTGTGTGTGTGTGTGTGTGTGGGTGTGTGTGTGTGTGTGTGTGTGTGTGTCTGTGTGTGTGGTGTGCAGTTGGTGTAAATGGCATTTTCATGGCAAACAGCTGGACTGGTTTATTTAAATACGCCCTTGGTGGTGGGGGGGGGGCTGACCTCAAAATGACTCCCTCAGTGGGCGGAGCTTCTACATGTTTTACAAGCAGGCGGTTGGGGAGTGTGTGTGTGTGTGTGTGTGTGTGTGGTGATTAATAGATCTGCTTTGTTTAAACACTGACTGTACAGAGCGGCCCGAGCCCCGCCCCTCCCTGCCCCTCCTCGCCGGGCGGTGGGGGTCAGGAGGCCGATCGTCCTTCGAGGCTACGCCCGAAGTTTTCATTATTTCAGAGAAATCCGGTTCTGGTCTCGTTGTTTTCCTCTGGCTTTAAATGTGTTGGAGGCAAGAAACAAAATGGCGGCCTAGTGCTGCAGAAGGATTGTGACCACGGCCTCGCACGCGGTCCCAGATGTAAGACTTTCAGTCGCCCCGGCAGGTCGGTTCTGGAGGTCTGAGGAGCAGGAAGGTGGATGGTGTTTCCTGTCTGAGACTTGGAAACGGCTCCTAGCAGGTTTTTGAGTGCGCCGGTCCCAGCGGCGACATCTTTGTGGTGATGGGGCTCGCGGTTCCTGTGGGAGCGTACGTCTTCTCTGCAGTTGACCTATGCAGAGTGACCATGTGACCTCTGTAAGAGGCCTACCACACCGTTGGACCATTAAACTCCTGGGTCCTCACTCTGTGCTGGGGGCGGGTTTTCAGCACGTCTTTGTCCCTCCTGTCTCTCCCGTCTCGCTCCTGATGGAGGATTTTTCCCTGCAGGACTCAGTAAGATCAGCTTTCATCACTGATCCTTTTCTCAAAGACACGCAGACCTGAATGTTCACTGACACTGGATGACGATCCATTATATAATCAGTTCACGAGAAGGTTAAGCATACTCCTCCTCACCTACACGTTCTTTGTTCTCAGCCTGGCAGGAAGGTGGGGAAGAGGGCGGAGTTATGTAGTCCCGGGCGTGTCCAACAGGTCGAAAGGATGTGATGTTTGCTACTGAAGGTGAAAAAGGTTTTAAATTTGTGCTTTTAACAGTTACATTGATGCTGCGATTATTATTTCATGTGCTGACTCGATGAAAAGTGGAGGACTGGCCCCGCCCACAGTGTTACCTGCTGCAGAAGATACCTGGATACCTGCATTTCCAGCATGTTTCAACATTTCTGAGAGGAGATCATTCGTTTTTTCTTTGGATGTTGACCAAAACCAGATTTACCAAAACGTCCAAATGAAACCGTGACGTCGGAGTGATCTGAGGCTGTCGGCCGAGCGGCGCTGTGCAGTGCGAGCGACGTTTATTTCCTGTTTCGTGTGTCCTGATGAGCTCGTGCAGCCTCGTGCTAACGGGCTGACTGACCTGGAAATATTCTCCCCCCCCTCCCCCCACCGCGTACCTTTTTCGGTCCCCCAGAGGACAGCTGTGGCCTTTGATTTTCTGAAAAGAACCCCCCCCCCACCCTCCTGTTGAAATGGTCCCTCCCCACCCGGGGCTCAGGGTGTAGGAGGACATAAATCAAGCAGGAAACCACAGAGCTTTTACTTGGGGGGGGGGCTACATAGGTCTTTAAGTTGAGGAAGACCAGAATGGGGGGGAATGACTAATTGGAGTAGCTGGGGAGGTCACAGGAGGTGCCGGGTCGGAGGTCACGCATACCAGGATGATGGCTTTAAGAGTGTATTTAGGAGACGTTGCCAGTGCTCGCCGACGGCTTCCCATTGGTTAATCTCCAGGAAGTGATCTGATTGATTTGTGCTGATCATGTTAAACCGTTTATTTGCACAGTAACAGGTCAGATGGACCCGACTTCTGTAACACGCCTGCATCGGGGCCTCGATGTTCACGTAAATGACGGTAAAATTTAAACCAGTGGACGAGTTTCCAGTGAAGCCAGTTTGAGCTGCTGGGTGTTTAAACTTGACCTGAAGCGATTTATCAGTAACGAGTTTATTGTTGTCGTTAAAAACAAACTCTGACTTCTTTTCTTTGACTTTCAGGTTCATCAACGCGAGGCGGCGGATCGTTCAGCCCATGATCGATCAGTCAAACAGAGCAGGTGAGGTCTCACAGGTGTATTAGCGGCTGTTTCGTTTCCATTAAATCAGAAACTCCTCCAGTATCCGTGCTCTTCCACCGTGTCTGCGTGAGCTTTCCAAACACCCGACTGGGACTGGAACGCCAGTGGAACTCGCTCCGCATGTAAGGCGAGCTGAAAAAGCGGCGTCTCGCTTGGTTCCTCGGAGCGTTGGAGCGAGCAGAGAGGCTTAAACTCTGAATGGCTTCTAAACCCCGGCGGGGTTAGCTCCAGACAAAGACACTAATCGCTTTGACCGACCACTCCATTCAACGTTTGAAGCCGGGATTAAAACAAATAGGAGCCCCGGCTACAGTGGAGCTAAAGTCCTGTTAGCCTTTTGGCCCTTGAGCTTTCTTAGCATTAACCCCGCGGCTGACTTCCTCACAAAGGTTTGGAGACGCTGCTGAAAGACGGCGGTGAGAAACAGCTTCAGCGACCGAGGCCGATTCCACCACGAGGACCAAAACCTCTCCGTTTGTGTCCGACCGATGGCCCCCCCCACCGCGAGAACGTCACAGCTGCTTTAACAGATGTGACATTATTCGAACACGTAATGCAGTGATGTGATGTTACATTTCCTTTACGTTTCGCCTCTTTTCCTAATACAGCACGAGTGAAAACAGTCGTATGATATTTGGAAGCAGTGGTTTTCTATCGATTCGTGTTTTTACCCCACAGCAGAGTGAAGGAGGCTTTCATGTGAAGCCAGCTTTTATTAGAAGCAGGCGCTAACCTCCGATTCCACGTGTCCTCGCTGTAATTGGAGCGCGCTTAGCTGCGCACAGGATCGCTGCAGGATCTGCTTCTATTTTGCTCTGTTAGGAGATACAGCGTGACCCGCTGACGCAAACCCGACGCTTCCTGTAACCAGGGGCGCCACTCGTAAAGGGGGAGGCGCTAACGCAGCTGGCCTCAGATGGATGAACTGAGGGGAGGCAGTCAATCACATAAAGGAGGATTATTTTGGACTGTGGATCATGCAGAGTTACTCTGCACAGACTGTAGGTGTAAAAAAAAAAAGTGAACATTTTGAGACTAAAGAAGATGGGCGGGAAAAAGATCACGGATGGACCTGATTGGCGCTCAGGTTCTCATGTCGACAACTGTAATCGGCTTGATTTTTCCTGGTGTTTGCGTGTGGACCTGAACACGCCTTTGTGTGTGGGTGTAAAGTGGAGGCTGTGGCGGTGTCAGTGCAGGCCGGCCGACGGCCTCGGTGCCCTCCGCCATTAAAACGAGCTGTCGTCTCTGTCCGCAGTGAGCCAAGCGCCGCCGTACGGCCCAGATGGCCAGCCAATGGGAAGCTTCATGGTGGACGGTCAGACGCCCGTGGGAATCAGACCGCCTGGTAAACACACACAGCTTATGCTGCTGTGGGTTTGATTGTGTTACATTATTGCAGAATCTGCACATTGAAATCAAAGTTTAGATTTAACACAGAGAGGACGGCTTATTGTGAACTGAGCTTCATGCAAAGCTACAGTCACGCTGCAGAGATCAGTCGTGGCTGATTTCATAGTTTCAAAAGCTTTTATTTACAGAGGAGCTGAAGGAAGGGGGCAGTGCTTTCATCTGTGTGTGTGTGTGTGTGTGTGTGTGTGTGTGTGTGTGTGTGTGTGTGTGTGTGTGTGTGTGTGTGTGTGTGACAGGTCCGATGGGTGGTGTAGGGATGGGGATGGGCGTGGAGGGACAGTGGCACTACATGTAGCACCACCGCCTGCACCCTGCAGCCTGAGGAGGCGCCCGGCGTCGCAGGAAACCACCGTGAGTGACGCCACACAGAGCCAGCACTTCCTGCATTCTCTTCAAATTAAAGGCGTTCTAGTGTTTTCAGTGGACCCTTTGCTGCTTAAAGGGCTTTTAATTTGAAAGAGATCTTTAGACTTTCTTGTAATCTGGATGTTTGAAGTGAATCTGCTGCTATAAAGATGTGACAGAAACACCCACAGCCTCGGCGCTGGCGGCACTCAGCCGATGTCAGTATGTCGCTCGCTTTGGATTGATCCTGAACGGCTCCAACAGCCTGAGCTTCATCTCCTCTCAGCACCTCCTCACTAATTAAAGCCAGTTCCCTCTGATTAAAGGTCAATGAATCCTCTGAGAGCCGCTCCACGTTCAGTCTAATGAACTGATCGTTAGCGAGAGGCGCGCTCATCTCTTTATTTGATTACACAGAGTCCAATTACTCTGTAAGCAGTTTTTATTATTAAGCAGGAGGGAGGGAGGGGGAAGTCAACGAGATTTTCTTCTCTCAGCTTTTACTGACGATGCAGCTGTCAGTGAGACACACACCCACGTGTGTATTTATATCCTTGTGGGGACATCTCACTGACATGCTTTTCCTGGCCCCTCACCATCACAAGTCAATGCCTGACCCTAAACATGACCTAACTGTAACTAAAACCACATTTTGAGTGGCCTTCAAACTCGTGGGGACCGCAAAGCTGTTTTTCCCCACAAGTATAGTAAACACACACACACACACACACACACACACACACACTGGTTCCTGAGGCTACGTCGGGCCTTCCTCCTGATCTTGACCCTCTGTGTTTCCTCTGCAGGACTCTGATCAGGTCTGCAGACCCCATAGCGTGGAGCGGGACCCCACGCCTCTTCACCTCCTGCCCATCAGCTCTCCGCCCTGTGGGCGTGGCCTGATGAGGAAACACCTGAGCTTGCCTCTGTTCTCGGCGGGCCTTCTCAGAGTGCTCCACGGACTAAAAAGAGAAACGTGAGGTAAGACAGTGATCGTGAAGGCAAAGATGAACACTGTCCACCGCGCGTTTCTGGATTTGATCACTTCCTGTGATGTAATCTCCCAGAACGGACAGATCTGCAGCTCGGCTTCCTCTCTGCGCTCGCTGATGGACTCCTGAAGCCGTTTGCTCTGCAGACAGACAGTTTTGGACCATAGACCCCCTGAGACCTCCCTCTCCGTAAATAAAACTGATTCTGTGGATTTCTGAGTCTGATTTTTGACTCCTGCTGCGTTCGGTGCCTCACTGAAATAAAATGTCAGCGCTTCAGTTTATTGTCCAGCTCAGCTGTGACACGTTTCTATCCAAGAGGAAAAAATAACAAATATTCACTTTGGGAAAAAACTGAAGTAAAAAAATGAATAAATTGAGAATGAGACTTCTTTTAAGGTGGAATGAAAACGTATTTTGAACTGCAGGTGACATTCAGCTCCCGTGGATCAGGTAAACAAAGATGTTTAACTGCACATGTAATCCTGAAATATGATCATGTGATTCCTGCAGCCTCATCATGCAGCTGTTTGTCTGCATGATGAAGGAGACTTGTTTCAAAACGTGAGTGTGTAAAAGGCCGCCTGTTAACAACAACAACAACAACATTGAACGTACATTTCAACAGTTGATGGTCAAAAACAGGAGCTGTCATTTATTCCTGTGTTACTGAATCGCTCGGGTGTCGCGAGGAGTTTTTATCGGCAGGAAAACAGATTAAAGTCCAAAATTTCTGCCTTCCTCCGACGCCTCAGTGAGCCTTATGTTTCACACCCCTACCATAACACACAGTCCCACAGTGTGCTCTGCGACCCCCTGGTGGGCTGTGATGGTACTGCAGGTGATCCCCATCACTTATTCACAATAAATGAATTTAAATTGAACAAGTTAAAATTCTTAATTTTCCTAAATTTAAGTGGAAAGAAATAGAATTTCAAATTTATGCTTTTGTGACGTTTGTTCATGTCGTAGCATAAACACATCAGCTGCTCCACGCTTAGCCTGAATCACACAGACTCACTGGGATTGGCTCCAGAAACTCAAATATTTTTGTCTTTATTGATATTTTAACAGGAACTAGTGACACAAAGGCTCCGGGTTTAAAACCGACTGACTTCCTGCTGTTCTTCATCTCTGCCCTGTTTGGTTTTTAATGCTGAACTCGTTCATTAATGATCCGAATGCATCACAGCGAGACGTCCACAACAAGCTCCAATCAGCCCGATTTATGACTTCATTCAAGTTTCATTCACTATAAGTTGTGTTTCGGGCGAGCATCACACGGTTTCTGTCTTTAAACTGGTCTCAGATCAGCGTTCAGTGTCCCGGCCCTACTGCGTCGTTTTGGCTCCACGTTTCTCTTTAATCTCGATTTTTTTAAAGTGAAAAGGCTCCAGAAATGAAAATTCATCGTGTTTACAGCTCATCCTGATATTTGAAAGATTAGCTGTGCCGGTGGGCCCCGCCCTTCACCCTATGGGGATAGGCTCCACCCCTCTGTGACCTTGTAGAACTGCTTCTGACCTCGATTAAACGTGAAGTTTGTGCTGTTTGGTTTCTGTGCACAGAGCTCGGGTTGATCTGTTGGTGTCCCGGAGGCGGAGCTTTTCCTTGGCTGCAGTCACAGTGTGAAGCTCCGAGTCTTCGTGTCTTGTTTGCGGGTGTCGCTCAGCTCAAGTCACTCCATTCGAATCGACGCTCCGGGAGGTTCAGTGGCGACGCCTTCAGCAGGCCTGATGGGAAAGATCGGCCCGTCTGCCATGGAGAGATTTGTCCCCCTCGTGGATCTGCTGCCCCACTCGGGGAGTTTTCTACATGTGCCTCATTTCAAAGGCGGCTGACACAAAAACAAAATCATTAATCTGCTTTGGATCCTCTGCGGAGCTTTGACTTCAGATGAGTTGTGACTGACAGGCTCCATGGCACGCCCATGTTTGACTGCCATCTTAGGGGATTGTGGAAACTGCCTTCATCTCTGCTTTTAAAGAGAAATGAGTGATTAGTTGGCAGCTGTCGAGCGTCCGTCTGAGGATCCAGACTCGCTGTCAGATGCAGAAAGAAGAGCCGGGACGCGACGAGCTGACGGCTGCTGGGAGCGTAGCTGGGAACAACGGCTAGAGGTTTATTGTTTATCGGTGACATTTCCCACAGACGAAGCAGACAGTGAATGCATCATGTCAGATGTGTGACAGACAATGTTCAGAAAGTTCAGAGTTCACGTTCGTGGTGACGGCCAAAGTCAGCAGGGAGGTGACTGCGCTAGCTCCACCCGAGCTGGACCTCTGGGCCGTGTTTGTGCTGTTGGAGCCTTTTAATGACATCATGTGACCAATCATATAGCTGCCGTGAGGTCACTGTACTAACAGACCGTCCAAGAAAGCAGAGCTCCGGGATTGGTGTAGACTTAGATAGTAGGATTCTGATTGGATGTTACTGATTGGCCGGTATCTGTGTCTGTGGATGATAACAGAGCTTCCTGGCATTAACTGTGCCAACCTTTGGTCCAAATATGGTCACCAAAGACTGATGTCACAGCTACCACCATCATTTACATACAGTCTATAGTTCTGGTATGTGTGAGCACACAAACATAAATACGTCCTGTGCTCAGATGGGAACGAACCGGAGCACTAACAAGGTTCCTCCAAACACAGTCGCCTCGGGCTTCAGTCCGAGGAGACGTGAATCTTCCTCCCTCAGCAGCCTCCCCCACACTAAAACCCTCCCCCCTCCTTCCAGCCTCCTCTGAGCGAGCCGACCTCACAGTTGGATAATTTATTGCCTTTAATTAAGCGGCTGCTTCAGGAGGGATGAAATGCGTTCCTCTGTGTTTGGGGCAAAAGGGGGAAGGTATTCAGTGTCTCGCAGAGGAACCAGAAACTCATGGATCCTGGTTACTGTGGGGAGGAAGTGGGGAGGGAGGGGTCAGTTTACCCCGACTGGACAGGAAGTCGCTTATTAGAGACAACCGACCGTTCACCTGAGAGCGCGCTCAGAGTTAGAGCACACATCCTGCAGTCTGTGAGGTCAAAGGTCATTGACACAGCTGAAAATACTCATAAAAAGTAACTAAAAATTCTGCTGATTAACTCATAAAATAAAAGTATCCATTTTAAACAAAGTCTGCTGTCAGGCCCACCTGATGGGTGTGGAGGCGGAGCCACTAAATCGTACGCACCGTACCTTTAAATCCTTAAAAAGAAAGTAGTCCCGGGACGGCACATACGCTAAAACGCAGAACAAAAAGTGTTTTTTCCCCGAGCAGAGAAGCGCTCAGATCCACCTGTGCTGAGGTTCTGCTCTGTGGTCCGTTACAGTCAGAGACGAGCAGGAAGCAGGTGAGGGTTTAGGGGCGGGGCTACGCGGTGATGGATAAGTCATTATGTATGGGTGTGGCGGATCCACCTGCTCTTCGAGTCAGCCGGAGGTCGCTCGGACTCGGGTGATGTCATCTTTTCAGACCGCCCCGACGCAGCTGGATGACATCAGCGACCACAGTCGAGCTCGAGTTTTCACCTTTAATACCGAGATGTTCACGCTGAGGGAAAGCCGCCATCTTTGATGAACCTCTGGGTTTATTTCCAGGCTTTATTCCCCCCTCACGTCTCCTTCTTGAGCCTGCTGGAACTTTATGGGCCAACTTTAAACTTTTTAGCTTAACTGGAGCGAAACAGGACGTTTCCCAAAGCGCTTCATTAAACTGTCGTTTTCCAAAACAAGAATCACGTTGTTTCTCAGAGTGACTGGAGGGAAGCAGAAGGAGAGGACGCGACGCTCTTCACCGTCAGACCCACAGTCCTCTGCTTCTCACTGTTCGGGCAGAACAGGAAGACGTTTGGACCGACAGCATAGCGACGGCGCCTTCTCCAGCTTCTTGTATTTCAGTCTTCGATGGACGTAACAAAAGTTCGACTGAACCCTTCAATGACCGTGTCTGTTCCACGAGTCCCACGGCTCGATTTCCATTCATGTTTCCAGGTCCCTGTGACCTGACGTAGCTCCTCCGGTCTGAGGGCGCAGCTGGAGGATGTGGTGGCGTCAGGTTTTCATGTCCTGACTCAGGTCAGCCAGTTACAGCCGAGGCAGAACGAGCTCAGGGCTTCCCACAGGTCCGTCCAACATTCCCTGTTTCTGGAGCAGCGCCGGATGTTCGGCATGAAGACTTTGGCTCAAAGGAGGCCTCGAGACAGGGTCAGTCGGCGAGGAAAGAAGCCTCGTTGCTTGGTTTCGTGTTCTGTTGGCGCTCGCAGAACTGGAAGCACACGCTCAGGCTCTGCTCTCGGGGGCCGAGACTCCCCGAGAGCAGAGCCCAGCCAGCTCTCACAGACCTAGAGTCCAGGACTCTGCACTGCGTCATGGTCTCGTGGCTTAGAGCAGCCTTTTACTCCACGGAGGGTGTGCTCGTTGCTCAGGTGGTCCCTGTTATCAACCACCAGGAGCACCTGTCCTCTGACCACCAGGTATGATGGATGTGTTTACTGTGGAACAATGAGCAGCACACACAAATGTCAAAATGAAACAGGAAACATAAAGACGCAGAAACGGGAGACGTAACTAAGGAACAGAGGACACGACGGCCTGGAGAGACATGGAACGAAACAGGAAGGGGACACGAGACCTCGACAAGACAACACGGAGACAGAAACATGACGAAAACCCCACAAACATCATCCCTGTCACAGCATCTTACAAACACTGGGAACGATTTACCTGCTGAGGGCTCAGGTGACTGCGTCTGGTATGAACATCTGTCTCAGCATCTGCATGCAGAAAAGAGGAACCGGAGCGTCTCCTACAGAGCACACCGAAACCCACAGAACCCGACCTCTGACCTCTGCCGGGTCAGCTCACAGCAGAGCAGCGGTTCGTCGTGTCTGCGGTGCTGGTCCGGTTCTGTTGGGTTTTACATGAATCGCGCCCGCTGAGCTGCATCTGTCTGCGGTCGCTTTGATATTTTGATGTCAGTTTTCAAAGGAAAGCATGAAGAAATCTTTTTCTTATTGTTGGGAAGAACACAAAGTTCCACGCTGCCCCCGGGAATGTCTAAAATCTCGTCTTCTGTTTGCGTGGACACATCAGACAGGAAATGCCAAATCCATACTCATAAATCCACACCCTGAACTCTGAGGGTACAGGCGACGGCCGGCAGGCCCAGCAGCAGGTCTGCGCCTGCAGCTGAGAGCTGCTGGTCGTGTTAAAGAAGCACCAGGTTCTCTGAGCGTCGGCCTGCCGACCTTCAGCTCGCAGACCTGTGAGCTTTGGATCAGTCTGTCCAAAGATTATCACTGAATCATCAGTTATTAATAACCTCTGGCTCTCTTCTGGAAACGTCCTGCACTCTTCTGCTGACCGAGCTGAGACGTTTATTCTGGTCTCTGAACCGTTAGAATGAACAGCTCGGCTCTTTGCATCAAAGCCTCGAACGCGTTTGATCCAAAACGAGCACGAGTCCGTTTTTTTAACATGAGAGAGTTTTATGGTCTGCAGATCTCCCACAAAGTTTTAGAGCAAACTCGCAGCTCCTTTTTCTCTGAGGTCTTCATCAGGATCGAGCTCACTGTGACCCTGCAGAACATTTCCGCACAGCTGCACGCCGCCTCAGGTCGGCGCTGACACTGCAGGCCTGGGCCGGGGGGCGTCGGTCCAAGCAGACAGTGATCGATGGCTGAGATTAAAGAGCGGCATATCTGGCACTGCCCTCTGAAAGCCCCGCCAGCGGCCCGGCTCACGTTTCAAAGCGCCGGCTCAGGCCAGAGAGCCTTTGAGGCCGCGCTGATGGTAAAAGCAGGTAGAGCGCTGCTTCCTGCCGGCCTCAGCTCATTGAAACGCTGTGTTTTCTTCGCAGCAGCAGGGTTTTCTAATCACACACATGAAATATGGCGCATATGTGAGTGTGGCTGCGGGCCAGGCGGCGGGCAAGCCACCGCTCAGGTTTCACCTCCGTCCACAGCTGCCGAGCTGGAAACAGCCTCAGACTCAGTGTGCTCTTTTTACACGCTTCACCCAAAATAATCCCTGACGGAGACATTTTAGCTTTGAAGGTGACCTCTTGGACTGCAGCTTTGCACGAGTCACCGTTCAGAAGTAATCCTCATTAGTGTGATTAACTTCCTCATGCTGAGCATGTGTCCCAGCAGACGGAGCAGCAGCAGCTCAGTGTTCCTGTAAAATGAACTTTGTGTGGCGGAGGCCTAGCGCTCACCTTAAGCTCCAGCACTGCGCCGGCTCGTCTCGGTCCGGCTGGGGTTCCACTTTTCTGGATATGCTTGGTGTTTCCTGTGTTTCATGTCTCCTGCTGTGATCACAAACCTGACACTCATAACTTCACTCATAACAGTTATTACTAAAGTCGTACCATTCACAGTCTCTGAGCTACGTTTGGCCATTACACGAGCTGAACTTTTCTCCACCAGAGGGCGACGTTTTACACGCTGCTGAGTTGAAATTTTTTCATGTTTCTGTCGTCCCCTCGTTTCCTCAGCAGCACTTTCCTCTTCTCATCCTAAATTAGAGCGTCTCCTTAACTTTGAGCTGTCTGCTTGAATGAGGCTCGCAGAGACTGGTTGCACCATCTTGTGGTAAAAAGTGGTACTGCATGAAAGTACAGCCCAGCCCTGTTCACCCTGTGATTTGGCTGATATCGCTCCAACATGTTTGTTCACAGTCTGCTGAGGCTTTAATTTTGGACTCTTTGAAACTGTGATTAAGCTCAGGATTTAAAATGTTTATCTTTATATTGACCTTAATTCATTTAATTACTTTTTAAAATGAAATCCCATTTACAGTAGCGGTTTTTGATACGGGCGACATCGTGGTGGGGGCGGCAAAAAGAAGTTGCTCGTACTCCTGCTGCCCCGACATCAGCCAGCGCATTTTGGGGATGTCACAGGCACCGATCGGTTTTCTGTCGCCCCTTTGCTGGGAGTAAGGGCGCCCTCCGTTTGCGAGCTGCGCCTGCTGCTGGCGGCACAGGGAGGAGAGGGCGGGGCGCGGGGAGTCTCTGACCGGCTGGAGCAGCGTCTAATAACCAACTCACAAAATAAAACAACATAAAAACAAACCAACAAACACGAAAACACCAGACATCATGATACAGAGCCCTCGGTGCGCCTGCGCGCTGCTGAAGTCAAAGTAAACTTTATTGTCATCTCCGCTACAGACAGTCCAGCATATAGAGAGACGAGACGACGAGGCTGCAGTTACAGCAGTGCAAGTAAACAAATAATCAGTGTTGGGACTAACGCGTTATTAAGTAACGCGTTACAGTAACTACGTTATTATTGTGGTAACGAGCACGGTAACTAGTTATTATGCCAAAATCAGGAACGCGTTAGTCGTTACTGGGATTTAGATAGGCTCGTTACTCGTTACTTCGTGTGGTGGCATCGCAGAGCTTCCACAGATTCAATAACATTAGCAAGTGGTGGAGGCCAGCAGGTGGATGAAGGAAAGGGGAGGCAGGAGGAGGAGAGGCCCGAGGCGGCCGCCGGTCCAAGTGTGAACTGAACTTCAGGTAAGAAGTTATGACCTGCAGTCTATCTGGGTCAGATATGAACCAAGTTTAGGTGGAGTTTATTTTCGTTATTCTGACTTTTTCCGTACTGCGTGCTAGCTAGCATGACGGAGTTTCTATACAGCTGGGTGGTGCTATGAAGTTAATGATTTTGTTCATAAGTTATTAGAGTTGCCAACCGTCCCGTCTGGTATTCAGAGAAAATATTACGGGTTTCTTATTGAGGTGAAAAGGAACAGTTTGTCCCGTAATTCAGCTACAATGAAAAAGACACAAAGCTGGAGTTATTCTGTGTTTACGCTGCACAGCTGCCTCTTCTTCTCTCCCCCCTCCCTCTCCTGTTTCTACTTCAATCATGAAACTGATCAGTGATCAGCTGATCGGCTCTCTTGTTTATTTATCGCCCACTTTGCGCCAGAAAGAGGAAACCAGCGGATGTCGCGCTAAACAACAGCAGCACGTTTAAGCTTGATCAGCTGTTGTTAGAATTTATTTAATATTAATTTCTAGTATCAGCTGATGTTTGCTGGAGCCACAGCTGTAAACCTGCTGGTCATGATATTCAAATTCAAATTCAAATTCAAATTCAAATTCAAATTTTATTTTTCACGTACACAGTCATACACAGTACGATATGTAGTGAAATGCTTGGACAACTGCTCGTGACCTAAAGAGAACAAACAAAGAAAAGGCTATGAATAAGATAGGAAATAAATATGAAAAATTAAAAAGGGTAAATTTAACTAGGAAGGAATAAAATATAAATTAAGGTTAAAAATGAAATAACTGTACAACACAAATTAGAATGAAGGGTAAATTTAACTGGGAAGAATAAGATAAAATATATAAATTAAAGTTGAAAATAAAATAACTGTACAACAAAATACACAATATAGAACTATATAAGAATGTATGAAGAAATATAAATATAAATAAATATATACACAATATGGTTTGGTTATCTGGTGAGAGGGAAACATGAAGATGAAACCAGGAGATGTCCTTACTGAACCATCAGAGCTGTGATGGAGAAACAGGTTTACCTTTTAGGTGACATGGATGAGTTGAAGTTATGAACTGTTTCTGAGAGACAAATAACACCAGGATCCTTTTCTAAGCAGCTGACAGCTGGTAACTGTGCAGGGGCGGGTCTAGCAAAGTGCTGCCAGGGGGGCATGTAGGGCATTAACAGGGAGAGGGGGGCACAAAGAAATACTTTTCTTTCTTATTCTCATTTCAAATGTCTCGCTTTTATTAAATAATTATCTGAATCTTACAACAAACGATTGATAGATTGATGCATATATACCATCAGAACAGTGTACATCACTGTCACAACAGTGTTTGTTTTCATTCAAAGGCTTTATGATTTTTCCTATAATGGCGGCCGGTCTCTAGTCAAAACGCCCGGGCTGATTTTCTGTCCCAGTCCAGCCCTGTATGCAGCTCATCTGCAGTCTGGTGTTACCTACATCTTCCTATTCAGAAGGCAGAATTTCTGAGTTCTGAGTACAATCAAAGCACCATGACTGCAGTTTTTGTGTTGGATGTAAAAGGCGCAGATGACACTGTGACGTAGGCTAGAATCATGGCAGCGGTCAATGACGGTCCAGGCGTGGGATTTCTCTCATGGAAATATGCACATTATCTTTTCCTTTCTATTGGTAGGTGGCACAGCGCACTGTGGCAAGTAAGCAAGCTAGAAGACTGGCAAAGTTATGGAAGCAACACATTAACAAGAGAATTCTGAGTAAAACCAAAGTTACTTTCCCTAGTAACTAGTTACTAGGGAAAGTAACTTGAAGTAATTGAGTTACTTTTGAGAGAAGTAACTAGTAATGTAACTAAGTTACTATTTTAAAGTAACTTACCCAACACTGCAAATAATAAATATAAGAAGAGTAAGAAAATAAATCTACACTTTAGGACTCGGGGGTAAAGGATCAATAACAATTTATAATTTACAGTTTGCTGATTTAAAGTCTCACACACAACCCGTCGAAAGGGGCGGGGCCTGCTGCTTCCAAATAGAGCACATTTCATTCATAATGTTGTAAATCCAAGCCCATCATGTATTCATGATTTGAATCCTGGGTTGTGTGAAATCCCAGAAATACACCTTAGACAAAGTGAATCTGTGAACTGTGTGTTAGGTTATGTTGTGGTGATCCTCGGGTTGGGGGACTTGTGTTCATACTGGAGGGCAAAATGAAAACCAAGATGGACAAAAACAGTTCAAAGCCATCAGGAGGAGAAACGAGCGAAAGAATCAGGTAAGCAGATGTGTGATTGGATAAATAATCAAGAATATTCCAGAGTAGAAAAGAGTGTGTAAAAGGCTGTAACTACTGCAGGGTTTACAGTGTGTTAGATGGAGGAGTTGGACATTATTGTTGGGAAGAACACAAAGTTCCACGCTGCCTGTGGTGTCATTCAGTGGTGCATCATGGGTAATCTCAGTCTCTCACTGCGCGTGCTCCTGTGACTAGCCAGCATGTCATGGAGTGGATGGGAGGTGTTATCCATGATTGTCCTTATCTTGGACAACATCTGCCTCTCAGACACCACCCTAACCATCCAGCTCCATCCCCACAACATTACTGGCCTTATGGATCAGTTTATTTAGTCTGTTGACGTCTGTGACTCTCAACCTGCTGCCCCAGCATGCAACAGCATAGAGGATCGCACTGACCACAACAGAGATACAACAAGATAACATTAATTAGTAGTGATAGTGAAAACTTCTGTTTACGTTTGTTAGTCACTTGATTTATGATGGCTGTTTGTTGCATACACAAACAGAAGCAGACCCCGAGGGTGGAGGTGGAGGATCCATCAGTGCTGCTGGAACAAACCTCCATCCTCCTCTGCTGTGACTCACAGCTGCTCCGTGTGTTGGTGGGTTTTATGCAGAGTCTGAATTCAGATTCATCACAGAGAGCAGCACAGCAGGGGGTGATGCACTAATTCTTCCTCTGGGGGATCCGAGGAGGAGGAGGAGCGCTGCAGCTGCAGACAAAAACACACACGAGTCTATCTGACTCTGATTTAATGAAGATGTACGGCTCCTGTGCCTGTCTGAGAAGAGCCCTCTGCACCTGAAGGGCTGGTGGTGTCGGAGTAATAAAGGCTGTGAAACGTGCAGTGATGTGGTGGTTCTTCTCACCTCTGCTGCTTTAGAGCTGATTCAGAAACATGAGTGTCACTTTATCTCTCATTTCCAGACCTCTGATTCCAGAGCTGCTCGAGCCAGGAATGAAGAAAAAACTAACTGCAGGGTCAAATTTCAACGTGTTATTATATCATATAACCGCAACATAAGAGATAAATCTACAAGAGTCTAAAGTCACTCTTTCATGTTTTAACTTTAATAATGAATAAAATGTAGCATTAATTCAAATATACGTATAACTCTGCCACTCAAATTAAAATCTGAATACTTAACAAAGTTTTAAAATACTACTTAAGCCTATCTATGTAAAAATGTAAAAAAAAAAATTAAAACAAACATAAAATAAAAGTAAACACTGCAATGTTCAGTTTCCGCATAGCACTGTTGCTCTTGAACGCACCACCGCAGGGAACTCTGGGAAGGAGAAAAGATGGCGGGACGTTCAAAACCTCGGCGGGGCGTCCGAATTTACAGCCTGAAAAAGTGACGCTCAAAGAGCCATCCGGCGACACGAACCGTGGCTGCCCCGGCTCTCACCCGGAGCTCGGGCGCTGACCATGAGTGGAAGCCGGCTTAAACTCGGCCCTTTGGCCGCTGTGATGGGCACCCCGCTGGAGGAGCAACAGGCGGCTAAACCGAGAGCAAACCGCCTGAGCAGGAGCTCCAGACAGAGGCTGGGATCTGAGCAGGATTCCCCGAGGAGCCAGCGGGCAGGTGAGCAGCACCTTTCTGTGCCTTTAGTGTCGGTTTACCTCCTCGAAGCCGTTTTCTGTGACCGAACAACCGCTCTCCTGTTTGGACAGCGCGACACGCCAAACTACATGTAAATATCTGCAGATTTAAGGTTTTCTGAAACATTTCACTAAAAATCGTTTTCTGATTCGTGACAAAACGTGTGTACAGCCCGGAGAGCTCACACTCTGCAGTTCGGCTAGGAACAAGTTCCTCAGCCTGCAGCAGTGTGGCTAAAAACCAAACTAATATAGTTGTTTGTTGAACTAACCTCTGCCTAAACATTTGCGTTATTGTATCTAAAACCACATTAAAAGCTTTGTCTGCAGGTTCACACAGTGAAACTCCACCATCACACTAACAGAGCGCTAACGGTGTCAGTATCCATCACTGCCCCTTGGACCAGATTAACAGACGCTACTTTAAACTTCAAATGTGAGACGTTTACAAAGCTGACAGAAATGATTTTCATCCTTTGGTCCAGAGTTTAAGACCCCCACCAGAATCCCCAGGTTCAGACATACAGGAAGTGTCTGCGGCGAGTCTCCGCACAACGAGTCCGACTTTCAGCAGGACATCATCTGGGACGCCACCTCCCCTTCGCCAAACAGACGCGGTAACGCGGAGTCAAATTTGCTGCTCTTGTCTGTGTTTAATGCGCTTTGTTCCACGCTGGACACCTGAACTGTGATTCTCTCGTTGTCCGCAGGTAAAAGAGGAAAAACGCGCCCAGCCGGAGCCGTGAGCATCTCGGAGATCGTCAACAGGATTGCTCCAAAGGTCAGAAACCCCCAAAACAAACACACCAGCCACGGGTCGCAGCAAAAAGCATCTTGCTGTTAAAGCTAACGATCGACTGTACTGACTTTGCAGCACGGCAGACCTGAAGACACGGACCCGACGTTACAGCAGTGGATCGGAGACAGCGCCGCCATCCCCTGCACGCCAGACGTTCAGCTGCCCAAACCCAAGAAGAAGTCCCCGAGGTGGGTTCAGCTCAGGAGACTGGCGGGAACGAGCCTCAGACGGCACGCTCCACCCCGCCGATGTAGACTCGGTGTGCCAAAAGAGGAATTACATCTGTTTTTATTCTTTACTGAAAGTAGAAAATCAAAGAGAGACACGAGACAAAATGAAAGAGAAACTTAATGAGAAAAAATAAAAATAAGTTAATTTAAGGTTTGTAATAATACAAAAAAGACAGCACAGCCCCTCTGCAGGCTTCCTTAAGTTGGCCAATCAAAAGAAGGGTTTGGGAAGGGCCTTAAAGAGACAGGAGCTAAAAGAGCCGGTTTCAGACAAAGGAGGATTATTTTGAACGGTGGTTCATGCAAAGCTTCTCCAGATAAAAACACAAAGAAGGAAGTTTTAAAATGATTTGGCTGCAGGTAGAAGGTGTGACTGTGAACTGGATCATAACACAGAACCAATCAGGAAACGGCGCTTTGCTCACGGCCCGAGACCAGTGCACACGGCCGCTACAGACGGAGCCATGTTCACATCAGATCAGATTATTGATCTTTAAGCTCACAAATGCTACGACAGGCTTAGTGTTATTTACAGAGGTCCTCGATAACAGCGGCGGTTCAGCTGCACAGGTGTGAGGAGCTCTGACGTTGGCCTGACAGGAACACATCGTCAGCAGGTCTCGGTCCATCACAGCACATTTACTGCATGTGAGTCTGGTTCCGACTCTCGGTGAGCTTACGTTTCGTTCTGTTGCAGACCGAACGCCGTCGACGACCTGCTGAAGCTCGCCAAGCAGTTTGACTTCAACATGTTTTGTCAGGATGAGGAGGAGGCGGAGGACGTGCACCAGCAGAGCCTGGAGCTCCTGTCCGAGGACATCCTGGATTTCGAGAACGGCGTTGAGATTGAAGTTTCTCCCTCACTCCCTGGAAGCCGTCTGCCTGCTGCGAGCGTTGTGGCGGGGACGGGCGTGCAGCTTCTTCCAGATCAACATGTGGACGACGATCTGGATTTCCTCTTCGATGGGCCGACTCAGTACGTGAGCGGGAACCTGAGCCAGGCCTCAGCTCAGTCACAGGTCAAACCTCCCAGAGAGGCTTCTGGGAAACCGTCCGTCTCGTCACGCGGCCCCACTTCAGCCGTTTCCACGCTGCACGGCAGCGGCACGTCAGCCCGCAACGACTTCCAGGATGACTGGGGAGACGACGACCTGCTAAATGACTCTTTGGTGTTAGAGATGACGCAAAATCCTCTGAAGTTCGCTTCTCCGAAGCTCTGCTCGACCCAGAAACCTGCTGGCCAGGCGAGATATCAGAGGGAAGCTGATACCGCCGTCAGGCTCGGCCAGTCTGCCGCACCCAAAGTGGAAAAGGAAAACGTCAGGCCGAGAGCGACGTTCCTCCTGGAGCCTAATCCTGCTTTCTCTGTAGACAGGATCCAGAACGCACGCCGGGAGGTGGGCTACAGCTCGAATCCCGCCGGTAGAGACGCTGTGCAGGGCGGGGCTTCGTCTCGGCATGCCCGGCAGACCTGTTGGTCCAACTCGGTGAAGCTGGATCTGCAGAAACCGCCGTCTGACCAAAAAAGGACTTCTGCCGGGACCTGCCGGGCTGCAGCATCACAGACTACAAACGCTCCAAACTTCCCACAGAAAGCTGGAGTTTCCTTCCACAGCGCGCCGCCCGCCGACGGCGACTTCCTGGATGACGACCTGGACGCTTTCTTCCTGTCAGAGCCGGTCTGGGACGACCTGGCGGACGATGAGCTGCTGTGTGAAATGTGTGAGGACCTGGAGAGCCAGATCCAGGGCGTGGCTGAAAAACGGGCTCCTCTGATTGGTCAGATTCCCAACCACAGCGCAGCTCTGTGGCCGACTGGCAGAACCGGACGGGACGACAGGATCCTGCAGCCAGAAGCTCCTCCCCCCACAGGTACGGGCAAAGCAGCCGGCAGCTCATTGGCCGGTGGTTCTGCCTCCAGCGTCGCCGTAAAGGTGAACGAGACTCTGAGGTTCACGGGAAAAAAAATGGTGTCAGGATCCACGGTCGAGTCGGCCTGTCTGCAGGAGAGCAGGCGGGTGCAGTGGACCGCCGCGCTGCAGAGAGCGCCGCAGCAACACGCCATCAAAGACCAATTCGCCTTCAAGAGGCCGACCGACCCGGTGTCCACGGCGACCGACGACGGTAAGAGCACTATCGGTCGTGGTGAAGTGAGCTGCGTGTTTGTACGTGTGAAGCGGTTCCGTGGCTTCGGTGCTGTTTGCGTGACTCTGACCGATTTCTCGCTTTCTGCAGTTCGGGGGAAATGTTCGCCCGCGGAGATCGAGCGGAAGAAGCAGCAGGCGATGGAGAGGAGACGGCAGCGACTGCAGGCCGCTCAGAACCTCCGAGATGTGACGTGACCGACCCGCGGGGATGAAAGCTGGCGGACACGTGGGCAGCAGCTGCTGCTCTGATTGGTCCGCCGAGGGTGACTGATGGTCTCTGTGTTGGTGTGTAGCTGACGTCACTGCGTGTGTTTCTAATTGTTTCTGTATTTTTGGTTCACAGTAAAATATCTGACGAACTTTGGCGTCCGATGTAAAACTAAAGGTTTCAAAAGGATGTAGCTTATCTGCACGCCAGTGCGCGAGGCTCGCGCCGCATCACAGCGCCGCCGGGCTTCTCGCGCTCGCCGTGTTTTTAGCTGCGCAGGAAAACATCGTGTGGACAATCGTTATCACAGACCCAGAGAGGACTGAAACCATCCGGCTCATTTCTACCTGCTGAACTCTAAGTCGGACTCACACCTGAGCAGGTGATGCTCAGGTGGAGGCCCGAGGCTCAGCTTCCTCCTCCACCTCTGAATGCTAACAGACGGATGAACAGCCAGCAGCTATGAAACAGCAGGAAGTGACACGCGAGGGGAGGTAATCCCCACAGACTGTCTGGGGAAGCCGACCGGAGAGTCTTCAAACGCCGGGAGTTTAGTTCCCTCGACTTCAGCTTTTAACATTTGTTCACATTTTATTGAAACATTTTCCTTCGCAGACGGACCGACGTGTGCGCTGCAGGTTTGACCTGCAGATTAAACTGGGGTCCATTTTTAACGTTCCTGTTTCTGTGTGAGCTCTGCTCTGTTCAGATCTGAATCTGTATAAAATAATAAAAATAACAAAATAAACTGAAATGAGTAAAGCTGTTGTTCTTTTAACCCTTGTATGGTGTTCGGGTCTGTGAGACCTGTTTTCAGTTTTTTTCAAAAGAAAAATTAAAGAATTAATTCTATTTTCAACCTGAAATTCATTGGCTTTGGCTTATTTTCTGTGAAGAACATAAATCCGAACTAATTTTCAATGACGTCATACTGTACCTCCCCCCACGCATTTACATTACATACAAGGTGCTTGGGTCCACTGGACCCAGGTCTAATAAAAGTGTTGAAAGTGTAGGTCCTGTGTTCCCACACTCTGTCTTCCTCCTTTCTGGTGCTGCTGATAGTGTTTTCTTCCCCTCCTGCTCCGCACAAAGTTGCAACATTGTTGTCTGCTCTTACATCTCACACATTTTACCCTCTTTCTTGAGGTATCCAAATCTTATTTTCTCATACCCTGTCCCACCTGCAAATTACGGGCATAATACTATAAATAAGACTTTGCCAGTGTGGTTCTTTATCACAACTGATCAAGATGGCAAAAGATTATCTGCTGCGAGGGCCATCTGATTGATTTTGGAAGAGAGAGGAGCTTCGGATGATGTTGACAAAGAGGTTTCAGAATATTTCACATTTCTGAAAATTCAGAGTCTGACAGTGACTTTGAAGAAGAGGATGAGGTTGAGCACCATTTAGTAACAAAACGAAGACGAGTACCCCATCTGCAGCCAGCTCCAGGACCAGAACAAGCCCACCAGACAGCAAGTGAAGAAATATGGATGTCAATAACTGGTGAAATTGAATGGTCTTCTTGCCCAAGAAATGAGCCACCCTGCAGAGCTGTTACTGTGATAAGCCAGGGCCAACACAGCTGACAGTTACTCATGTGCAGGACATCAAGTCTTCATTTGAGCTTTTCATCCCAGATTCCATCCAGAAAATTATTCTGGATTGCAGTAATCTAGAAGGAAGGTGTGTTTTTGGAGAGAGGTGGAAGGAGATGGACCAAATCCATCTAAGAACCCCAAAGGCCTACTTTGGGGTTCTTATCCTTGCAGGAGTTTTCAGGTCCAAAGGGGAATCGACAGAATCCTGTGGGATGCAGAAACCGGCAAGAACCTTTCCGTGCATCAGTGTGTCTGGAAAACTTCCACAAAATTTCCAGGATTATTCGTTTTGATAACAGAGACGACAGACCAGCTCGACGGCAGAGAGACAAGCTAGCTGCCATCAGGACAGTGTGGGATAAGTGTGTGCACCACCTCCCCCTGTTTTACAACCCTGGGCCTAATGTCACCATTGATGAGCAGCTGATCCCATTTAGTTGTGAAACATATTGCTTCACGTGTAAATGTGTTGTGTCTTTCCACTCACTCCACTTGATTATAACTGATTTATTTTTTTATAACATTTTATTTAAAAAACAAAACGAGAAGCACATTAATTCATAACTGTGATCTAACAAAGGTAAAGGGAAAAAAATAACCATGTTTGCTGTTCATATGGTTTGTAATTGGGATGAAGTAAACATCTGTTGAGTAATTTAACATAAAATTTTTTGATAGTGTTAATTTGGAAAGCCAAAACTCTAGCGGGTCCAGCAGACCCATGAACACTGGCTGAGTAACAAAAATACGAACACCACACAAGGGTTAAAGGGGAAACTCATCACTGTGATAAATGTTTCAGAATAATATCAATGAACTGAATCTGAAGCACAGATCGATTAATCGATGATAATTATGAAGTAATTAAACGCTTCATGGGGAGTTTGTAGAACTTTGATGGACCCTGGTGGAAACTTTCTCCTGCGTGACGTGAAGCGGGACGAAGCTCCTCCGGGCTTCCTGTTTGTGAGCATTAAATTTCCTTTTCCGACAGCTGGGAGCGCAGCCCGCCTCCGCCTCCCCCAGCATCCACCTCTGTCGCTGCAGCCCTTCGCTACATCCATGAACCTCCCCTGAGCTCTTCCTCCTCTTCAGTCTGCAGCTCCATCACACAGCGGGCCTCACCTCCATCTTTAAACCGTCCCGTTTACTCTTGCTCTTCTCCTTCTGTCACACTTGTCTCCACCTGCTCCACCCTCTCTCATTAGCGTACTCGGTCTCTCCAGGCTCTCCTCCACCTCCCCTGTGTGGGGTTTCTGTGTTGTTGTGGGCTCTTTGCAATAAGGCGCACCGTCAGGTGACTGCTGTGAATCAAAGTGAACTGAAAGCCTGCTGATGGTGATTTCAGGGCCAGGTGATGTTTGGTGATGTTGGAGGTGGTGGTGAGCCCGCTGATGTCGTCCTACCTGCTGGTAGTACGGGTCGGCACCTGCACAGGTAGTCCAGCTCCTCCAGAGTGGAGCGTCACAGGAGGGTCTGCGAGGGTGGAGGAGAGGAGCAGCAGGGCCGGTCTCTGCAGGAGGAGGATAGTCCTTCCCTCCCCATCTCCAGCTGCCTCCCTCTTCCCGCTCCACCACAACCACCCACACATGCAGGGCCTTGGAGTGGGGGTGTGTCACCAGGGTGCAGAGGAGGCCACCCCCCCCTGTCCCCTTCTGGCTGCCTCTGCCTCAATTTTATCCCACAACTTAGACATTCACATTACTCACACTCTCGTTACACATACATATAGGATCTTGGGGGTGGGCACGATACACGGAGTCCAAAGTACCATCAGGGTGTACACCCCACCCCTGGCGTCGTTGCCCACCTCTCAATTTTAAATACACGTAGACATTGAGGGCTAGCAGGAGGGACCATGCGCTTACCTGCTGCTCTCTGGCAGGTAGCTCCATGCCCTCCTGGGTTTTAATTGCACCTTAGAACACACATGCATCAACACTACATATGAGCGGGTGGAGGGAGGTTTGGAGTCTTCTCTCACCCCCATTCTCTGCGACCTGCTGGAGCAGGGGGGGCTAGGAGGAGGAGTTGGCCGTCCGACTGCGGTCTGGAGTGTGGAGCCTTCCTGCTGCTGCGGAGTCAGGGCGGTCTGCCTCCCCCCACCGCAGGGAAAAGGGAAACACCACCTGGGTCTGGGTGCAGTTCCCCCCTCCAGGGGCGGGGGCACCTAGACCCGGTTTGTAGAGTACGCTTGGGGAGTGTGATCGTGTGTACAGCGTCTCTTTATGTCTGTCTCCACGTTGGTTGAGTGTGGAGTAAGTGCATATGAGAGCATGAGGGTGGGAATGGATGTTTGTGTCTGTGTGTGCCTGTATGTCTGTGTCTATATGTCAGGTTGGGTGTCAGGCGCCACCTCTCTGGGGACATCTCAGGCCCTCCAAGGTTTGGAGGCCTATCTCCCCCCACCACCACTTCCCCTGCCAGTGGCGGACTCCCTCAGACATCGGTGCGTTGGTGGTTCTTTGTGTCCGGGGATGGGCGTCCAGGTACACACCGGCTCACTCCTTGGCGGCCGCTTATCGGGGCCTGGAGCCTGGGGCTCGCTCGGGCCACTTCGGAGGTGGGGTGCCCCCGGCCTCTCGGCCTGGGGCTCGGTCACTCAGGCACGGCTGGCTGCCGGCGGAGCTCACGGGCGCGTCACTGCAACTCCCCCTGGCTTCTGCTCCGCGGCTGCTGAGTGAGCCCTCATCTGGGACTCTCCTCAGGTCTTTCTGGGACAGTGGCGCAGCTGCCCCTCTGTTGGTCTTCCTTGGTCTCTTGTGTTCTGGGGGCCTCTGGATGTCTGGAGTTTTGATCTCCTCCACACCTGCTTAACGCCCTGGAGGATGGGGCTGTGGCCCCCCCACACCCTCTAGCAGATTATTACATGAAGGAACCTTTTAAAAAAAAAAAAACAAGCGCGTCCATGCTCACAGGTGTACACACGGGTGATCACACCCACAAACTACACCCTTTTTGGCTCCTACCTCAAAGCACACTGTGTTCTGTTGATCTTATGTGCTGCACAATAATGTTTAACATTTAGTATTTACTGTCATATTCCCATATATCATTGTGATGTTGTTTATTCTATTACTCTTGTTCTCTTCTGCTTGCTTTCTTTTTTCTTTCTCAGCAGGTGATCCAGGTGATTGATATATGCATTTTTTTTTCTGCCCGTTCTGTTGGTTTTTGTCTTTTGCCCTTCTCCCCCGTCCCTCTTCTCAGCTGTTTCTCTTTCCCTCTTTCTTTCTCCCCTTCTTTCCCCCAGTCAAGTCTGTCCCGTATTCAGTAAGTGAAAATAAAATAAACAATAAAAGGTGAATCAAATGGACCATTACGGCAAGGCTGGGATGGTCAGTTTGGTAAAGTAAATCCGTTGGGCATCTTTCTTTGCCTTTAGACAACAATTCTGATGCAAAAGAGCCAAACGGGACAGGCCAAAAAAAAAAACAAAAAAAAAAGGAGGAGGATAGTCGAGTGCTCCCATGATGCTTTTGAGCCTCTGCAGATAAGGATGGGGACGTTTGTCTCACAACAAGAAGCCGTCTCGTCTCGTCCTGATTTCTTCTCCGTGAAGCACTCGATCGTACTGGTTTCACAGGGAGTACCAGTAGGATTACAGGCGATGTCATCCGCAGGTCAGCTGTCCCAGGCGGTCGGCTCGGGCTCGTCGGTTCTCTTCATTACCGGCGTGGCAGCTGTCTGATGGAGCTGATACCGTGCAGCAGGTAAGCTGAGCCTCGTTATCAGCAGACAGGTGTGTAACTGTAGTCGTGCGAATCGCCGGCTCACAGACCTGTGATCTGCCTCGCTGCAGTCACGTGACCTTTGCTCTCACTACTCTCTGTAAGGGGAGCTGACCGCAGGCTGTGCTGGACGCGTGCAAAGTTTAATTATAAAGTCTTTCCATATGAAAGGTGTCCGTCTGTGGTCGTCTTCGGCCTGCTCGTTGGACAGAGCTGGCTTTATCTGCTGATGGCTGCACACAGGGCTCAGTCTGATGATCCCTACCAGGAAGAGCTCTCCTTTAAAGACTTCGGGGCAGACGTAGTAACACTGGGCGCAAACTGCAGAGATATCTGGTCTGGGATACCCCACTCCCACCAGGAGGAGCTGGAAAAGCTGTCGTTTCTCACTTTGGTGTTTCCCAAAGTTTAGTGTGGCTGCAGAGCTGCCACGTGACGCTCCGGACTCCTACACCGACGTACCGCTGCAGCCGACACAGGCCTGCGGGTGAAATGAAGTTACCTGAGAATGACTCTGAACTCTGGATGACCCCCTCCTCAACATTAATTATTCCCATTGAGTCAGAGAGGATGGAGACAGGTGAGAGGAGCTGATAAAGAGCGGGGCAGGTTTCCCTTTAAAGACGCTTCCTTGTGTCAAACAAGTACCGAGTCATTAAAACCGTCGAACAGCGGCGAAGTCTCCGAGATCGAGTGGATGCAGTCAGCTGATTCTGGGCTCTTTGAAACAGAACTGATTTAGATCTTTGAGCTCACTTTTATTCACACGCTGCTTTACAATAAAAACGAGAGAAAACACCATCTAACAACAACAATAAATCTATCAGAGCTTTATTTCAGAGTAGCATAACCACGCTACCATATGTCATTTTCTTCTGGAACCGGCTGTCTGATGGTCTTATGTGGAACGAAGTTTGGAGACTCCCCAATCAGTTTTTAATTACCAGCAAAATTAAAGATGTTGCTTATAAATTCATACACAGAATTTACCCATCTAAAGATGATCTTCAAAGCAAATTTAAATTAGACACTGATACAAACTGTAGCTTTTGTAAAACTTGCAACGAATTTACTAGAATAGAATAGAATAATCCTTTAATTATCCCACAAGGGGAAATTTGGTTGTAACAGCAGCCAGAAAGACACATATACAAACAAACAGGACAGAAACATACATGATTTTTCTTACATATTTACATTAAGGACAGTGGTTACTATAAACAGAGTACTGTACAGTTATTAAATTAAATAAAAATAACTACAGATAAGAGGCAAACTCAGGTTGTTGTGCGAACCGGTTGATTAAATTATTGCAGTTACAGCGCTGATGTAAACATCTGTTTGTTGGGAGCAGTTCAGATTGTGCAGTCTGACAGCTGCAGGGAGGAAGGACCTGCAGAAACGCTCCTTCATGCATCGAGGATGCAGCAGTCTGTTACTGAAGCAGCTCTGCAGCAACATCTGCATGCATGGGCTGGGAGACTCTGTCCATCAGAGATGTTATTTTGGCCAGAGTCCTTCTGTCTCCACCACCTGCACTGGGTCCAGGGTGCATCCCAGAACAGAGCTGGCCTTCCTGATGAGTTTATCCAACCTCTTCCTCTCAGCTGCTGATAAACTGCTGCTCCAACATACCACACTGTAAAAAATGACAGATGCCACCACAGAGTCATAGAAGGTCTTTAAAAGCGCTCCCTGGACTCCAAATGACCTCAGCCGCCTCAGCAGGTAGCGTCTGCTCTGACCCTTCCTGTACAGAGCATCAGTGTTGTGGCTCCAGTCCAGTTTATTACTCAGGTGAACACCCAGGTACCTACAGGAGTCCACTATCTCAATGTCCACTCCCTGGATGTTCACCGGTGTCAGTGTGGTGGGTCTGCGTCTCCGGAAGTCCACCACCAACTCCTTGGTTTTCCAGCTCCTTGGTTTTCCCGGCGTTGATCAGCAGGTGGTTCTGCTGACACCAGTCCACAAAGTCCAGAGTCCACTGTCTGCACTCTGAGTCGTCCTCACCTGTGATGAGGCGACTATGGCAGAGTCGCCAGAGAACTTCTGTAGGTGGTAGTGTGGGGAGTTGATGGAGAAGTCTGCGGTGTAGAGGGTGAAGAGGAACGGTGCCAGCACAGTGTGGGGCCCCCGTACTGCAGACCAGCGTGTCAGACACAGCCCTGTGACCTCACATACTGTGGGCGTCCTGTGAGGTAGTCCAGTATCCACTGGGACATGTGGTGGTCCACTCCTGATAGCTCCAGCTTGTCCCTCAGAAGTCGTGGCTGGATGGTGTTGAAAGCACTGGAGAAATGAAAGAACATGATCCTCACAGAGCTTCCAGGCTTCTCCAGGTCAGTCAGAGCTCGGTGCAGGAGGTCGTCCTCCACCCCGATGCCAGGCTGATGGCATCTGGCATCTACTACACATCTGTTTTGGTTTTGTAACCTGGTGCAAGACTTTTGGCAGAGTTTATGTGTTTTTATCTCAGAAAATGTATTTAAAGGATTTGTACTGTTTTGGAAATATGTATCATTTGGTCTCCACATAAACCAAAGACAATGCAACACTGATAACAGATATGTGATTAACTTGTTAATCTTAATGGCTAAATTTCATATTCACAAATCCAAATGTTTAGGAAGACCTTCCTCTTTTTATGTATTCTTCTACGAGCTCGTGCAATATCTTAATTCAATTAAGAACTCTACTAACCCAAAAGCTATAAAAACTATGGTTGAATGTGAAAAAATGAAGATCCTTCAATCACTTTATTCTTTGCTTAATCAATTAAACTTCTCCCCCTAGCATATGTATATTGTAGGTTCTGAATATTGTTTATTCATTTGTTTGTTTATGGTATACATTTTTTGTAAGTGCAGCACCTTTAATGTAGTACTGTTTAATTCTACTTTGTATTGTACTGATGTTTAAATAAAGGGTTGAAGAAAGAAAAAAACAAAGTTCAAATTTGGGGAAATCGACGGCGCATTTGGAGGACAGCCGTCGTCGCGTCGCTGTGACGTAATCGGTCTCAAAACGCGTACTGTGCGGTCGCTGGATTGGGACGCAGGCGCAGACAGGAGGCGCTGCTCTGACTCGTACATGGGGCTGTGCTGCCCCCACGAGGACAGACGGTGCTCTCACAGTTCAGGACAGAGAGTCTGTATCATGTTCGTACTGAAGAGTGAAAGCTGTTCAAGTCTTCCAGCTGTTATTGAGACAACATAAGTGTGTGTTTCCATTAGACAGTGAGGCTGGATGAGGTAAATACCTGCAATCATCCAGCAAAGCAATGGGCAGCGCACAAGAGAGAAGAAGGCATGAAGTAATGAACTTCAGCAGTCCAGCTGGACGTGAACTTTCAATCAATCTCCAAAGGTTGATTCTGTTCATCTGGACGTTTTCAGTAGGAGAAACGTTTCGTGACTCCTTCAGTCTCAGCTGACTGCAGGTTTCAAGCTTATAAACAGGACATTTGACTGAAACCAGCCACTGAGGAACAATGGGCTGGGAGGGCAGTTCCTTCATCATGATTATGCAAATTCTCACCCTCGGTAACATCCCTGATAAAAAGACAGAAAAGTCTTGAATAAAATGTTAAACTTCGGAGGACGATAAACAAGTGCACACAGCACAGGTGAATGCAGATCCAACAGAAATAATCATAGTTCAAAGCTGCCATAAATATCAACGTTGAGCTGTCGGCATTTAAAACAGTTTTTAAAAACAGTTGCAAGACCTCCGCCGTGACCAGTTTCCTGTGGGGAGTTAGAGGGGACGAGTTCAGAGAAGGGCTTAAATCACCAGGATTAAGCCAAGTTTCAGTCACAAATAAGAAAACGTTAACCTGTCCTATATTACTCCGTAGTCACAGTTTCTCTCCACAGACTGCTGTCAGCCATGACACAGGTTGTTCCTCCGATTCTCTCCGTCACTCCGAGGGGGGCTCTGGTTGACGAGAAGTTTAAAGTGTTGGTCGAGAATCTTCCTCCAGGATGTCTGGTAACCGTCTGCTCCCTCCAAGAACAATTCAACTTTATTTACACAGCACCAAATCACAACAACAGTCACTTCAGGGCGCTTTATATTGTAAGGTAGAGCCTATTATACATACAGAGAAAAACCCAACAGTCATGTGACCCCCTATGAGCAGCACTTTGGCGACAGTGGGAAGGAAAAACTCACTTTTAACAGGAAGAAACCTCCAGCAGAACCAGGCTCAGGGAGGGGCGGGGCCATCTGCTGTGATTGGTTGGGGTGAGAGAAGGAAGACAGGATAAAGACATGCTGTGGAAGAGAGACGGGGGGCTGCATCTGGGACGCTGCAAACTTGTGATTGCGCCTCCGGCCGGATAAGATGGGGCCTGATTATTTAAGACCTTGTATGTGAGGAGCAGCATTTTGAATTCTGGATTTAACAGGAAGCCAAAACAGGAGAAATCTGCTCTCTCTTTCTAGTCCCTGTCAGGACTCTTGCTGCAGCATTTTGGATCAGCTGAAGGCTTTTCAGGGAGTTTTTAGGACTTCCTGATAATAATGAATTACAGTCGTCCAGCCTGGAAGTAATAAATGCATGAACTAGTTTTTCAGCGTCACTCTGAGACAGGATATTTCTAACTTTAGAGATGTTGCACAAATGGAAGAAAGCAGTCTTACATATTTGTTTAATATGTGCGTTGAAGGACATGTCCTGGTCAAAAATGACTCCAAGGTTCCTCACAGCGTTACTGGAGGCCAAGGTAATGCCATCCAGAGTAAGAATCTGCTTAGATACCATATTTCTAAGATTTTCAGGGCCGAGTACAATAACCTCAGTTTGATCTGAATTAAGAAGCAGAAAGTTAGCGGCCATCCAGGTCTTTATGTCTTTAAGACATTCCTGCAGTGTAACACAGTTTGGCATCTCTGCGTTAGTAATATGTCGATTTTTACATTAGATAATTCTTATTCTAATTCCTTTAGAATAAGAGAAAAAAGAGAAACCAAAAAATAGTTTAAAGTTAAAGAGGTACCTACATAGGGATTGTATGTCATAACGTAAGTATCTACACAGATATGTACCAGTTATAAACAAGTTATATATGCCATATAAAAGAGCAGGAGCAATGTGATCGGTGGTAGTGCACACTGAGTAAGAGGAAGGACTAGAAGTAGGAATGATGGCTGCATTATGCTACAATAAATACGTTCATAAACAGAGGTTAAATGTCCATAAATCGTCTTGAACCAAGGCGCACGCACACTGTGGGGACCCAAAAGCAGACTCAATACGAATTTTTTCTGGAACTGTGTAAAGATTTATTAATTTAACAGAGAAGATCAGGAACAACCGGGGAGACGAGAATCTAACTTAATGCCGAAGAAACCGGGAACAGAAACGCCCCGGGAAGCCTTGATCGGGACCGTGGGGAGCTGCAAGAGAAAGGGCAACAATTACTCGTGTGCAGGGCTGCAGAGTCACAACTACTCGAGAGTTAGAATATTGAGGCTTACAGAGTGAGACCGTGGGACTCGGACAGGAGGGTGTCCGTGGGAGAAATTCTAAGTGAGAAAAGTTTAAATTCATGTTGGCAATAAAAGAGCGGGGGCAGAAGGGTCTACAGGTCAATGAAACTGACGATGCTTTACTGCTTTGTGCTTGTTTTCATGTTACTCCACAAGGTCAGTGAAAGAACAAAGGTGCTAACCCCTGGACCAAAAGCAAATGGTCCAAGTGGGCGAGCTGCTGATTTTCAGATGGCAGGTCTACATCTAGAAGCACAATGAGCACAAACACCAACAACCAAAGTGAAGCATTAAGACAAAACTGTCAAACAGGATCCACACATCCTGCCACAAACACATGCAAGACAACTAAATTGGTCCACAGAATAGATGTAAACTGACTAAACTACGACACAAATCAGACAAAAACAGATGCAACATGATCACAAACAGACACATGTTGATGCAAAATGACTGAAATCACACGTGCAACACTTCCTACATATTTGACAACAGAAGAAAAACACAAACAAAGTTGGCATGTATTTTCATTTAGATTTCTTTTTTTATTTTAAAAATCAAGCGCCAAATCACAAAGTCTCCTCCCTGTTTGTACTGTAAGGTCAAAACCCTGCAGTACTACAGAGAACCCCAACAATCAAATGATTAAGTAAGAATGATTGAATGATTCTGTACACACACAGACACAGGCTGTTTATTCAGTTTAAGAGGAACAAGTACTGATAAAAACATCGATCAGTACTGATCGATGTTTTTATCAGTAGGGGAGACCGGGGATAGTTGTAACACTTCCAGTTTCTCCAATCAGGGCTAAGTTTCAAATGATGTGACTCATCCTGTGCATGCCCAACTCAGTTCTGCTATCACATGTGAAAAATCAGCACATTTTGTCAAACACAGACAATTTAACACAAAAAAAAGTAAGTTTTTCTACTTTATTTCAATGTTTAATAGCATTATCTGCTTTGCAGTTAAACTCATCAAACTTGAATTATGTTATTTGTATGTCTGTGGGGATAAATTCTGTCTTTAGTGCTAATGTTTTAGCCGTTGGCTGTAATGTTAGCGAGTTCATGGCTGTAGGAGTCTGGGTCAGTTGTAACAATAATGCAGATGTTACCACACTATTACTTTAACTTATATTAAACAAGTTGGGGCAACGACATCAGCAGAGAGAGGTTCACTGGTCGCTTTTGTATATGCGGTTAATGCCATTGGCAACACAATTCCTCCACTGTTTGTGTTCCCACACATACATTATGCAGACCACTGTGTCAGAGATGGACCAGTAGGAAGTACTGGTAGTGGAAATAAATCAGGATGGGTGCAAGAAACAGATTTCCTCATCTTTCTGAAGCACTTTGCAAACCACACCAAGGTAAGCCAGGATAAAAAGTAATGGAATTGCGATGCTGGTGAACAACTACATTTTTTCAGCTTCATTGTTATGTTTAAAATTGGTGCAAGAGTTGTAGGTTATAATGCCCACTGAGCCAATGAGGCCAACCTCGAGGAAGACCAACCAAAATTAATGAAATATTCAGTTGCAGAAAATTCCATAATTTGTCTTTTGGGGGGTTGGAATATGTTCAAAAGTTAATGTCTGCATTCTGTCACACACACGGCTACATAAATGGATCTCTGCACAACTCCTCCATCTAATGCGCAGCACACAGTGCAGCAGTCGCAGCCTGCAGCACGTCCTCCACAGTGGAAATAACAGTTTCTCTGTAATCATCTGGATGCTTATAATTGATATATTTCTTTGTAAGTTTGTAATAAACTGTATTGTTTTATTAGTTCTGTGTGTTACTGTGTTTATTGGAGTGACTGTGACCACAACACTTCCTCTGGGATGACTAAACATTCTGGTGGGGATAAAGGAAGCGTCGGTGACGTGTCCGTGACACAGCAGCAGCTGTCACCTGTTTTCAGCGTGGGCAGATCTGAACTCTGATCTCGTCTGATGTTTACAGAAAGGCCTGATTCTGTCAGTCGTTTAACATGATGTGACTGTTGCTCATTCTCAGCCAATCATCACCTTTCCCTGGAAACTCGGCTGATGGGTTTTGTACGGATTATTAACCCTCGGCCAGGATGCAAGGCTGCATTAAAGCTTGCTGATTAGAGGCGTGGCCTCTTTGACTGACGGGTGGATGCGACGCTGGCGGCTGCAGCTGCCCGCGGCCTGCCTGAACAGAACGATATTACAGCATTATAGCGAAGGAGCGATCCAGACGAACGACTCTGTGTTTTTAATCCTTTTAATCTCAGTTCTGTGAAACATCAATAATAAAACTTTTCCACGTTCGTGCTGCTGTCAGGATCCCGCTGCACACAAACATATTAACACAAAACCCGAGGGCAGTCCAGGAAGTAGATCCTGCGTGATCGGCGCCTGATGGATGTGGCTAACGTCTGGAGCTACAGCAGCTTCTGCTTCTTGCGAGCCTGAAACTGCTGCGTTTTGCTTTTGATGGATCTGACGAGCAGCGACAGACTCGGGTCCATCTGCGTCGTTGTCGCCCGAGCGTCAGACTCTGCTTCCCGACTTTTCCTGTCGCTCTCCGCCTGCGTGGGCGTGACCTCCTGAGCGCCCTCCAGGCGCCGCTGCTGCTCCTCCCGCCGGCGCTGCTTCTCGGCTACGATGCTCTGCGTGGCTTTGGTCTTCTTGTAGCTGGGGTGGGAGGGGTCCAGGTTGAAGAGATGGGAGGTGAACATGGCCTGGAAACGAGGGTCTTTAACGTCCACCTGCAGAGAGGGAGAGACGGGACATTTAGCTCCAGGTGTATCGTAAGGTCAGTTTCACGCACACCTGAGCCTGGATTGGCCCAGACGGGTCTGAAGGTCAGCGCCATCGTTTCCCACTGCGGTCACATCATGTGACCTGCTGCCATCAGCCAAACGATGCAGACCAACCAATCCTGCACAAACAGACTGAGGAGCGGCCGTTTGCCCCGAGCGTGACCTCCATCACCCCCACCCACCCAATGCTACATGCAGAATAACTCCATCACTGCACTCAAACTTAATCACTAAGGTTAATCATTTATTTATGATTAACCACGCCCCCTCCCGCCACAACAGTAGGCCAAACGAAGCGCAAGGAGCGTCAGCTACAGTGGGGCAAAAAAGTATTTAGTCAGCCACCGATTGTGCAAGTTCCCCCACCTAAAATGATGACAGAGGTCAGTAATTTGCACCAGAGGTACACTTCAACTGTGAGAGACAGAATGTGAAAAAAAAAAATCCATGAATCCACATGGTAGGATTTGTAAAGAATTTATTGGTAAATCAGGGTGGAAAATAAGTATTTGGTCAATAACAAAAATACAACTCAATACTTTGTAACATAACCTTTGTTGGCAATAACAGAGGTCAAACGTTTACTATAGGTCTTTACCAGGTTTGCACACACAGTAGCTGGTATTTTGGCCCATTCCTCCATGCAGATCTTCTCGAGAGCAGTGATGTTTTGGGGCTGTCGCCGAGCAACACGGACTTTCAACTCCCGCCACAGATTTTCTATGGGGTTGAGGTCTGGAGACTGGCTAGGCCACTCCAGGACTTTCAAATGCTTCTTACGGAGCCACTCCTTTGTTGCCCGGGCGGTGTGTTTTGGATCATTGTCATGTTGGAAGACCCAGCCTCGTTTCATCTTCAAAGTTCTCACTGATGGAAGGAGGTTTTGGCTCAAAATCTCACGATACATGGCCCCATTCATTCTGTCCTTAACACGGATCAGTCGTCCTGTCCCCTTGGCAGAAAAACAGCCCCATAGCATGATGTTTCCACCCCCATGCTTCACAGTAGGTATGGTGTTCTTGGGATGCAACTCAGTATTCTTCTTCCTCCAAACACGACGAGTTGAGTTTATACCAAAAAGTTCTACTTTGGTTTCATCTGACCACATGACATTCTCCCAATCCTCTGCTGTATCATCCATGTGCTCTCTGGCAAACTTCAGACGGGCCTGGACATGCACTGGCTTCAGCAGCGGAACACGTCTGGCACTGCGGGATTTGATTCCCTGCCGTTGTAGTGTGTTACTGATGGTGACCTTTGTTACTTTGGTCCCAGCTCTCTGCAGGTCATTCACCAGGTCCCCCCGTGTGGTTCTGGGATCTTTGCTCACCGTTCTCATGATCATTTTGACCCCACGGGATGAGATCTTGCGTGGAGCCCCAGATCGAGGGAGATTATCAGTGGTCTTGTATGTCTTCCATTTTCTGATGATTGCTCCCACAGTTGATTTTTTCACACCAAGCTGCTTGCCTATTGTAGATTCACTCTTCCCAGTCTGGTGCAGGTCTACAATACTTTTCCTGGTGTCCTTCGAAAGCTCTTTGGTCTTGGCCATGGCGGAGTTTGGAGTCTGACTGTTTGAGGCTGTGGACAGGTGTCTTTTATACAGATGATGAGTTCAAACAGGTGCCATTCATACAGGTAACGAGTGGGGGACAGAAAAGCTTCTTACAGAAGACGTTACAGGTCTGTGAGAGCCAGAGATTTTCCTTGTTTGAGGTGACCAAATACTTATTTTCCACCCTGATTTACCAATAAATTCTTTACAAATCCTACCATGTGGATTCATGGATTTTTTTTTTTCACATTCTGTCTCTCACAGTTGAAGTGTACCTCTGGTGCAAATTACTGACCTCTGTCATCATTTTAGGTGGGGGAACTTGCACAATCGGTGGCTGACTAAATACTTTTTTGCCCCACTGTATGGTTCGTACGTCCTGTGTTGTCGGTTGCAACGTTAGATCACGCGATCGTGAAGGCAAGAAGCTGGAAAATCGCCTCTCTTTCCATCGTTTCCCCTCCTGGAGGCAACGGGAGTTTTCTCACGTATCCGATATTACTAAACGAAGACGTCAGGCTTGGATTGCAGCGCTCACACGAGCGGATATCGACTTCTCTGCCATCCCTCGTTTTTTGTTGGTTTGCTCGCGGCATTTTCTTTCCGCTGACTTCTAAATAAATTCATAGGTCTCTTAACAGGCTTTTAGTGTTATTTTGAATGCGCTGAGGTCATAGGTCATTAGATAAAACATCCTAATGTGGGATGCTGCAGAGCCACGTCGTGTTGACGGAGTAGCTTATTATTTGGCATTATTGCAGGCAAACCAGCATATGAGCGTGGGTGTAACAAAGCCAGACTGGGCTCCAACGCTGCCCACGGGGCACGAGCTGACTGACCGGCACACAGCGCTGCTTGATGAGGTTGTGAAGGTTTGCTGTGTTTTGGTGAACATGTGCCCAGTGTGGTTGTCAAACCAGGGCCAATGACACTTGCTCTTGTTGAATATTCATAAAACTGCTGTGTTGCGTTTACAGTTCATTGTAAATAATTGTACTTTCTGTGAAGCGGTTTCAGTAAAACAGAAAAGAAAAGTCTGTTACTTAGCAAGAACAGCTGGCATCGCTCGTGGATCGTTCATCTAGAGCTGCTGAGGAGAAGTTAATGTTATGAGCGACCTCTGGCTGTATCCTGGTCACATGGTCAACGCACTCACAACGGCCAAATCTCGTACCCAACCGTTTGTGAATCAGATGTGCGCCGTGTATGCGCCGACTCCACAGACAAGGCACGCGAAAATATGGGGATAGGACAACGGCGGTAGGCTGCCCGGGTTTCCGCTCCACTGCCTTTTTTCAGACGGGTCCACATTACCGATGCACGCCGTTTTTCTTCCAGTTACTGTCTCTTGGCGTCCGGTCGCGATACAGCCCTTTGTCTCTTGCGCTGGTTTTAAGGTTCTGACGCTCCTGCTTCCAACACAGTGTGTTTTGATTTGTGGCCTTCTGACATGGCGCCGCAATCCCACAATGCACTGCGGCGCGACGTCAACTCCAAAGCCCTATTGTCTGTAAAAGCAGGGAGCCTGAATGTTGTTGAACTCCTACTGTGGCCAACAGCGAGCCTGGATCACTGCAGCTCATCAGCTCAGCTGTGAGTTCAGCTGTTCTCGGCCTCGTGTTCACAGCAGCACGTTGTTCGCTTTCATTTGAATCCTGTTCAGTTCAGGCGACCACAGAACCACAGAGGTCAAAGGTTAAGCTGGCGCCTCGCTACAGTTTTCAGCCGGCAGCCATTGAGAGTATGCTCACCTGGAAGTGGTCGTCCTCCGGCAGCTCCTCCCCTTTCTTCAGCAGCTTCTTCCTCTTCTTCTTGCTCAGGTTCTGCTGCTCCACGATCTTGTCGTAGTTGAAGTGTTTGTGTTTGTCGTCGTCGTCCATCAGCAGAGCCATCTGAGCCTGGAAACACACACACAGTTTACGTGGGACAGGCCGAAACGATCAGATCCAGAACCGGCCCGGCCGAGCCGCGACCTCTGACCTTCTGTTTCTGCAGCTCCTCCTCCTCCTCGGCCGTCCGTCGCTCTTCCTCCTGCTTCTTCTTTTTCTTCCCTTTCTGTTTCTTCTTCATGTCTGCAGAGACAAAATCAGAGACCCTGAAGCTCTGTTGGTGGACACACACACACACACACACACACACACACACACACACACACACACACACACGTGCACACACACGTGCACACACACACACACACACACACACACACAAAAACACAAACACACACACACACGAACACAAACACATACACACACGCACACACACACACGCACACACACGCACGCACGCACCTGCAGCACCGAGCTCCTCGGAGAAGAAGGGGTCGCTGAGGTCGACGTCTGAAGGAAGCTCGTCGTTGCTGAGCGCTCCCTCGGCTCCCTGATGAGGAGAAACCATCAGACAGGTCGGTGACATCATCACACTTGGATATGATCGGCGTGAATACAAACGTCTCAGGCTCAGCGTAAAGAGGCTCAGAGGCGTTCGTCAGTAGCCAATCAGGCTGCAGCCTCAGGATGATGTAAGCAACACGTGTTGGACTGAAACCAGAACAAACAGCGTCTGAACTGCTCCAATAACCTGCATTATCCGGGACCCGGACCAGAAGCTCAGGGCTGGTTTATAATTACTTATAATTATAATTACAGCTGATCACAGATAATCTGGCGCGCCTGCAGTGTCAGCCTCACTCGGCGAACTGCTGATGTTCGGTTTTCCAAAACCGATTCAGGAAATTGATCCGACATGTCAAAGTAAAAGCAGCAGCTCTCACAGCGGAGCATCGTGGACTCCACATCGAGTGATGTAAGAATGCTGCTACTAACGAAAGCTGGAACGTTCCATCCAACAAAGACGCCGTTTGCGTCTGCAAGCCACGCCCTCACCTGTTCACTCTCACACTTCTTCTGCTTCTTCTTCTCTCTCTTCTTCTGCAGGAACTCCTCCCAGGGCGTCAGCACGTCTTTGGCCTCCAGCTTCTTCTTCACCAGCTGCTCCGTCATCTCCTTCAGGCCTGCGGCGTGGAGAAAAACACTTTTAAAACAAGCCCCGCCTTCAGGCCCGACCTCTCCTCGTGTTAAGAAAGCAGGAAGTGAGGCTGCGTGCTCGTACCTGGCACCCAGGTGACCTCCATCTCCATGTCTTTGTCCTCCTGCACCTTCTTCTCTTTCTCCTGGATGCCTTTCAGCAGCTCTCTGTACTTGGAGATCTGCTCCTCGCTCTTCGTCTTCTTCTCCTGCGCCTCCACGACGCGCTCGTCTGTCCGGCACAAACACAGCACACCTGCTCGGCGCCGCTTTCACATTTCAGCAGTCAGAAAACTGTCATGTTCTCGTGTTTCTCACCTGCCGCCGTCTTCACGTCCTCTTCAAAGGCTCCGTCACCACCGCCTTCCTCCTCCTCTTCGCTGGAGGAGGCCAGGTAGGCTCTGAAGTCCATGTCCAGCAGCTCGTCTTTGTTGAACTTCCTGTTTAGGGCCGTCACGCGCTCGTGATCGGTTTCATCCCACGTCAGCTGCACCTGATCGGGTCGACACAAACACGTCACCGCCTGCTGCACGGAGCTCCTGCCCTGACGTCAGCTCTGAGTAACAAACTTCATTCGCACAGGTGAACCCGCCTGACATCATCACACCTGTAAAGTCTGCCAACACTCTTCCTGTCGCCTCTGATGGCGAGTGTCGGGGAAGCGCTTACCTTCGAGGTGGCGGTCGCAGACGAGGTGAAGAGCTTGGGCGTGTAGGCCGACAGGTTTACGTCCGTCGCCGCGTCTTTGGGCTCCTCGTCAAACTTCACGTCATCGGGAACGAAGCTGCTCGTATCAGGAGAAGAGGACAAGCCGTGAGATCCTTTAACGAGCTTCTAAAGTCGATGATCGACATTGAAGCTGAACAACATGACGCGTTTGGCTTTCATCAACAAGCTGGAACAAATCTGTGTGTAACTATTGGATGATTAACGCGCGCGTCATCATGGTGACCCTGCAGCGCGTGCACTCTGACCTTTGACTGAACTAAAGTTCATGGATGGAAGCTCAGCTGGGGAATGTTAAATACTCAGATCCTGGCTTCCCTGCAGACGTCCGATTCAGGAACGACTACATCTACAAACCTTCATTATGGAATAACTGAAGTGGGGAAAGCTGAAGTTTATCAACAGGAACACATGAGTCACTTTAGTCTGCTCGCTGACACGCAGGTCCGAGCGCAGCTAGCGTGAGCCTGACGTGCGCGCGTTTGCCGTTTGCTGACGTACCGCAGGTCGAGGACGGAGCAGCTGCTCTCGTACTCGTAGCCGTCGCACTCCTCGTAGATCTTCGCCGCCGTCTGGGCCGAGTCGCACTCCGCCACGGCGTAGAAATACTTCAGACGCTTGAACTGGTAGTCCCGCAGCTTCTCCCTGTAAACCCTGAGAGCACACAACACCCATGACCGTCTGACAGGTCAGCAGGGAGCCCCGCCCACCTGATACTGCACAGCTGTTTTTAAGTGTACACAGAATCACTGGTGTCCAAATGCAGCTTGTTTCAAAGCAATAAGGTTACAGTTACAGCCACTTCATTAGGTACACCTGTGCATCTGCTCGTTAATGCAAATACCTGATCAGCCAATCACAGGGCAGCAGCTCAGCGCATGCAGACATGCTGAAGTTTAAACTGACCCGACTGATGAAGAAAGGAGGTTTCAGAGACCATGAACGTGTCACGGTTGTGTTTCTGCTGATCTGCAGCGAGCAGCAGCTCCCTGAGTGAAACGCTAGCAGAGGCGCCGCTGTGATGGCGTGGAGCGCTGCTCCAGCAAAGCTCAGGTCATCTCAGACGGTTTCTAGAACACCACGATGAGTTTGCTGCACTCACTACAGCACCTGTGTGATGATGTCATGATGATGTCACTCCAGCAGATGTTGAATCTGATGCATGCAGGGTGTACCTAATGAAGTGGCCTGCATATTCATGTAATCCACCTTTTATGTTGAAAAGCCAACAAACGTCCCGCCGGTGCCGAACCGTCAGAGCCGACGCAGCCTCATGACACAAACTTTCCCACGAGCTGCTCGACTAACAAAGTCTGGCTGAAAACTGCATCTAAATCCCGCCTCTCTGTGACATCATCATTACCTCTCCTCCTCCGTGTCGTCCTCCGAGTCGTCGGGCAGCGCCTTCAGCTCCATCGGTCCCTGACTCTCCTCCGCCTTCAGCCTCTCCTCCCCAAACTCTGACGGGTAGATCTGCAAGCATAACCCAGCACGCACTGTGCTGATCATCAGCACTTCCCGGCTCCGCCCACACACAGACAAACCCACGCAGGTCTCCTTACCTTCACAGAGAGCACGGCGCCGCCTTTGGGCGTGAAGGATTGGAGCAGAGCCAGCAGGTCTCGGGCCTTCAGCCGGTCCCAGTCCATGTTGCAGACGGCGAGCCGCGCCGACACCTAACGCGGTGAGATCGTGTTAGCAACGTTTCCTGGTGGCGCAGACTAACCTTTGACCTTCAGCCTTTACCGCACACAGCATCACCTCGTCGCTCCGCGGCGCGTCTTTGCACAGCTCCCCCCAGTCGTGTTCGATCTCCTCTTCCTCTTTCCTCAGGATGGCGCCCACGTCGTCCTCGTCGTCTTCGTCCGAGCTCGTCTCGATGTTGCCCTTCCCCCGGGCCAGATCCGGCCCGCTGTCGCTGTCGTCCCCCGAATCCAGGCCCGACTCCTCTTCATCAGATCCACTCGCCTCGTCACTCTGCGCCTCCTCCTCCTCCTCATCAGAGACGCTTAGGTCATCTTCATCCTCCTCTGCAGACCGCTGCTCGTCATCATCTTCAACACCTGCATCAGCATCGAACAGAAGAGAGACGGTCAAATCGTTTCTGACACGCTTACCTGAGCAGGGTCAAAGGTCACCTGGACACCCCTCAATCATCCACACAGTGTTGCTATGGTAACGGCGTGTTTTTACCAGAAGTTCATTAACATGAAAACATCTCCTGACCTTCAGAGAGACTCGCTGCTCCTTTAGGCTGCTCTGCTTTGGCGCCGCCAACGTCCTTCTTCTTCTTCACCTCTGCTGCTTCCTCCCCCTCGGAGTCGGACAGTTTGTAGAAGCGCTTCAGGTCCTCAGCGGAGGTGTGGTTGATGGGCCGCCCTCGCTTGTCCACCGTGTACTTGACCTTGAAGCGCTCGTCGTGGAACATGGACTGAAAGCGTTTGTCGATCTTGACTTTGCGCTCCCTCTCTGGCATCTCCCAGAACCGCGGGTCCTTCTGGACCCGGAGGAAGCGCTCGTCCCCGTCTGGGCGTTTTTTGGACGACATGGCGGTAAAATCCCAGCGTCACCTGCAGAACAGAAACCAGTTAAAAACCACGTTTCACACCGAGCTGGTTTCTGCTCGGACGTCAAACCCAACCCCCAGCCTCTTGATGGACACACGTGTGGCATTCAGGGTCATTCAGTAATCCTCATTACTACGATCACCGGCTCTTATGAGGTCGTAGAACTGAAAACGCTCACGTTTTAAAACACAATTTTAATGCCAACAACAATGACACGGAGCAAAGAAACGTGCAGTGGTGGACAACATGAACTCTGTGATGTCAGTGTGTACAGCGCCAGTCCTTCTTCTTCGTGACCTCCGCTGGATCTTCTGGTCCTGAAGGACGGAGACTCGCTCCTGCCTCCTCCGAGCTCCAGGCAGACCACAGTTTGTCCCCCGTGCAGGAGCAGTGTGGAGACAGTCTGTGCAGCAGGCCGGTCCAGTGGACGGAACGGCTGCCTCACAGCTCTGGGTTAGAACCTGCTGGTTGTCCCGGCTCCTGCCTGGGTTCCCTCTGAGTTCTCCAGCTTCCTGCTACATGCTGCGTTTACAGGTGCCGGCTGACAGACCGGCGACCTGCCCGGGTGGACCCGCCTCTCGCGGTGTGAGCGCTGGGACAGGCTCCAGGCTTCCAGGCTGTGATCGTCCGAGGAGGCAGGAGCTGAGGTCCAGCTGAGGTCACGAGAGGTCAGCGGCGTGTAAACACGCCCCTTATTTCTCACTGTCATCACAGACGTGTGCGAACCGACGCAGCAACCGGTGATGACCTCACAGGTATCAGTGTCGTTGAGCCGCGATGAGCTCAGACTGCAGCGCCCAGACGGTTCTTATCGATCTCACCGTTTTATTGATCTGACGGTTTTGAATCGTTCTCTGTGCTCTTGTCTGTTTCATCCTCTGAAACTTTTGGAGGTTTTAAAGAGGATCAGGTTTGAAATCATCGCTCAGTTTGCGCCGCACACCTCAGCCTGGCTTTCTGTTTTCATGTTTACAACCTGGAGACACCGGAAATAGCTGAGAGCACAGGAAACACTTGAGAGGACCGGAAACAGCACGTCTACGCTTGAAACATCTGAAACACCTGAAACAACGCGAGCTTTAAATTAAACTTAGAAACTGGTGAAACTTTACCGACACAGTGTCCGCTCCTCCGCGATCTCACACACGTGTTTACCCAGCTTGCAACGCTGTAGCATCATCTGCTCCGCCCCGCCCCTTTCTCTAAGGCGAGCGAAGTGGGACAAACAGGAGCGAAACGCGGTTTAAACACAGCGTGACACGGCAAACAACAAACGCAAATTATTTTATTAATTTAATTAATTTGATTAAATTAACTTATTAATTTAATTATCACTGTATTGTTTATATATTATTTTATTTAATTTAAGTCATTTTATTTTGATCTTATTTTATTCAATTTTACTTCCGTTCTCAGGCTGTGATCCGTTTCCGGGGTTTCCGGTGAGCTCAGCTGAGGCCGGTCCGGGTTTTGGGTCTCTCCCCTCGGAGGTGACCCGGTGTGGAGGCTCGGAAGTCTCCGTGTTGGTGTCTGTGAGTTTGTTCCGCGGGATGAGCGGCAGGCTGTGTCGGAGGCTCCTGCGGCTCGGCCTCCCTGCGAGCTCCGCGGGCGGCTGGAGCCGGCTCTCCGGGGCCGGTCTCAACGGGACCGGGCCACCGGGGGCCGGGCGCTCCGGGCTGTCGGGCGGAGGCCGCATGAACGTGTTCAGCAGGGAGATGAAGCAGAGGCAGAAGGACTGGGCCGCTCAGCTGCAGGACAGCCAGCAGTACGACTACCTGAGGCAGGAGGTGAGCCCGACCCACACACCTGTCCGGTTTTCTGTGTCTTTGTTTCTCCAACTTTATTTCAACAGAAACTTTAACAACAAACACAACACACGGAGAACACGCTGCACAACTGTATTCCAAATCATAACACAGTGCAAGAGTATGTATAAGTAAACACACCGGACAGAAATACAGATTAAACGGGGAAAGTGACTCAGACACACTGAATAATTAAATAAGACATTAAAATATTACAAATATTCATGTTTTTAAAGCTTTCTTGTTGAGACAGGAACAAACTTTCTGTTTCTGTCCTGAGAGTGGACAGCTTACATTTACAGATGTGGAGTTTGATCGATGAGGGAAAAGCACGAGAGTCTTTCTCACTAAAGACGCTGTCAGAGATGAAACTAACGATATGTTTCCATAAAAGCTGAGTAAAGGCAAATGTTTCTGTATCGCTCTTCTGTTTTTGAAGGAAGCTTTGACAGGATCAAATCTATGAATGAGCTTAAATGAAATCTCCTTCACTTTGTTAGTAAGGAGGATTTTTTGTGGCAAAGACCAAACCTTTATCCAATCAGCGCCCTCGACAACATGAGTCCAGAAAGAAATGGGAGGAGGAACAGAGATAAAGAGACCTAATCTACAAGAGGAGAAACACATCTGACCTGATGGAGACTCTGTCAGGACAGGGCGGGGCTTGGACAGGTGTGGGGACACTGGGATGTTACACCTGGAAGGAAGAGCCAGTGTTATTGAAGAATACCATCATTAAACCAGTTTTCAAAGAAGGGCGATTTATTCTTGTAAAGATGTTACAGATGTTCCAAATATAACATCTTTGTGGAGAACGGTGATGTTTACAGATCCATGAGTCTGCTGATGAAAGTTTGAGTCCAGCCACCCAAATGTGAAAACACGTGATGAGAGGAAGTCCAGATAGATGCTTTTACTCCACTTTTTTGAAAGCATCATTTAGGGGACTGAAATCTATCAAATTTAAGCCACCATTGTTAGAATTGTGATCAATTTTGTTTTTCCACAGAAAATGAAATAACAGTTTATCAACAGAGTTTCCTGTGTGCTCTGCACGCGTGTAGTTATGCAATTAGAGATGTCCTGACTGACGTGCACCACAAATGTCCTCGTCTTCCTCCTCTCCGCCTCCCTGCAGTTCCATCTTCATCCTCCACCCTCCCTCTGCACACGCTCAGACCAGGTCAGCCTCTCTGACCCTGAGCGGTCCCTCTTATGTCCATCTTCAGCTGGTCCTCAGCCTCATCAAACATCTGGATCATAGAGAATGAGATCAGAATTTGCAGCTGGGTTTGACACCACCATCAGTGATGACCTCACTGAATGAATCACACGTTGTTCCTGTTGTTTTGTCTAAAGGGGGGGAAATGATTTCATTATAACAACCAGACCCAGCCACGCTGATCAGACGTCCTGTGCTGTTGGTTTGCAGGTCGGGAGTCGAGTGGCCGATCGGGTTTACGACATCGCACGGTGAGTTCCTGACGAGGCAGCTGGACCCATGTTTCACACAGTTTAACCACAGAGAGACACGTCTGCTTCAAAAGTCATGGAAATCATCTGAGGAGGTCAAAGAGCAGGAAACGTTCACACAGCCAGATCACTCCAATGCAGTTTTGTTTCTATAGCAACGATCACAACAGCAGGCGCTTTATATTGTAAGGTAGACCTACGATAATACATGCAGAGAAAAACCCAACAATCACATGACCCTCTGTGAACAAGCACTTTGGCGACAGTGGGAAGGAAAAACTCCCTTTTAACAGGAAGAAACCTCCAGCAGAACCAGGCTCAGGGAGGGGCGGGGCCATCTGCTGTGATTGGTTGGGGTGAGAGAAGGAAGACAGGATAAAAAACAGTCACCGTTTGTCTTCCTGTCTCCTCAGGACGTTTCCTCTGGCGCTGGACATCGGCGGAGGAAGAAGTCACATCGCAGAGCATTTAAGCAAAGTACAGTGTGTGTGTGTGTGTGCGCGTGTGTGTGTGTGCGTGTGCGTGTGTTAGGGCTGCCACGATTAGTCGACTAGTCACGATTACGTCGACTATCAAAATCGTCGACGACTGATTTAATAGTCGACGCGTCGTTTGAAGCTTTGTAAGATCACAAAAGACGCAGGAATAAGTAGCAGGATTTAAGAGTGTAATAACGGACTGAAACAGAAGATGGCAGCACTGCATGTACAAGGATGCCAGCTGCCGTTAAACCCCGAAGAAGAAGAAACTGTGTCCCAGAATTCATAGCGCGGCCCAGCGCAGTTGTCAACAATGGCGGCAGCTAGTTAGTTTTAATATTACTCTTATTATTCTTTCTGGGTCACAAAATAAACGTTTAACATATTTTCAGGCGAGAATGTAGCTGTGTAAACCTCAAATATCTGCTCAGTTTATCAGGACACCACATATTTTCAAAAGCGCTCCGACGTTTTCGGAGACGTCTGTTACCCACTAGCTCGATAGCTAGCCGGGGGCCATGAGAGCACCGGACTCCCGGCAGATCGTTTTCAAACCCACCGCCCTACTCAGGTTAAACATATACAAGTCACTTAGATAACTTAAAAATGTTATTGTTTGGCTTTTTTCAGTATTTTATTTGTTCCTGAGTAAATCGGCTGAGTTTATTAAACTCCACCGAAACAATCTGCACATTTAATTAGAATTCAATTAACTATCATCTCGTCTTTATTTTTAGTTAGCACAGACCTTAAACACTTCAAGCTGTAAGCTAATGATAGTTATATAAGAGCAGATGCTGCTGGTGCAATAAGCTGTAGTTTTACGTTCAATGGATGATGATCTGATTAGTCGACAAATCGCAAAAATAATCGGTGACTAGTCGACTATCAAAATAATAGTTTGTGGCAGCCCTAGCGTGTGTGTGCGTGTGTGTGTGCGCGTGTGTGTCTGTGTCTGTGTGCGCGTGTGTGCGTGCGCGCGCGCGCGCGTGTGTGTGCGTGCGTGTGTGTGTGTGCGTGCGTGTGTGTGTGTGCAGCACCCATCGGTGATCTGAGGTCACCGCTGTGATCACATGTATTCAGCAGCTACAGACGGGTCGGATTTCCTGATCAGAGATGAACCGATGAGCACAGCTCAAGCTAAAGCTCTGCTGTTTCTGCTATGACGTCACACTGTTGCTCATGTTAAACACGATAAACATAAAGTCACGAGCTCGGTGTGCAGAAAAGGCCTCAGACGAGTCTTTGTTACCTCGGTAACGAGCTGATGTCGTTTAGATCTCCTTATATGGTCATCTCCACAAACTGTCTGTAGTTCACCAAAACAATCAAATAGAAAACCTGAAATCATTTTGTGAGGTTGGGAAACCAAAATAAACAAAGTTATAGAGGAACTCTTATTTATAGTTTTGGATTTGTGCGATCACAGACTGTCTGAGGAGGTTTTAGGTGAACATGAGACTCAGAGTCAGCAGCTTTGACAGCTGCAGAGACGACACCACAGCAATAAAAACACTGAGATAAAACTGAACATATAACAGCTACAGACGCACAGCTTTCTGGGTGCTGCCCCTCTGTAGGCTTCCCAGAGTCGGTCAATCAGCACAAGGTGGAGACAGGAGCTAAAACATTTCAGACAGAATCAGAAAAAGGTGGATTATTCTGAGTTGTGAATCATGTAAAGCTGCTGTCAGAGTCAAAGAATAAAACCAGAGAGCGGGAGATGAGCAGAACGTTAAACATGAGCTCAGATGTTTGTTGCCTGCGTCTGTGTGCACTGCACGAGTTTCACTGCTGTTATGATGAGCTCTGTGCTGACGATGTGTCCCGCAGGAGGTGGTGGAGCGTTTCTGCCTGACAGACGTTTCCCAGCAGTCTCTGGTGGGTCCTTAGACTCGTACTCAGATATCAAAGATGGGGGCAGGAGTTTGAAGCAGACTGCTGTAATTTCATATGTGAATGTTGTTTTCTGATCAGAGACGGAGGAGGCCGAGCGAGATCCCGACTCACTGCGTCCTGGCTGACGAGGAGTTTCTGCCGTTCAAAGAAAACACCTTCGACCTGGTAGTGAGCAGCTTGGCGTGAGTACCAGAGCTCGTTTCAGTGCAGGTTGTTTCAGTGCAGGTTGTTTCAGTGCAGCTCGTTTCACTGCAGCTTGTTTCACAGCAGCTTGTTTCACAGCAGCTCGTTTCACTGCAGCTCGTTTCACTGCAGCTTGTTTCACAGCAGCTTGTTTCACAGCAGCTTGTTTCACAGAAAAGGTTTGAGTGACCGACTGTTTGCTGCAGTACCAACTTCAGCCACGAGATGGCGTCTGAGCTTTTTTAATGGTTTCCTACAGTAGTGTTTTATGTCAGGTTCATGTTTTCTTGTTTTTTGTGTCTTTTTTATAATTTGTGTGTCTTTGTGGTTGTTTTCAGTTTGAACCTCGTTCTAACATCTTACTTGGTTATTCTGAGTCTCTGTGCCTGTTTCACTGCCTTTCACAGCTTTTTAATAACTTCCTAAATAAAATTCAAATTCAAATTTCATTTGTCACGTACACAGTCATACACAGTACGATATGCAGTGAAATGCTTACACAACTGCTCGTGACCTAAAGCAAAAAAGACTATGAATAGGATAGGAAATAAATATGAAAATTAAAAAGGGTAAATTTAACTAGGAAGGAATAAAATAAAATATAAAAATTAAAGTTGAAAATAAAATAACTGTACAACAAAATACACAATATAGAACTATATAAGATGTATGAAGAAATATAAATAAATATATACACAATAACAGCAGCTGTACAAGTATTAACTGGAAATGAAGAATATAGTGACCAGTGTTGTGCAATCCACATTATGTCTTGTGCAGTGCAAATATGCTTAAAGTGATTTAAGTGATGAAGTGAAAACAAAGTCCAGAAAGTCCAGTGTGTGTGTAAGAACCATATGTGTGGGTCAGTACTGTGTGGTGGTGTGATTGAGAGACCGTATCGCCTGCGGGAAGAAGCTCCTCCTCAGTCTCTCTGTGTTGGTCTTCAGGGAGCGTCATGCTCGGAGATGACGAGCACGTTTCCGGCGTTGGCGGTATCTTCCTGTCTGCAGCCTGTTTATGTTTCTTTTACACTGTTTAATGTGAATGAAGTCAAATATATTGATCATGTGATTTGTGCTGATTATCTCAGTCACAGTTTGAAAAGATTAAATTCATCATATATTTTTAAATGGTTGCTAATGGAACTGAAGGACATCGTGAATAAATAATAACCGATAATCATGTCGTTAGATTTTTATGTCCAGAAATGCAACGAGTGATTTTAAGGTTAAAAAAATCAAATGTATGAAATAAAGTGGGTCTAGACTGAGAGGACCAGGGTTTGTTATGAACAACATGTGTGCTCATTAAAACTGCAGCTGAGCTTCATGCTTTTCAGTCTGCACTGGATCAACGACCTGCCCGGAGCTCTCAGACAGGTGAGACGAACCTGCTGCGATACCATGACTGACTGCAGCTCGCCCGTTAACGTTTCGTTGTGCGCCGTCCTCTCAGATTCACCAGGTGCTGAAGCCGGACGGGGTGTTCATCGGAGCGATGGTGGGCGGCGAGACGCTCTACGAGCTGCGCTGTTCCCTGCAGCTGGCCGAGACGGAGCGGGAGGGCGGGTTCTCACCCCACATCTCCCCCTACACCGCCGTCACCGACCTGGGAAACCTGCTGGGCCAAGCTGGCTTCAACATGCTCACTGTGGTGAGTCAGCGTGGCTGCATTTGTTAAACACGCAGAATGTTTTACATCAGCTCACGGTGACCTCTGACCCTTCCGCCTCTTTGTTCCAGGACATCGATGACATTCAGGTTCATTATCCAGGAATCATGGAAGTCATGACGGATTTACAAGGTACGAGCTGGGAACCATTCGTTTGAATCATGTGGTTCCTGCAACATTCAAACATGGCTCTACAGTCGCCCTCTTCACGTGGAAGCAAAGGAAAGCGAACGAGGATCTGCACCTGATGAGCGCAGAGCCAGAAATGACGACTTCAGTCTGATCACAGCGACTCTCAGAGTCGTCGGCACAGAGCTTTAGGTGACCGAGTCCCAGGACGCCGGCTCGTGGAGGTCCCCGAGTGAACGTGCTGCTTTTATTCCTCCTTTCATTTGCCTGCAAACAGGCTTCAAACCGAGCGGCAGAGGCTCCGCCTGAATAAGAGAGCATTTCAGGATTCGCTGTTTAAGCTAAAACAGTTTGATGACCTCACTGCGGTTTGATCGCTGAACCGGTTTCGGATCTGAAGTCATTCGTGAGGCTGTTAGTTTGAACAAACTTTCGATTAAAGTTTAAAAGTGCAGTGTTCGTGATGTGCTGTGTGCAGGTATGGGTGAGAGCAACTGTGCGTGGAACAGGAAGTCGCTGCTGCACAGAGACACCATCTTAGCAGCAGCAGCGATTTACAAAGGTGAGTCTGAGCCGCTGTCTGATTGGTGCTAAATGACATGTGATACACTGATGAGTATTAGTAGCGTCAGATTCACAAAATGTGTGGACTGGCCGATTTTGTTCGTACCGCCCGGTGCACGCGAGGGAATTGGTCTGCTCCATGTTCACCTCGTCCGAGCAGGAAGCCAGAAAAGGTGCACGTGTACAAACCGGAGGGATGAGGAGACGCGGTCGGGCTGAAAGGAGGAACAGAGGATGAAGAACACCTGATCACCCTTTAACCCAGGGGTCCAACTCCAGGCCTCGAGGGCCGGAGTCCTGCAGGTTTAGACGTGTCCTTGATCCAACACAGCTGATTTAAATGGATAAACGACCTCCTCAACATGTCCTGAAGTTCTCCAGAGGCCTGGGAATGAACTAATCATGTGATTCAGGTGAGCTGACCCAGGGTGGGATCTGAAACCTGCAGGACGCCGGCCCTCGAGGCCTGGAGTCCGACACCTCTGCTCTAGACTCTAACCTGACGCTAGGTGAGGGTTTAAAGGGATAAAGCACTTCTGAGCGTGAGCACAGGCAGCGGTGTAGGTAACAGGTGGAGGCGTGGCCTCAGTTTGAATGAGGTTGACACGAGCACGTGCGTGAGAAGGTTCTGGGTTTGAATCTGCGTCTCTGCTAACAAACAAACTGTTATTCGTAATTAACGATAGTTGAACAAACACTGAAGCCAGTCAGAGCCGACGCCGTGTTTCTGTTTGCTCATCAGTGACGCGTCAGGCTGGCGCTTTAGTCACAGCGCGGCGGTTCATGTGTCACTGTGTTTTTCTCATGTGCCTGAAATGTTTCAGAGATGTACGGCAGTGAGGACGGCTCCATCCCCGCCACCTTTGAGATCCTCTACATGATTGGCTGGAAGCCTCACGAGTCTCAGGTGAGAGCACCTGATGCTCCGTGCGCTTCAGTCTGTTTCTGCTGCGTTCACGGTGGAGCGATCTCCATCTTTAGGACGTGAGCGTGGCAGAATAACAAACAGCTTCTGCTTTTAGAAAAACCAGATTTTAGAACCATGACTTCAGCGTTTTTTCTCTTTCAGGCCAAACCGGCGAAGCGAGGCTCGGCCACCGCGTCGTTTGGAGATTTATCAAAGACCGGCTGACCGAGCGGCACGGACCAACCGTAGAGCCTTGGAGCCGACTGTAGACGCCATATTTAATGAAAATAAAATGTTTTAGAGGCAAGAAACGTGAACTCTGATGTACAGAAGACAAATATGATGTTGAAAGAGTTTGTCTTTGACAGGAAGTTGTCTTTTAGAAATCTAAAAATAAAAGCTGACACATCTGTTCACGTGGCTGAAACTTGAGAGAAACCAAACGGTTGAAGTGGGATCGAAACACTCAAATATCAGACACACAGCAGCAGCTCGGCGCATGCAGACGTGGTGAAGGCGAGCTGCTGAAGTCCAAACTGAGCATCCGAATGATGAAGAAAGGTGGTCAGTGACTGAACGTGGCACTGGTATCACTCCTGTCAGTGAGAGCAGGAAGCTGAGGCTCACACTCACAGACCTGGCCAGCAGATGGAGAAAGAGTTTGAGTTTTGGTCTGAAACTTTTGATCAGGGCTGTATCTGCAAATCAAAAACCTCAAGACCAGAGAGATCAGGCTGATCCCAAAACGGCGTTCATGAGGGTCGCCGCAGGGTGGAGCGCGCCAGGGCGAGTCCCGCCTACCTGCTGTTTAACTGGTCCCATGTGAAATAACCTAAGATGATAAAAATATGTGAATGAGGAACTTTAATACCTGCATATGGGTTTGGCAAATAACTAGAGAAGATTTTTTAAAATAGTGTTTTAAAAACATTTTTGTTCAAAAATCACTCTGTGTGATGTCAGCAAATTAGGAACGAGTGTTTGCAGCCGCGCCATAAGTAGCCACCCGTCACTCAGAAGTTCCTCTTTCATAGAAACGCTGCTGCCGCCGCTGAGACGTCTGCAGAGATGCTGCTCTGCCTGCTCCTGTGTGTCCACGTCTGTCACAGCGCTGCAGGTAAGAACGCCTCCGTCAGCATGTTCTCACGATTACAGCTGCAACAACGTAACACTGTTTCCTCTGGTTATCTAAGGAAGATAAAGGCTGTTATGTTATGTGACGATTATATGAAGCAGAACAAAAGGACAGAAACTGGAGTCGGTGTTAAGAGAATGAATATGAAAGTGTAGGCGCTGCTTCTGGAGCCGTTTGAGCCACGTGCAGGTTTTATTTGCCGTTCGTGTGTCTCCTCTCTGTGGGGCTCGCTGTGTTTCTAACCATGAGTCCGTCTGACTGAGAAACTGAGCCTAAACACACACACATAACCACGCTTACAGCCCTGCCCTGAACCCTCGCCCGCCTCCTGCGACACAAACGAGACCAAAACTTCCAAAATAAACTTCATGTTTTATTCACACAGACCATAAACTCATCAGGGAGGTGTTGACTAAGCTCGAGCCGGGGGCAGCAGATCGCCCCCGGCTGGCAGTACTAAGAATGCAGGTTTAAAAGGCTTCAGCATCCAGGCTGTAACATCTGATGAAGTGGTTCTAATTTTAAAAAGAAAAGAAACATAACTCCAGCAGGGCAGGAGTCTGAGGAGAGGAGCCAATGGAGTCAGTCCTGTGGGGCTCCGCCCATGGCCCAACTGTAGGTGGCTGGGAGATAGCAGCTAGATACAGCTGGGCAGTGGAACCAAGTTCCTGCAGTCGCCCTGGGCACGAGGCGGGGGCTGGTGTTCCTGTATCCCCTCAGTCCATGAGAGAGTTGCTTCCCTGCAGCTCTGGGTCAGGGTCCTGACTGCTACATGCCAAATGCAGTTCAGATTACCTACGTGGAGTCACCTGGTGGGGTGGGACTCCATCGTTCGGCTGGGAGACGTCAACACTCAGGTGGGCATTGACATAGTTGGGAGGGGCCTGTGTTCTGTTTCTGGACTTACATGCAAATCACAGTTTGTCCATAATGACCATAACGATGTCCACAGGCACTGGGAGGCCGGGGACACCTCCACTCCTGGAGGAGCTGCAGCTCACGGTGGTTTTAACCCCAGAACCATAACGACATCATCAAAGAGGCCAGCTTACATCTGCTGACTCTGACTGTGGATCGCTTCACTGGCACAATTCACATAAACTTATTAAAGCAAACTAATCACATCTCATTTCTTATTATATGAGATAAATTCAGGTTGTAGGTTTTACTGTGAGTCTGTGCTGAAAGGGCACCAGAGGACGTCTGCCAGTGGTCCTTTAATACACCTGATATATGCGTGACATGCACGACTGCAGCCGTCACAGCAGAGTCACGGAGACTGAACTAAACGAGAAATCAAACAAGCATTCAGAATTTTTATTATCAGGTCAACAAGTCCAGAAAACTCAAGTCTGTCGCCTTCAGGAGCAAAATGAATAAAATGCAAATATTAGTAAAGTAAAGACATTGATTTTAAACCACATCGCAGAGCCGTCCATCAGGTTCGTACGCAGCTCTGAAGGCTGCTTCCTGTCAGAGAGCAGTTTGTTGGTTCCTCAGGCTCCTGAATCTCTTTATCTGAAATAAAGCATAACATGAAACAACAGACTAAAGATAGACAAAGGGGAAATGTCCTTTAAATGTTTAAAAGATGAAAATAACTGGAGGGAAGGAAGGCCGGTCAGCGTGGCGTGAGTCAGGAAGCATCTGATACAGATTCAGACATGTGACATCATCATTTCTGCTTTTTCCTTGGCAGGAATCCCCACTGTCAGCACACGGCAGCACACGGACGCTGTGCTCACCTGTCCTCATGCTCAGGGAGATGTAACCTGGAGCCGAGCTATAAGAGGCACCCGGGTGACTCTTCTCACCGTCCGTAACGGTCACGTGAACAGCAGTTCGAAGCGCTTCAGTTCCCGTAACAACAACGAGCTGCTTATCAGGAATGTGGTAGAGTCTGATACTTCGATGTATCTGTGCAATGAGAGGAAGACCGCCTATCTGAATGTGACCACAGACCCCAGCGTGGTGGATCGAACAGTCACCGGGAGAAAGGACGACCCTGACCGGAAGGTGACGGCTGCAGGTGCTGACACAGCGCCCCCCTCAGACTTGTGGAAAGTTCCTGTTGGCGTGCTGGCAGGAGCTGCACTGGTGCTGTTGTCCATGTTGACTCTGAGACTGTGGAAAGCCGAGAAAGCAGCGAGGGACACGAGGGCGGTGCTGAGCGAGGTGGTTTACGAGGAGATCGGACACGCCGACGTGGAGCCCGGCCCAGCCCCTGAGTCCAAGGTGGAAACCCCTTACTGCTGCTCCGACGTCGGCAACCAGTCAAACACCTCCACAGCACCGACTGCTCCTCTGTACAGCAACCAGTGCAGGCCCCAACCTGAAGGACACGCCTCCGACACCTGCGTGTATCACCTTACCCAGAATCCTCTGCAGATAGAAAGCAGCTGCCGGAGCTCCTCCTGACTCCTTTAAACCAGTTATCATGGGTGAGGGGCGGGTGAGACTCCTCCCCCGCGTCCTGCTCCTCCCTTACTATTGAAGGACCATCACCTCCAAAAATTAACTTTCATTTAGTCAGACCTGTAGGCAGTGACTGAGACCATGAACCAATCAGGAAGCAGTTTACCGAGATCAGCGCTTTCCTCAGCAACTTCTATCCAATCAGAACACAGGAGCCCCTCCCACATGCCCTGGAAAGACCATTTCCATCTTTTAGATACAGTCTAATTATTTTCACGTTGCTGAATCAGTTTACGTACAAAATGTCTTAAAATATGACGAACAGGCTGCAGCAGCAGATGCAGATCTTTAATATTATGTGTAAATTTATAAAAGTGATCTTTGAATAAATGATGTCAGTTTATTTTAGAATCACTGCTCTTTGGAAAGCAAAATAATAATAATAATAATAATAATAAACTAAACCAGCAAGAAATATTCATGCTTTAAAAGCTTGCAAGTTTTTTCTGCTTACAAATGATTCAAATAAAAATTTGTTCTCAAATTTTCTCTCAGAGGCCTAATGACCAAAGAGCATCAGTTTAAGACTTTAAATATAAATTATAAGAGAAAACTGTACAAGGCACAACACACACACACACACACGTGGGTTATTCATGTCTTGTGGGGGCATCTAATTGACACAAAGGTCTCCCTAACCCTCACGCTAAAACCACATTTTTAGTCTCAAAATTGGGGCTGTTGGTCCCCACGAGTATAGTAAACCTCGAATTTTTGGTCCCCACGAAGATGTTAATACACACACACACACACACACACACACACACACACACACACACACACACGTAATACAGTCCTGCGTTGCCATGACAGCGTCTTTTGTTGATAGTGGAGCTGAGGCTCAGATAGCTAACAGCTAACGTGTTTAACTCCAGCCGCAGTTTTCTGTCAGTATAATTAAAGTTTCCGGATCCCTGTGAGTCTGCGCAGTGCGGCACGATGGTGAGTAAAGTTTTACTTTAACCGGTGTTTTTTTCAGTCATGTTGTTGTTAGCATGTTAGCTTAGCCCTAGCCTGTTATCCCGATGAGCGGAACGTCACGCGCCTCTTACCCTTCCGTCCTCAGCCGCCGAAGGCTAAAAGCAAGAAGAAGGGCGGGAACGTGAAGTCTTCCACGGTGGTGGACGGTCTGTCCACGGAGGACATGTCCAAGGATCAGGTCAGAGCTGCTAACGGTGCTAACGTTAGCCTCTCACAGTGTGTGGAGGTGTGAGGGGGTCCATCAGGGGGTCCGCGGCCCGGCCCGGCCCGGCCCCACAGTCCAACACGTAAAAGGCCCGATTATGATCGTAAAGTAACAAGTACACTGTCCACTTCATTAGGTACACCTGTAACCTCAGCCTGAGAAAATAGATTTACCTGCAACACCACAATCAGATGAAGTTTGAGGCTCTGTGTATTTCCTGCAAACGGCAGTTTTAAGCGGTACGTTTCAGTGACCTGAGCGTGTCTGACCTCCAGCTGGAGGACCACATCATCCACCTCCGGGAGGAGCTGGACCGCGAGCAAGAGGAGAAAAGCTACTTCCAGCTGGAGAGAGACAAGATCCAGGCCTTCTGGGAGATCTCCAAGAGGAACCTGGACAAGACGAAGGCCGAGCTGAGGAACAGGAGCCGGGAGAGAGATGAGGCTGAGGAGCGCCACCGAGTCGAGATCGAAGTGAGCTGGTGGTTTATTGTACCCTAATCCTGACTTTATCTCAACTTAATCTTAGTCCTGACCCGTCCTTGGTCACTGTCCAGGTCTATAAGCGGAAGCTGAAGCACGTCCTGTCTGAGCAGCACAACGCCATCACTGAGCTGAAGATGGAGGCCGTCTCTGCGTCCTCGCTGGTCGAGAAGAAGCACGTGCAGTCTGAGATCGCGCTCCACAGAAACGTTCAGGGTCTGCAGGCGGAGCTCACGGAGAAGAAGTTCCACATCGAGAGCCACATCAAAGCGCTGCAGCTGGTGAGTCGCTGCCCGTAAATCGATTTAACACTTGATTTTTACACCTGGACACCTCGGTGATGTCACTTCCTCCTTGACAGAAACATCAGACGGAGCTGATGGAGCTCACCAACCACTACGAGCACAGGATCAGAGGTAAGAACACCTGTGAGCTCGGCGCCGATCAGGTGGCCTTTCAGCCCTGGGACACCGACCTCCTCCTTCCTTTCCCCCACGTGTACTAGTTCCTTCCTATTCTTTTCCCACTCCTTCCTCTCCATTCATCTTCCTTCATAACCTCTGCTGCTGTTTCCCTCCCTGCGCAGACATCGAGGTGAAGTATCATAAGAAGATGCAGATGATGATCCAGGAGGAGAAGAAGAAGCGTCAGGTGGCGGTTGCCGAGCTCGACGAGAGGATGAAGAGTCGAGAGGTGGCTCTGATTGAGGAGCACGACCGAGCTCTGCGGAGAGTCGAGGAGCATTTCACGTCCACTCGGGAGAGACTGCTGACAGACCAGAGGACGCTCAAGGTGAGACCCGTGAGCCGGGACGGAGACTTCAAGGCTGTGACACACAGGGACACAGATTCAAGGTTTTTACACATAAAATAATATTTGGAAACTTTCATTTTCACAGACTTTGTGTTTGTTTGCAGTCCTCCAGCTTCAAAAGGTCAAAGGTAACACAGTTGGACATGAAATAGCATTTTTACACAAGATCTGATGGAGAGTTCAAAGAGTTCACGGCTGCCTGCAGGGTTAGGGTACCGAAGAAGAGCTTAGAGTTCTTCGAAAACGATCTGCTTCGTGCGACCTGTTGGGCCGCTCACATTTCAGCAGATCGGGCAGGAATGAGGATCTCGTTTCTGAGATGTTTGACCAGAACATCTTCACAGATCTGAAACTTCTGTCCAAGCTGTCTCATTGTGACTCACTTCCTGCTGTGGATACGAGTTACATAGCAGATCTTTTTAGAGCAAGTTCTTTATGAGGTAAAATATCTTCTATGTGTTTGCTGCAGAAACTGAAATTAAAGGAAACTTGCTGTTAAATTCTGGATCCTACATTTCCCAGAATGCTGCTTTTTGTTTGGGGCTCACTGCTCGATAAAGCTGAGACCTGCCAGCGGTGTGGCCGTCTGTCTTCACGCTGCGTTTCCTGTGTTTGGTAGGAGGAGCTCACGGAGGCGCAGAAGCAGCAGGCTCGGGTGTCCCGAGAGTTCTCCAAGGCTCAGGAGGAGAACAGAAGCCTGAAGGAGGCTCTGCCGGAGGCCCAGCGGGATCTGGCTGAGCTGCGCCGCCGGCTGGAGGAGCACAACCGCTGCAAGGCCCAGATGCTGGTGCGTTGCTAAAAGCTCCACCTCCCCCCACCATGGCGTTGATAGGCCCCGCCCCTGCTCCTGAGGCTGCTAGCATTACTAGAATGGTGATGCAGAGCATTTTTCCTGTTAATAACTTTATAGATTGCGGCTCATTGGGAGAAAGCACCATCAGGTCACATGGTCGCCGGGAAGCTCGCCCTTATCAGAGCAGAACCTGGACAACAAAACATTTCTGCTCATGGCTGATGTCATTCAGAGGGAGACCCGCGACATCAATTCTGTCTTTAATGGAGATCATGTGACCACAGCTTCCAGTCACAGCTCAGAATAATCCTTCTTTATCTCATCCTCTGAAACAAGCTCCTCCCACTTTCAACTGACATTTAATATGGACGACCGGCATCAGTGTATTACAATAATAATAACTATTATTATTATTATTATAAACATAAATGAGGTCAATATTAAACTAAGCCAGTGCAGAAAACAGATTCATGACCAAACAGGTGACTCAGGAACATGAAAGCTGAGCGGCAGCTTTACGCACCTGGAGGCTTCTCCTCATAAATCATCGGTTGTTTGGATCAGCAATCTCGTTTAAATATGTCACACTGCAGACAAACGATGTTTGAGAGGGGAAATTAAGTTTATAGGATTCACAGAAAGTGTGCAACAGTTAATCTAAATTAGGCAGGTGCAGAAATTTGGGCACCAGAAAAATGACATCAGTATTTAGTAGATCCGCCCTTGGCAGCATTAACAGCCTCTAAAGGCTTCCTGTAGCTTCCAGTGAGAGTCTGGATTCTGGTTGAAGGTATTCTGGACCTTCGTTGACTGGAATCCATGCCACCCTCAACTTTAATGAGACTCCCAGTACCGGGCCCATGGCCCCACAGCATGATGGGACCACCACCAAATTGTACTGTGGGTAGTGTTTCTCTTGGCCTGCTGGGTTCTGTTTCCACCATGCACGCCGCCTCCTGTTGTGTCCAGAGAGCTCAGTTTTAGTTTCATGAGTCACAGCAGTTTATTCCAAATTGCAGCTGGCTTTCCAGTCGTGCTGTAGCATACCTCAGGCTTCTTCTGCATACTCTCTCATACAGCATCTCTTTGTGCACAGTGACACCATCTGCAGCCAGAAGGTATCCTTCCCCTAAACCATGATGTTGAACAGTCTTTGTTTCCAGTTGTTTAAGGCTCCCATGTTGCCACTGAGAACCTGTTCCTGTTCTGTTGGATTCACCTGCATGTAGGTCAAGTGTGGCTGAGCTCACCAAACAAATTCTCTGTTCCAATAAAATGGTAATAAAATGGTAAATGGTCTGTATTTATATAGCGCTTTACTAGTCCCTAAGGACCCCAAAGCGCTTTACATATCCAGTCATCCACACATTCACACACTGGTGATGGCAGCTACATTGTAGCCACAGCCACCCTGGGGCGCACTGACAGAGGCGAGGCTGCCGGACACTGGCGCCACCGGGCCCTCTGACCACCACCAGTAGGCAACGGGTGAAGTGTCTTGCCCAAGGACACAACGACCGAGACTGTCCAAGCCGGGGCTCGAACCAGCAACCTTATGATTACAAGGCGAAAGGTATCGAATCAATAAAACGACAAAGGTGCCTAAATTTCTGCACCTGCCTAACTTAGAGTAACTGTTGCTCACTTTGTGTAAACTTTATTTCACCTCTCAAACATCATCACGTTCGTCTGCTGTGTGACAGATTTAAATGAAATTGCTGCTCCAAGCAACAGATGATGTATGAAGAAAGATCATGAAAATGATCAGAGGTGCCCGAACCTTTGCACACCACTGTAAGTAACTGATGATGTCATCGCTGACAGGAGAGCCGGGCTCAGATGAAGGTCGTGGAGAGGGAGCTGAGAGATCTGACACTGGAGCACGATCTGCTGCTGCAGGCCTCTGAGAAGGTAACCCGCCCCCATCATCTCCTCTCCTGCCTCCATCCATGATGTTGACGGTTGTGACCATGTTGGCGTCCCGCAGGTGCAGCAGGAGCGCGACGAGCTGCTGAAGAAGCAGAGGGACGCCATCATGGACGTGCAGCAGAGGAGCGAGCTGAAGGCGGTGATGTTGGAGAGGAAGCTGGCAGCGCTCACTGAAACCTTGGAGAAGAAGGAGGCTCAGCTGTGCGCCGCGCTCTCGGCCTCCAGCGCCGATCCGACGGCAGCAGGCAGCGCCGCCAGCAGGCTGGAGGTAAAGATGGCGCTCGCACGTTTACAGGAAGCCAATCGTTAACACGAAGATGTGCAGATAAACGTCTCCACATCCAATTAGATCCGAGCGCTCACATGTCTGACCTTTGTAGGCCATCGTGGAGCAGAAGCACAACACCATCGCGGCCTTAAAGGAGGACCTGGCTCAGCAGTGTAAGGTGAGCGGTGGTGGGCGGGGCACAGCTCACCTGTCAGCAGCTCAGGTGGTGACTGACTGAGCGTTTCTGTGCAGGGGTACGACGAGCAGAGGGAGGGGCTGAAGACTTGAACCTGCGCAGCAGATCCTGGAGGGACCGGCCGCCACGAACTTGCCGCCACGGATTTGAAAAGAAGTTAAACTCTTTCAAAATAAAACGCATTTCCTTCTGAAGATGTGACTGAATCGTTCCACGAAGCTTCTCCAATAATGTGGAAAGAAAACTTGATCCTTCTGACTGAATATTTCTGCTGTTATTGTTTACAGACCTCACTGCTGCTGCTGATCTACCAAAACAAACTAAATAAAACTTCTTTTGGTTGGACTTTGAATTTTTATTGGTCTGCACTGAAAGGTTTTGGTTCTTTTCCCTTAAAGACAAACAGCAGGGATTCACTCCGACACGAGGGCGGAGCGCGAGGGCGGAGCACGATCGCTGCACGCTTAGCATGAAAGTGATTAATGTGCAGCTGTGAAACACGAGACCGGCAACAAGGAAAAGAGAAACAACAGGATCCACATGTCAGCTTTTATTTAAATACATGGTCAATGTAGAAAAGTCAGTTATTAGAAACGTCACTGTTTCTGCTTCACTGAACATCAAACCTGGAGCTCCGCCTTCTTAATTGGTCTGTTACTACAGTAACCTCACAGCAGCTAAAAACACCCCAACATCACGAACACGTCCAGAGGCTACAGCTGCCTGTGTCACCATCCACCTGTCAGTCAGAGGCCACGCCCCTAATCATGAAAACTTTTAATACAATTTAAATGTCCTCGGCTGTTACGGAGGAGGAAACGGTCCAGAGAGCAACCAGTTTGTGCATCAGGCTGTGAAACTGTGTGATTCACTTCTTATTTTAAGCCCAGAAGTTAAAGTTTTAAAGTTTTTCCCAGTGATTCTGTAAAAGTTCGATCTGTCTGAGAGCAGCACTCACAGCCCAAACCGTGATCTAGGTAACGTTCTGGGCGTCTCTCGTCATTCTTCCGACTCAATGAGTTAAACTGCAGGAATGTCTTAAAGACATAAAGACCTGGATGGCCGCTAACTTTCTGCTTCTTAATTCAGATCAAACTGAGGTTATTGTACTCGGCCCTGAAAAGCTTAGAAATATGGTATCTAACCAGATTCTTACCCTGGATGGCATTACCTTGGCCTCCAGTAACGCTGTGAGGAACCTTGGAGTCATGTTTGACCAGGACATGTCCTTCAACACACATATTAAACAAATATGTCAGACTGCTTTCTTCCATTTGTGCAACATCTCTAAAGTTAGAAATATCCTGTCTCAGAGTGACGCTGAAAAACTAGTTCATGCATTTATTACTTCCAGGCTGGACGACTGTAATTCATTATTATCAGGAAGTCCTAAAAACTCCCTGAAAAGCCTTCAGCTGATCCAAAATGCTGCAGCAAGAGTCCTGACAGGGACTAGAAAGAGAGAGCAGATTTCTCCTGTTTTGGCTTCCCTTCACTGGATTAAATAATCAGGCCCCATCTTATCTTAATGACCTTGTAGTACCATATCACCCTATTAGAGCACTTCGCTCTCGCTCTGCAGGCCTACTTGTTGTTCCTAGAGTATTTAAAAGTAGAATGGGAGGCAGAGCCTTCAGTTTTCAGGCCCCTCTTCTGTGGAACCAGCTTCCAGTTTGGATTCAGGAGACAGACACTATCTCTACTTTCAAGATTAGGCTTCAAACTTTCCTTTTTGCTAAAGCATATAGTTAGGGCTGGACCAGGTGACCCTGCATCCTCCCTCAGGCTACGTTCACACTGCAGGTCTTGATGCTCAATTCCGATTTTTTGATCAAATCAGATTTTTTTTGTCTGCTCATTCACACAAACGTGCTCTAGTGTGAACGCTCAAAGCGCCCGCATGCGCAAAAGAAGACGTCCCACACAACGCGCTCTGTTTAGACCCAGACCAACAGCATTGTTTGACAGATGGCCGTTAATATAAAGACTTCGAACTTTACGTTTCCCAGTTTTTGCTTTAAGTTATTTTGTTATTTACATAATAATGTAAATAACCTAATAATGATCCTTGTTGCTGTTTTAGAGGAGCGGAGCTTCTAGCTGCAGATTTCTGTCAGAATCTGCAGATTGTACAGAACAAATAAAATGTTCACGTTTCTCCAACGCTGTCTTCCCAACAGTTTCACGGGATGGACAGGAAGCATTCACGATGTCTTCTTCGGCACTGATAATTGGTGTCTGTCTTGTGTCAGTGACTAAAACATCGGATGTGTTTCAGATTCAGGACCACATACGAAAGTGACCCAGGTCGGACCTGAAAATATCGGATTTGTGCCGTTCACACTGTCACACCATGATCGGATATGAGTCGCATAGGGTCAGAAAAGTCGGATTTGATGCGCTTTCGCCTGCAGTGTGAACGTAGCTTTAGTGATGCTGCAACAGGTGTAGGCTGCTGGGGGATTCCCATGATGCACTGGGTGTTTCTTCTTCACTCACTATGTGTTAACAGACCTCTCTGCATCCACAGCATGTCTTTATCCTGTCTTCCTTCTCTCACCCCAACCAATCACAGCAGATGGCCCCGCCCCTCCCTGAGCCTGGCTCTGCCGGAGGTTTCTTCCTGTTAAAAGGGAGTTTTTCCTTCCCACTGTCGCCAAAGTGCTGCTCATAGGGGTCATATGACTGTTGGGTTTTTCTCTGTATGTGTTATTGTAGGGTCGACCTTACAGTATAAAGTGCTTTGAGGCGACTGTGTGATTTGGCGCTGTGTAAATAAAGCTGAACTGAATTATACATAATGTAGACGCTCACAGTAACTGTCCAGGTTCAGTGTGGCTGCTGTTAACCGAGGTGTGATCGTTCACCTGTTGTGTCGTGACAGCGCGGCGCTCAGCGATACAGAGATCCACCTCCTGATGATCGCAGTGACAAACAGAGGAGGAGCTCTTCTGAAACGAGTGAAGGTTTAATGAAGTGATTCTAAAAACGCTCAGACCCACTGAGCGCGAGCAGCTGAGCGCGTTACATACAGACCACGGATCGTGCAGAGTCCCACCTGCCTCTGGACAAACACTCGTGCTGAGCAGCAACTGATTGGCCGAGTCTGACGACAGCAGGGAGCCGGAGAGGAAAAGCTGACCTGCACGTTTTCCCTGCTCCTGACCCGCTGAGGCGCCGGGAAAAAGGCACCGAGCAGTTCTGTTTATGTTTTGGTTTGTCAGAGGTTTCCGCCGCCCTCTGATGCGGCGCGGCGGTCAGCCGGTGCCGTGGCTACTGTACTCGAAGACGCCTTTCTTGAAGAACGAGGAGAAGTCGCAGACGTCTCGTTTGGACAGATGGAAAAGGCCGTCTTCGTCCGCTCGGAGGGGCGAGCTGGAGGACGACAGCATCACTCGGAACAAGTTCCTCAGATAACGCTGCAGTGAACCACAGAAGAAGAAAGTCGGCTGTGTTAGTGAGCCAAAACATTAAGAACACTCACAGGTTAAGTGCAGCTGGCCCTTATCAGACGTCCTCATCATCCTCCTCACCATCATCAGTGCTCTTTGACTCCCTCTCTGTCCTCTGAGAATACCTGCCTACAGCCCACCCCCACACGGACCACAGCCAATCAGCTCAGACTCAAAAACGTTACGTTTGAAGTCTTCGAGTGAAAAATTCATACAAAATAAAGCACACGCGTCCTGGTCACCTCTCGTTCAGATTACTGTAACTCTGTTCTCCCAGAAATCTCCTTAATCAGCCCCAAATGTTCCTCCACGTACCTCCAGGTGATTCTGCCGCTCGGCGACCATTCGCTCGTCCCGGTTTCCAAACAGCTTCTTTGGCGGGAAATCGAGAGCGGCGAGCTGAAACAGACAGAGTTCAGAGACGATCACCTGGCGCCAGAACACTGAGTATAAAGGTATAAGCTAGCCTCTTCATCAGGACGTCTCTGTGACCAATCTGTAAGGCTGAACCTGGACTGAGACCAGGTGAGCTCAGGTGACTGTGGAGCACCGTTTGGTCTTTCAGGTGTGCTTCTGCTGCTGCACCAGTCCCTCACCACAAAGACTCAAACCAGCAACTTTCAGATGATCCTTTAATGATCTGTGTTTCAGTATTAAGTTACGAGCCAGATGCGTCATCAGTGTCCTGTGGGCTACGCTGTAGAGCTGAAGGTTTTCACTCTTCTCGTTAATCGTGGTCACAGTTTCTGATGATGAACTCAGTGTGCACCAAGCTCAGGCTGCTTGAAACACAGTGTTTTTCTACTCTGGGATCTGGATAAAGTCACTGAGAGCTGGCTTGAAGTGGGTGGAGCTAAAGCAGACAGAGGCTGAACTGAGATAAAGGGTTTGAGAAGCTTTGGGGCTTCGACTCGGAGTTCGATCTGTCTGAGAGCAGCACTCACAGCCCAAACCGTGATCTAGGTAACGTTCTGGGCGTCTCTCGTCATTCTTCCGACTCAAACACAGAAACGTTTTTCTGCTGCTTTGATCTGTAAACTGTTCTAAAAGCTGGTGACGTGTCTCACCTCTGGATATTTTAACTTCAGGCTCTTGTGCATTTCCCGGAAGCGGCTGTAGCGTCTGAACACCGTCCACGTCTCGTCCATCACAGTGATCTGACCAAAGAGAAGCACATGAACATCGAGATGATGGACACCAAATCTGAGCTCGCTGATCTACTCAGCCATTCTACAAGAATGACACATCTGGATACCAGTGGAGATGGACCACCAGTTTACTTGACTTATTGGTGACGAGTCAGAAAGTGCACGAGTCTGTCATTTCACCACTTTAAGTGAAGGCGAGCAACAGATCCAAGCAGGCGTGGCCTGAGAGAAGCTCTGCTCAACTTCGAGGTGAGCGACTGAAGCAACTACCAATGAGAGTGCAGGACACTGTAAATACGTTAGAGGGTTACCAAGGCAACCAGACCCTGGAACCTCTAAAAGCAAGGAGTGAATCGCTTCCAGCGTGGAGGCAACTTTAGTGACGGCGGTGGCTCCCGTGTCGACTTTGGCCCGTGGCGATGGTGCTGTGCAGACTGCGATCAAACGACGGTTTCATGTAAACAGCTGAGCTTTTAATCAGAAATGTAGTTATTAACAAACGCGCTACGAGCAACCATTTACCCCCGTGCATCGTTGCTAACCGCAGTAATTCAAAGAACACGCACAGAGCGTGCAAGTCAAAGATGTAACTCAAATTCTTCTAAAGTTCAAATTTCAGAAAGAAACAAAGTAAGAAATGAAAATTGTGGACTTTGGCAGCGTCTTCGGCGTCACTTTGTTCTTGTATTTGTTTTGGTAGCAGACAGAGACACATTATTTACTTCATACTGACGCCAACGCACCACATCTGGACTTCAGACTTGTTGGTTTGAAGGTGTGAGCCCTCCTGTGAATGTTAGAGAGAAGGCAAAAACAAAGTGGATGTGCGACTGAGGCAAATCATATAAAGCGCTTTGAGTGCTCAGAGTAGGAAAGTGCTGATTAAGAACCCGTCAATTTAGCATTTAGTTTCTCATGGCCGTCGCCCAGGTTCCCCCTGTGAGCCCTGCCCCTAACGCCGGTTCACCAGAACACACCTGCCCTGGTCTTTGAAAGTTGTTCTATGAACTCTTGACAATAAACGTTCTGACCTGCTTCATAAACACAGAGTGAGGGTTGCAGGTCGTCACAGCTTCAGGGTTTAAGCAGCCAACCCATGACCCTGACACTGTACATGTGTACCTAATAAAATGCACAAGCAGTGCAGACGCAAGCATGAAATCTCAGTTTTAACATGCATTTAGATAGAATCTGTGATTGGACTCACCTTCACCTCAAACTCAAAGTGCTCGTCCTTCCCCTGCCCGCGGAGAACGTAACGAGGAATGCTAAGTTTAACAGGCTCCTGGAGGCCGCCACAGCTCGTCCCAGGAGGACGAGACACCAAGTGCTGGACAGGAAGTCGTTGAAAAAGAGAAGGAAAAAAGAAGCGGAGGGTAAAAGGCTGACTCGGAAAATTACAATCAGGAAATTGTTCATTTACAAACCCGTTATAGCCAAAAACCTCCAAACAAATCAGAAATCAAACCAAAACTTTATTACTCGGTCAGCATCCCAACATCATGTCTCTGCAAAGAAATTACACATGAAGTAATATGAACATGGAAGCCACTCCTCTACAGTCTACATGGTGCATGTACACTGACCACAAACAAATCATTCGACGAATAAACAGCTACATTTCTGTATCATCAAAGTTAAAAAGTTTACAATTTTATTAAAAAAATAGAAAAATACTTCAAGATGACGCACCTTTTAAGGTCCAATTTATTAATTAGAATTCATGTAACATCTTAAAATAAATAAGGTGTCTGATTGTGGACAAACACGAGATAGGCACACTGTGTCCAGGTAATGCTGGGCTTCAGGTGCACAGGTGATTAATCAGAGTCTGAGCTTCAGAGGAGCAGCCAAAGCATAATTTCCAGGATTCACACGGACCTCGATCAGAAGGAAGGTCGGCCGCGCCACGTCTGAACTGCACCTCTCTCTTCACGGTTTGCGATTTGGGCTTCATAAAAACAAAGTCTACCACCACGCAGGTGTCGGTCTTCTTCACGAGCAGGCACCTGATGTCAGAACGCTTGCGGAGTTTGACTCCTTGAAACTGTGGGTGGGTGGGGACCAGACTGGATCCCCGCGGCACTGGATGAAAGACGCCATCCTCTCGGAGAAGAGCTACGTGGGTGTCCGTCAGGAGGAACTGGGAGATGGTGTCCCCGTGCACACAGGTAGAGTTCTTGACTTTGACGCTGGTGTAGAGCAGGGGACGGACATTAGCAAGCGAAGGTTTGCCGGGACCATCCATGTTCCCGTGGATGATGTAGAGCAAGTCGGCGAGGACGCGCTTAAATCTGGAAGTGATGTGAAGCCCGCTGTCAAGGATGACGTCAGGAACTCTTGAAGTCCAATCCAGAGAGATTACCATTAGGTCGGCAGAGAGCAACGGCTGACGTTCGGTCTCTTCAGGGATCTTCTCAGGAAAGAGAGCATTCAGCAGAGCCCTGCAGAAGTCCTGAGTAAGCTCTTTGCTGTACGTGAAGATAGCTAGGACGGTGTCTTCGGTGCAGCCTGTTAGGCGGATGTGCTGCCCTGCCAGACTTATCTGGACTTCCCGGATTTCTTGGAGTTTAAAGCGGTGAAAAATAGTCAACATGTTTGTAGAATCCGTCCTCGCTGAGAGAATGATTAAGTCAGTCTCTGACAAAAGCAGACAGGCGGGTTTTGGGATGGGTTTCTTACAGTTAGCCGCTCTGAGCCAAAACAGACTCAAAACCTTGCCAAAATTCTTCCGAGGAGCCAGAGATTCCAGCTCTTCCAGGATCCTCTGGGATGAAAATGTCTGTAGCTCAGACAAAACAGCCGGAAGCTCGACCAGCCTCTGATGAAACACTTCTGGACTGGTAACTCTCGAAGAGGACACGGATCCTTCAGGCCAACCAGAGATGTTCGGGATCGGCGGAGCTCCGCGATTCTGTGGGAGCCTCAGCACACAATCCTTCGACAGATCCACCGAAGTGCCTTTGTGCTCGGCTGCGATTGAAGGATTTGGCTCTTGGTGAAGCCGTGTTTGATGAATCAGCGGCAGCTCTTTGGATATCATGCTCACGTACTGAGGGAGGACAACCTTCATGTCGCCTGCTTGAACGTTTCGAATGATGTCCCGTGTGCCCTGAAGCTTTCTACCAGCATCTTTACACACCTCGGACAGTTTGTCAGCAAAGTAGCCGAAGACAAAGCTCTTATTGGCTGTCACTTTCTCTGCTTCTGCATCCAGTTCTGGTTTTGTTTGACCAATAAAGGATCCCATCATCTGCTGCTGACTTACTTGTAACCACTGAACCACTGAACTGATGTAACCACTGTTAAAGCTGCGTGACTTTGAGGAATGATCAGTGGGCGGTTTCGTCTCGCCTGCTCTCCCTGAATCACATGTTTGGGATTCAACCTTTTCCTCCGAGTTAGAAAACGAGCGTCCATCGTGAACCTCCTGCTTTTCACCACGATCATCGTCAACACAGCAGGTGGAATCACTTCCATCAGATCTGTTGCTGTGCTGGTCTGGGTGCACTTCTTGCTCAATTTTGTGTTCGGCGTTCAAACAGTTGAGGTCACAAACTGTTCGGCCCACTTCTCCTTTGCTGAGGTCATTGTTTTCAGGAACTTCCACTTTTTCAATGTCTGTAGACTTTTGCGTTTCTTCTCTTTGAATCTGTACGAGACCACGTTCTGGTTCCTCTGACATGTTTTTGTGGACATTAGGACAGACTGCCTCAAACTCCAGGGAATGCTGGAAGCTAGACCCTCTGGCTCTCTGTGTGCACAAGGGGGGGAGTGGAGTCCGTGACTAAGGTGGAGGCTCTAGGAATTATGCTGAAGTTCATAATCCACCCACTGAGAATTACAGTTCCTCCAATCACCAGGTGCACAGGTGGGATGTAAGTGATTTAAATCAATAAGGTGAAAGTTTGTCATGCAAATTAAATTGACAAGTGCACGAAAACTTCTTTCCGAAAGGTTTGAAACTCAAACACAGGCAGAAAAGCATTTGCAAACAGTTCACTTCCAGGGGCAAAGGTCGTCAGCTCATCTCAGCTTTGACTAAAATCATCTGCAAATACTGTTTTACCCAAGTTTGCACAGTTTGAAAGGAAAGACGTTTGGATACTCTGATCATTTCTGCTTCCCATGCTTTGGTTGACCATCATAAAGCAGAGAGTGAGCTTTCCGTTCTCCCAAAAATACAAAGATAAACCAGCTGCAGGGTTTCCCTATGATGTTTAAGCTGAAACTGGTTTAACTGGTACCAACTCCTACTCTAGGATTACATGCACAACGCAGTCTTCTAAAAAAACGTTCAGCCAGCAAAGCTAGCTGACACGAAGCTAAAGTGGCCAGCAGGGGGCGACTCATCTAGCTGGAATCTTCGCCTACACTTGTACAGTTTTATCGTCTCAGTTTCTGGTTTCAGGAGGTTCGTTTTAGACGCTGAGAATCAGTCAGGGCTGATTCTGGGCGGGTCTAAACTGTGACGGACAGCTGTGAACCTACGAGCTCGGTCATCACATCTGGTTTCAAAAGACCAAGATGGAAACAGCAAGAATGCTCCGTCTGAGGCTCAAAAATAAATACGTTCATTGATTCATTTAAAAAACTAACCGAGGTGGTCTACGTCCATCTTTTATATAGTGAGTATGAACAGAACTACAGGTGAGCATCTGAAGTGTCAAACTGTATTGACATGAAGCCTGCTTCGCGTTAAAGTGAAAGGATCTTCCAGGGAACACAGACCTCTGAGGACACGCCCAGTTTTGGCGACACCGTGTGATCTTCTATATTTCACTAAGCCAAGCTGGCGACGACAGGGTTAAAAAAGATAAACACTAATCCCTCGAACCCTCAGCTGAACCTCTGGGTTAAACGCTGCAGCTGGAACATTCGGAGCTTCTCTGTTTGTCATCGAACATTTAAAGAGAAAGCCCATTCTCTGTCTCCTTTCAAATTAAAAGCATATTTATCACCTCAGGATAGTCTGATTAAATTAAGGGCATGCATGATTCACATCTGGAACACGATGCAGAGATAAAGAACCGCGCCTTAATAACGCGGCAGGATTCGACCCTGGTCTTACCTGATACTTGAGCTTCCTCGGATTAATGTTCGGGAGCTTTTCATCCTCCTGAAAACAATAAAAATAAACTTCAGTGTCTCCAAACATAATGTGGACAAAGTAAAAAGCATCGTGTTCGTTCATAGTCATTATTTATGATGACAGGAAATAAACCCAGGATAAATGAAAGCCAGGGAGAGAGGAAATCAAAGCACATCTGGGGACTCGTGCAGATTAGAGAGCAGGAAAAGTCTGATGGTGGGAATGAAGGCTGGAGGATCCTGGTCTTACCTCATCTGTCAATCTAACAGAGCTACAGTCGCTAACCTCCTCCTCCTCCTGCAGGGTCAAAGAGCTAAACATCAGTTCTACAGAGAAAACCTGGATTTATTCATCCGAACTTTACTGGAGACGACAGCAAGAAGCAAACACTACAAACTCTGCAGCAACACAATCCCTCAATGTTTAATCACACGACAGAAAACACATGCTGGAGAGCAGCGTGGAGACCCAGACCGTCACACACACGCACGCACACACACGCACACACGCACACACGCACGCACACACGCACACACACACACACACACACGCACGCACACGCGCACACACACACGCACACGCACACACACACACACGCGCACACACACACACACACACACACACACGCACGCACACGCGCACACACACACGCACACGCGCACACACACACACACACACACACACACACACACACACACGCACGCACACGCGCACACACACACGCACACGCGCACACACACACACACACACACACGCACGCACACACACACACACACACACACACTCACAGACACACACACGCGCACACGCGCACACACACACACACACACACACACACACGCACACGCACACACACACACACACACACACTCACAGACACGCACACACACATGCACACACTCACGCACGCGTGTGTGCGTGTGTGTGTGTAAAAGCTGAATGAATCAGCCTGAAGGTCAGTGGTTACTCTGAAAACGAGCGGTGGGGATGAAGCGCCTCGAGGCGCCTGGATCAGATTTGTGCAACAACCCAATCAGAGGACGTGTCGACCGCCGTTCCCCGGTGCTCGGCAGGTTAAATGTGGGCTGTGATGAAGAGTGTGGTGCCTCTTACTCGCAGTGATTCTGTGGACAGAGACAGATCCATGCTGCTGCCGTTCAGGAGGTTCATCTTGCGTAGCCGCCGCTGGACTTCCTCTTCGATGTAGGCGTTTATCCTGCAGGGCGCACACACACACACACACACACACAGTGAACACGGGGAGGCGGTCCTTGCAGAGTGAGGTGGGGCTTGGTGTGGCGTACCTGTCGTCGGACAGCGGCAGCAGCGTGTTCAGACCCTGGATGTGAGTGGCGGGCGAGCCGCCGTGACCCACCCGTTCGTCGCTGCTGATGGAGTGCGTCCGGCTGGTGTCGTCGCCCTCGCTGATTCGCTGCCGCAGCTTCTGGATCTCGCGCTGCACTCTGGACACGAAACACACAGTGAGCCTTCAAAATAAAAGCCCCAGCAAGAATAAATAAAATGTGCAACTGCCGGATTAAACCGGTTCCTTTCGGAAACCGTTTCCATAGAAACCTCTGCTGGTCCAGCTCCGCCCCCGTCCTGGGGGTCCTGGCGACAGAGCTCTTGCTCCTCTGCTCCTCGGAGTCAGGCTCGAGGGAGACGCTTCGCCTCAGGGCGGAGTGCCTCCTCTCCAGCCGGGCCACGGCCTGCTCCATCGCCTCCCTCTGCTGCTTCTCCTTTGACTCCAGGATCTCCTTCTCCTTCCTCCTCACCTTCTCCTCCTGCCGCGCCACGTTGGCCGTGAACTCGTAGGTCTCCTGGAGCTGCTGGAGCTGCCGGGCGCTGTGCCAATGGAGGCTCAGCTTCTCCTCTTTGTCCTCCAGCTCCTTCTCCACCTGGAACAGCGTGTTGTCGAGCCCCGGAGATCGGTCGCAGTTCCCGTTGCCGCTGCGCTCCAGCAGCTCCGAGGCTCTCTGCTTCTCCTCGGCGAGGGCGGGGAGGAGGCCGTTGGCGAGGTTGGCGAGCTGTCGCTCCTTCAGCTGCAGCCTGTGCTCCGCCTGTCGGAGGAGCTGCTCCTCGTGGCAGACAGCGGTGGCGTCCTGCGCTCCCTTCTCCTGCGTCTCCTTCAGGTGCTGCTGGCGCTCTCTCAGGCCGTGGGTGAGGAGCAGCAGGGCGCCACGCTCGGCGGCAACCTCCTTCTCCAGGCGCTCCCTTTGCTGCCGCAGCCCCTCCTCCAGCAGGTCCAGCTCCTTCACCTGAGCCGCCTTGAAGTCGGCGTAGCGGCTCTGGGCGGCCCGCGCCTCCTCGCCAGCATCCTCCACGTCCGGCCGCTCGGCGGCCTCTTTGGCGCAGAGGAGGGCTTCTCTGATCTCTGTCAGCGCCTGCTGCTCCTCCTCCAGGCGGCGGGCGTCCTCCCGGGTCAGCAGGGCGGTGGCAGCTTCGTGTTTCTCCCTCAGCTGCTCCTCCAGCCGCCCCACCAGACTCAGCTGCTCGCGCTCCTGCTCCTCCAGCCGCCGCCGCTCCGTCTCCAGACGCACCCGCTGCTCCTCGCGCTCCCTCTTCAGCCGCTCCAGCTCGCGGTAGATCTCCGTCTGCTCTGCCGCCTCCTGGTGCCTCCGCTGCTGCTCGTCCTGCTCCTCCGCACGGTCCGCCTCGTGCTCCTGCGGCTCCTTCCGCCGTCGCCTCCGTTGGAGATCCACCTCATTGATCTCGGAGCGCCTCTCCTCCTCGAAGCGCTCCTTCTCAGCCAGGAAGTCTCGCAGCCGGCTCTCAATGTCCTGGCTGCGGCGGTGGAGGCTCTCCTCCTGGCGGAGGATCCGCTGCTGCACCTCCTCGGACTCCTTGCGCTGACTCTCCACCTCCTGCTGGAGGCGCTCCAGCTCCGCCTTCTCGCTCTGCTGCTTGGCCTCCATCTCTTTGATCAGCCTCCTGCGGGAACAAAACAAAGCAAACGTCACCCGAGCCGCCCGAGCTCCACCAATCAGAGAGCTGGTCTTCAGGTGGGCGGACACGTACCTCTTCATCTCCAGCTTCTCCAGCTCTTCTCGCTGCTGTCGCTCAAACTCCAACCTAGGAAACAACACACCTCCGTCAGCTTCCTCGGAGCGCCCAAACGCACAAACACACACAGTCGAGCGGCGGCAGCACGTCAGACAAACAGCTTGGGATGAGACGGCAGGCGGCGACACGTCTAACCTCACAGCGGGACAGAAGCAGGAAGCTGGTGAGCAAATAAACAGCATGGATGAAGCAGACAGTGAGGGTGGAGGTGAGGAGGCACGGGACGAGTCGACACACGTCTTTGGGTCAAAACGGGACAGTTAGACAGGAAGTGCACGGCTGAGTCTACCTGAGGAAGACGGGGCCCTTCTCAGTGAAGAGACTGTGAACGGGACAGGGACACAGTTACATCCTTCAATCACAGCACGACAGAAACTCCCTGCCCTCCTTTAGCTACTCCTCAGGTGTGTCAGGCGACTTCGTCTTCAGACTTATTAGAAATAACGGGCGTTCCCTCCTGGAACCGCTGGAGCTGCTTAAAATATAACATGACTGTAACAAACTGTACAGAGCGGGGTGTCGATATTCAGCCATGACTCACAGCAACGAGAAGAACGATTGGTCGGCGTCTGCGGCGCGTCGCGGGGTTAAGGATCAGACCTCTGCAGAGGATGTCAGTCGAGGGCGGCGAGCTCAGCGGACGTCTCCGCGTTAGAGACGCTCGGAGAGTCGGAGAGGTGTGGCCGACCGAGCTGAGCTCACTTCAGCTGTTCCTGACTGTTTAATTACTTTAATCATCGTACGACGTGAGTAAAATTAGACGACGTGAAGTCAAAGGAGCTTGCAAAGAGAAGCGTCTGGACTTCTTTAAGTTGCTTGAAGACGTTTCACCTTCATCCGAGAAGCTTCTTCAGTTCTAAGGTCAAATGGTGGAGAGTCCCAGATATAAACCTAGTGGGAGTTTCCCCCCACAGAGGGACAAAGAACCCCCTGATGATCCTCTAATCGCCTGAGCCAAGGTGTGAAACTGGGTGTGGGTCCCAATCAGCCAGAGTTTCGGGTGTGTTCATTGTGAAACCTGGCCCCACCTTATCATGCGAATTCCTGAGGTCAGATGGCCCAGGATGTGAGTGGGCGTTAAGGCGTCTGGGGAGGATCTCAAAACTGGATTATAGATGGCATCTATAATCATCAGGGGGTCCTTTTGTCCCTCTGTGGGGGGAAACTCCCACTAGGTTTATATCTGGGACTCTCCACCATTTGACCTTAGAACTGAAGAAGCTTCTCGGATGAGAGGTGAAACGTCTTCAAGCAACTTAAAGAAGTCCAGACGCTTTTCTCTGCAAGCTCCTTTGACTACGATGACCTGGATGACTGAGAACCTTCACAGACATCTAGACGACGTGAAGCACGCCGCGCTAATCTGCAGCCCTGAACTCGCTGCTGGAGCAGCCGATGACCTGCTGACTCATCAAACCTCGGTCGTCTGAGCGCTCTCACGCCGTTTGAAGTCTGTACGGCGTTATGGCGCCGTGCATCGGCTCGTGTCTAAAAGCGAGCTCAGAAACTTCCCCTGACGCTCGGACACGGCAGCGTGCGTGCAGCGCCCGTGTGGTGATGGCAGCGAGAGATCTGCAGACTGGAAGTTTGGCTGAATAATGGAGAAACAGCTTCATGCAGAGCAGCTTCCTGATGGTGTTGTTATTTTATTTAAGCTCATGGACTGAAGTAATGATAGATTCTTTCAGTGATGTAAGGCGGAGGCTCCTCCTCCATCGGGAGGAGGCGCGGCCGTCCGCTTCACACGGACTCCCACTCAGTGTGGAGGACAGAGCGAGGAGGCGCGCATGATGCAGTCACTGCTCTGTTTGCAGAGTCGCACAATCAGAAATCACAGCCTGTGCTCTCCGAGCCGACAGGTTAAAGGTCAGCTGGTGTGTGACATCATCGCTCCATCAGCAGCCACTGCATGAAGCTCCTGATGGAGCCGAGAAGTTCAAGCTGATGTTCACCCCCCTCTGTGTGCGTGTGCGTGCAGTCACCCGGGGTTGTACAGCATCACAGTGGAGAGGTTCTCGCAGGACTTGGACAGATCGGTCATGGAGAGGCTGAACGTGGAGAGAAGGCCACTCTGAAACAGGCAGACGGCGTCCTCGTGAGGTTCACCAAAGACCTTCAAACACCTTTCAACACCTAAACTGAGGCCACGCCCTCACCTTTCGTTTCTCCCGCAGCTTGGCCGCCTCCTTCGGATGGTTGAAGCGAAACATGTTGGTCCTGCCGAGCAGAATGACGGCGCCTGGAAAACAAAACCGCACACGACAGAAACGGACGACTCAAATCAGAGCGACAGAACAAAGAGCATCTCTCAGGTAAAGGTGTGTCGCCTCCGGACGGAGATCCAGGTGTCCTGGTCTGTGCACAGCGAACACGTGCTGAAGCATCACGTTACTGTGGCAACGCCCTCCATTACCTTCAGCCCTTTAAAATCTGTTTAGACAGAGCAACACGCTACAGCTGGAGACGGGCCTCACCCTGGTTGAGCTGCGACGGCGCCGTCACCTGGACTCCGTTGACCGAACACTGAGCTCCGGCGAGCGGCACCAGAGTCACCGTCCCGTTCTGGTTCTCAAACATGCAGTGCTCGCTCTCCAGGTCCAGACCGTGCAGGACTGCAGGAGGAACGAGATCACGGTCAGCAACGCCATCAGCCTCTGCACTCATCATCATTACAGTTATGACTCACTGATGTCCTGCTCTGTGGACGCGTCCTCTCTGCCCACGTAGGTCCGCCCCTCCTGCAGAAACGAGACAGAGACACGCAGTCACTGCACCCACCCCTGACGTCCAGCGGGGGCAGCGGCGAGTCAGCCGCACAGAGTGTTTACAGCGTGACACACAAACAGTTTGGTCTTCACTCCTTCATAACACCTTTACGACTCACCTGAGCTGTTTAGAGGACTGAGATTATCTGACCAATAATAACAGACCGTGCACCAAGCACTGTGATTGGATGTTAGTGGCTGGCAGGTATCCGTGTGTGGATGCAGCCTGACGGCATAAACGATCACTAATCTAAAGGTGAGTCCGGGAGCGCGCTGACCTTTAAATGGTAGAGGATGATGCCAGTGCTGAGGAGGTCGTCGTCGATGCCGATGAGGTGAGGCAGCTCGGAGTCCAGCACCACGCCGATGCCCTCTTTCCTCAGAGCGAGCGTCTCCTCCTGCAACATTTTACAACTTCAGCCACAAAAAACAAACATCTGCTCCGAGGGGGGCCGGATGGTCAACGCTCGCCGCTACCTTGAGGATGTTTTGAGTCTCGTTCCATTTGTTGGTCCACTCTTTAGTCAGCTCCAAGACCTGCAAACAGCAGAGCGTCAGCTGCTTCTGCTCTCAGCTGTAAACGTAACGGCGGTCAAGCTGCCGGACGGCGTGAGACTCACCCGGGCTTCATTCTGGTGCAGCTTCTCCTCCATGCTCAGAGCGGTGGGCGAGTCCAGCAGAGCGATCTGACAAACAGAAACCACCAAGCTACTGAGCGCGCTCAGTCTGCGGCCTCGGGAACCGGACGGCTTCCTGTTTCCGAGGCCGCAGGCAACACGCATCACTTTAAAAGGCACAGAGGAAGATGCTGTAGTCCTGCACAACAACCGCCATGTTTGTAGTTCTTACCTGGTTGCCCTGGACCAACAGAGCTTTGAGCCGGGCGATTTCAGCCCGCAGTTCTCGGATCAGCCTGACGTTGGCGTCCTCGTTGATGGTGGGTTTGTTGATGATGTTCTTGGCTCGGTTGGCGTAGCGCAGAGTGCTGAGCGTCTCGCCGTAATTTACGTCGGCGGGAGAAATGGCTGAAACAGAAGGAGATTGCGTTTTCTCGGGGCGCTCTCGGACACTCGCATACGTTCACTTCGTGTTTTCTGCTCACTGGCGATCATGATGGTCTTGGAGTTTCCGCCCAGGCTGTCCTTCAGCAGCCACGTCAGCACCGAGTCTCTGTAGGGAACGAACACCGACTTCTTCTTCAGGTTGGTGTTCACGCCGCCCTGCGACATGTCGGCTGGAACGAGAAACATCCGTCAGTCAGAATGAGGATGAGGAGCAATCGGCGGCTTTAACGAGGCGCCCGACTTTGACTCCATCCCTGAAAACAAAAACTGAAGCACTGATGACACAACGGAAACAAAATCTAAGATTAAAAACAGTTAACCCCGCCCCTGAAGTCAAACCGCTCCTGACCTAAAGCAGAGATGACGTTGCCCAGGGTGACCAGCGACTTGTTGATGTTCCCGCCCTCCTTCAGTCGGACGCCGGTGGCTCCAGTGGCGTCGGCTCGCTCGCTGCCGGCCAGATCGACCAGGTGGATCTTACTGAGGGTTTCGCTGGGCATCTCGGCATCGAACTTGGCCTACAAGGGTCAAGCAGCAAAAGCAAACAATCACCATCCGTGAACGTTTACACGACATCCACGGCCATCACTTTGAAGCACGGAGATCATTTCAGAGCTCTCGTGGTTCTTCTCTCGCTCGCGGCTTGTTTTCGTGTCACGTCTCTCAAATTATTGGTAAAAATATTCGTATGAAAATCGTCGAGCTCAGCCGAGTACTTCCTCTGCTGACTTCTTTATGATGGCGTGGAACCCGTGACCGTCGCTGACCTGTGTGAAGTTGATGGTGAAGATGGCGTGCGAGCGGCTGCTGACATCGTTCATGCCGGTGCTGGCGGTGGTGCGGTTGATGTTTCCGGCCTCCATCAGCTCCTCCACGTCGCCGTAGTTCTGCACCAGGTGTTTGGACAGATCTGAGGTCAGGAGGGAAAACACGCCGAGCTCAGAGAAGACGATCGTATCAAAGATCGGAAGAGCGAGCGCGGGCTGTGTGACGTGGACGTGGTGAGGCTGATGGGTAACACCTTGACCCCCAGCCCCGCCCCCCAAGAATCATCAAAAAAGAACGAAACTCTGCATCAGCGGTTCAGGGGCACCGGACATAAAGGTTTTACCTTCCACGTAGGGCCCGCCTTTCGGGTGCTCCCTGACCCTCAGGTTGTAGGTCTGAGTGGACTTCCTCCTCAGCAGGTCTCTGACCCTCTCGTTGTAGATCTCCAGGTAGCTGAGGACACAAGCACAAACGTGAAAGCAGCCTTTCTGGCTGGACCCTCGCGTGTTGGAGTCGGACTCTCACCTGACTTCTGTGCGAAACGAAGCTTCGTCCCATCGAGTGGCCTCCGAGATCCGACTGAACAAACCCTCACAGATCCTCGGGATCAGGCCGGCGTCGCCCTAAACCGAGACCACAGACATCAGATCGTCCGGCTGAGCTTTCATCTACATCGGGGTGGGGAACTCCAGGCCTCGAGGGCCGGCATCCTGCAGGTTTTAGGTCCTGAGTCACATGATTAGTTCATTACCAGGACGCATCTAAAACCTGCATCACACCGGCCCTGGAGGCCTGGAGTTCCCCACCCCTGATCTACACCATCGTCGTGCTCCGTCACAACACGCTCGGAGCGTTCAGCTCGTGGTGAACACGAAGGAACCTCGGAGCACGTCTGAAGGAACGGCAGAGCGTCGATGCCGGCAAACAACTGAGTAATCTGCCAATCGGCAGCAGCTTCAGCGCTCGAGGTGTTTTTGAGTAAAATACATGCAGTCAGTTTAAAGTGGAGCACACTTCGGCGGTCTCACCGGCGCTCCCATCATGGTGTAGGACTTCCCGGAGCCCGTCTGACCATAGGCGAAGACGCAGGCGTTGTAGCCCTCGAACGCCGCCTTCAGCACGTCGGAGCCCAAATCTTTGAAAACCTGCGAGTGAAAGAGAACAAATGAGGTTGTATTTCTTCTTTGTGACACCACGGAGGCGGAGTCAATACGACGGGCTGCAGCGCGTGACCCGCTCACCTTTTCCTGAGAGACGAAGGTGGCGCTCTTACAGTCCATCGAGTCGTAGGAGAAGTCGTACGTGAAGGTTTTGGTGTGCTCCCTCACCGAGTCGCCGAGGACGCCATCGGAGATCTGAACCAATCACAGCTCAGAGGTTACAAACAGAGCGGTGAGCCCGTTTTCCTGATATTCTGACAAATGAGAGCGTTACCTTCAGGTTGGTGATGGAGGTTTTGGTTCCTTCCATCTCGATGATGCACTTTGCCATCAGATCCTTCTCCCTGAAAAACACCACGAAGCTTCACAGAGCGAACAGGACGACCCTTTACCTTCAGGTAGAACGCTGCCAACGGCAACGCTGTCAGATGTTTGTTACCATAGTTACACAGATGATAAACAGGCTGTCAGTGAAAACCAGACGTAGAGACTCATATATGAAATCATCTCCTCCAGGTCAGCCTCGTACACCCTCCACTGCTATCCTGCTGCACCTGCTGCACCTGCTGCACCTGCTGCACCTGCTGCACGCCTCACAGAGCAGCGCTGAGCACGCAGCGTCTGAACTCATATAAAAGAAGAAACTGAACCGATAATCTAAGAAACGCTTAGAAACACTTTAAAATCTGCCGTTTGCCCACAACAACAACAACAACAGAGGAGGAGGGGCTTGTTTGTTTAAATAAATTTGAATATGTAAATATTAAAAATTTTTTCTGTGCTGTTTTTTTGCTGATACGACCACAGAAGCTTCTCTGTGGATAAACACCACACACAGTGTCTCACACACACACACGCACACACACACGCACGCGCGCACACGCACGCACACACACACACACGCACGCACGCACACGCACGCACGCACGCACACACGCACACACACGCACGCGCACAGTGTCACACTCCCACAGACACACACACGCTGCGACTTCCTGATGTTTTCTCACTCAGGTGTGTTTTATCTCTGCAGGTTGTGTAACTCTGTTTACTCTCACACTGAAGCAGTCACATGACCGGAGATCGAGTTAACACAAACACACCAGACCGGAGCTAAAAAGACAAAAGGGTCAAAGGTCAGTGGATCATGGGACTGTGAAACGTGTTATTAACTCTGTCAGTGCGCCCCAGGGTGGCTGTGGCTACAATGTAGCTGCCATCACCAGTGTGTGGATGTGTGGATGACTGGATATGTAAAGCGCTATATAAATACAGACCATTTACCATTTAACCTGCGCCGTGGTTACTTCACACGGATGAATCTTTTTCTCAGGCTTCCTCTGTGTGAACGCTCCGTGCACCTTGTGCTCTCACACTGATGTCATTCTCATCTTACTCAGATTTTATTTTGAAATGCTCACATTAGTAAGAAGTTCAGGATGTTGCTTCATTCTTAGCAGATTGAAACAATAATCTCTCATTTCTGCTGTAATCTCAGACTGACAGCACACAGATCCAGCAGCAGGAACCACACTCGGCGCTGCGAACATGAATAAATACTTAGATCAGAAAGCTGATTATTGGCTTAAACTCGGAGTTAAAGCTTCCAGCCTGGAGCTGAAGCAGTGAAATAAACAGGGCGAGCTGCAGGGCCGTAACCTGCTGCGGGCCCCCGAGCAGCCCCGACATTAACGTCAAGGTCGTCCTTTCACAAACACCTGGAAACCTGCACTACAGAACCAGGCTTCCACACGTTCACCCTGCTGCCCTCAGACAGGTGGAGCAGGCCGGTCAGAGTGAACGTGTCACATCCACCAAATGTTTCCTTTGGACGGATTCAGGTAAACACGTTAATAATGTGTACCTGGTCATGAGGTCAGAGACACCAGCACACAGTCCAGGTTCACACATTTGTGTGTGTTTGTGTGTGATGTGAGGTTTCTCAGACGCCCGTCAGCAAAACCACAAATGACGAGTTTAAAGCTGATTTTATATCCACACACACACACAGCGCACGGACCTCTCAGTTTCACCGTCACTAACACAACATTTATGCCTGGAGGTGTATGACACACAACACTTCAGTTCCCAGTGAAGGTGCAGGTTTTTGTTTTGAATGACAAATTCTCTGGAGACTGATGACATCACTTCCTGTTTCTAAACGACTCTGCAGAGTCTGAAAGGATGCGTGAGAATATTCCAACAAAGGACAGTCAGTTTGGCGCCTCTGGGCCTCCGTACATTAGAGAGGACCTGTGTGTCTTTGTAATCTTTCAATGAGCACTCTGACAGGTGTGGATTTTTCTCACCCCGCCCTGCTGCACCCTTCAGCCCCACACAAAAATCATGCAAAGCCGCAGACTTAAAATATGAAGCTGGAACAGCGACAGGCTGCCAGAGAGTCGATATCCGGGTTATTGAATCTGAATGAGGCAAAAATAAAATGTCAGCAGACGGGTCACGGTCACAGTACGACTAACAGCCAACAGACATGAACCAAGCTGCTGTGGGAACTAAATAAAAATATCTCTACTTTAGGAAAGAAGTAAAGCAACGCTGACCTAAAATATAAAAACACAGAGGAAACCTCTGTTTGATCAAACCTGTCAGCACAAACCTGCAGGAGGGTCTGCCCATAACCCCTACAATCAGAATAACTCTGACTAATAACACAAAGAGTCAGGATCAAGGTTATCATGTCCACCAAATGAGAATAAAACCAGCTGGGACAACAAACAAAGACAAAGACTGACATCCTGAGGAGGCTTCAGTGATCGTAATAAACCAAACTGAGACTCAAACATCAAAAACCTCCTGATACTCAGACGGGAATAAAACACAATCAAATGAAACCAGCCCACATTTTAACCCTGACTTCAGAGACGGCTGTGCTGTAGGGTGAACCTGGGGCCTCATCCCTGCAGACTCCTCCAGGTGAGCCCGCGCAGGCTCTCAGGTACACACGGCTGAGGCGATGACGTCAGCCAGCCTTTAAATCGTGAACATGAGCCGTGATAAGCTTAAAGTCACTCACCGCCTGTTCATGGGCCGGACCCGCACAGCCACCCGGACCGACGCCATGGCTCATCCCGCTGCTGTCCGCCGCTCCGCGGAGAGGAGCCGCTTTATGGCCGCTAACAGGCGAGCGGATAAACGGGGCAAAAGTCGTACAGATAAAAGCGGAGTGCGGAGAATGGTCCAAAGGGCACAGATGGAGACCGGGTGGGGGGGAGGGGGTCTCGGGAGCGAGTGGATGCTATCAGAGTCCGCTGACACCGAGTCGCTGTCCCGCTGCCTCAGACCTGCGGTCGCTGCTAGCTGCTAGCCTGCTAGCCGGCATCAGGTGGTAAAAACATCGGGAAGTATGGAAGCCAGGAGGGGACACACCTCCGGAAGGACGGGAAATGATCTGTATGAAGAAATACAGGACGCGAGAGATTTTAATGTACATCTTTTAATAACTGGGGGTAAACAAAAACACACATTTGAGGTTTTATATGAAAAAATAAGTATACAGAAAGCAAAATTAATAATATGATTAATGATTAATAATAATAATACCTGACAGGTTTTTAAGTGACTGAAATTAATCACACATATATTTACCTAAACAGATGAAGACTGGCGAAAAATCATGAAAACAAGTTAAAAAAAAGTTTGAAAAATGCAAAATTAAGAAAACTTCAGATTTTTTTTTTTAGCATTGTTTTTTTTTTATCTAACTGAAAATAAGTACTGTATTGGAAGATGGAATAGTTTGGCCAGTGCAGAAACCTCTAAGGGCTGTTTTGTTTTGTTTTTTAGTTTCTAACATTTTATTTCAGTGAGCACTTGCATGTCTGAGCTTTTGCTGTCACTGACAGCCAGGTCACTGCTGAGGGTCACTGATGCCAACAGACTCAATAAACTGATCAACAAGGCCATTAATGTTGTGGGGATGGAGCTGGACTCCCTTAGGGTGGTGTCTGAGAGGCAGAGATTGTTTAAGATAAAGACAATGCTGGATAACACCTCCCACCTACTCCATGACATGTTGGCCAGTCACAGGAGCACATTCAGTGAGAGACTGAGATTACCAAAAACACCACTGAACAACACATATTAGTGCTATTTCTTAAATTTGTAAACTCTGTAACATGTTGTATTATTTAAATACATTTACTGTTACTGTCTTGGAGCAACTGTGACCCACATAATTTACTTGGGGATTAATAAAGTATTCTGATTCCGATTTTAGTTTAGATTTAATGAGTTGTAATAAGCTCACAGGTAGCTGCAGTTCTCCTCCTGGCCTGCTGGTGGCGGCGGAGGGCAGAGGTCGTGAAAGCTTCAGCCGGCGCCACAGCGAAGTGTTTCCGGAAACTACATGAGCGGTGTGAGCCCAGAGGAGGTGAGCTCTATATTTATGTTAAAAACGTTTATCCGAGGCTCCTCTGACCGCGGTTAAACGGAGGAGCTGCTGGGCGGAGGTTAAATCTGTAGAGACGACTTTTGACGTTCAAGCGACGCCAGAAAAAAACATTTAGTTTAAAGGCTAGCTGGGCTAAGCTAACACATGCTAACATTAGCCGAGTGAGAGAGGTTTCTGGGAAGCTTTGAATGAATTCAAGCTGAAGCTTTTGATTTAGCCAGATCTCCTCAAACAGCGAGTTTTAAAGTGTAACGTAAACGATTTGTTGCTGCTCTGGTTGTGTGAGTTTACCGAGACATTAGCAAGTATTAAACGGGTAAACGAGGTTTAAAGGTGGAGTTGAACACTGAAGAAGCTGAAGCTGCTCTCCTGTTGTCTCCTCAGACTCCACCATGGACATCAGACCGAACCACACCATCTACATCAACAACATCAACGATAAAATCAAGAAGGAAGGTGGGTGCTGTTCCTCTGCATGGCTAACAGCAGCGAGTTTCTGCTGGAATCGGCATTAAAACTGCTGTGCTGACGATCACAATGCTGATTATTATCTAATTTTAACAATCAGACACATCAAACACCGCAAAGGCTGGAAGAATAAAAACTAAGCATTAACTTAATGAAACACTGATTATAATCCATCAGACTGCTCCGTGTTTTAATGAGAGAGCTGTGGTATTGATTTAACTGTTAGCTCACACAGTCGGCGTTTTACCGGCTTTCTTTCCAACAGTTTCAGCAACAGTTGCCTCAGGGGCTTAGAATCAGAATCAGAAACTTTATTGTCATTGTCACAAGAACAACGAAATTAAGAATGGTCCCCGATCATTGCATCATCCCTAGCAATATCAAAATATAAATAAAACAATAAAATTCAATAAATAAAATAGAATACTTAAAATACTGATAAGACGTAACAGTAAAACATTCACATACATTCCCACACACATGCTTCAGACCGTGCATAGATTAACACAAGAGTGGCGTGATGGACATTTTTTTGTAGTATTCAGATGTGTTATTGCAGTTGGATAACAGCTGTGTTTGAGTCTATTAGTCCTTGCGCTGATTGCCCTGTACCGTCTGCCTGAGGGCAACAGTTCGAACAGGGAGTGGCCAGGATGTGAGGTGTCATGATGTTTTGGGCCTTTTTAAAACAGTGGATGTTGTTAGACAGGACAGAGTAGCTACGGCCCACTTTGCCTTTATAATCACATCTTTACAGCTAACCCTTGATTCTTTTAGACTGCCTCAAAGTCCTTCTTTCTATTTATTAAACTTTAACAATATCATCACTCTTTTCTACTTTCAGTCTTTATTATGTGTAGTTTCACCTTTCATTGAAATGCCATCTTATCTGCTGCCAGTACACTTATCAGTAACTGTGATTGGTCAGATGCTGCCAGCAGCGTCCCCATCAGGGGAAATCAGGGAGAATACCTTAGTAGTAGCTTTGTAGTGCCGGGGTCGGGATAAGTCATCGTCTCTGTGGCATTCAGAGAGAAAAGTCCACATCACATAAAATGACCGTAAACGCATCTCAACACATCCATACTACAGTTCAGTAAACGTGTGTGTGTGTGTGTGTGTGTGTGTGTGTGTGTGTGTGTGTGTGTGTGTGTGTGTGTGTGTGTGTGTGTGCACGCTATTTGAGTGCAGAGAAATAGAACAATCGCAGGAATAACAAAAACAAACATTATGTATGTACTGCTGAATTTCTTGCAGGAAACGAGGAGCCTTTTTTTCTGCAGGCTTCACTCTGAACTTTGTTCCAAAACATGTTTTAATCATAAAGGTTTTGACAAAAACTGTCAAATGAATTCCTCATTTTTCAGTTTTCTTCTTATTTCTTTTTTATTTGGTTCAGAAGTGGCCGTACTGATAATTAAGAATGAAATCTTCTGATTAGCAACACGTTGGAATCATGTAAACTTTATAAAGTTCTTGCTCAGATGTGGCTCCAGACTCCGAGCCCTACTTTCTCAGTTCAGTCATTTTTAAGATAAATAAATCAAACAAATGTTCCACAGTTAAAGTTTTACTGATACAAACGTTTAGATTTCGCAGTAATAATCTTCCTCTGAGTTATTTCTGATGTGAATGCAGCTCGAACTGATTCTTCTCTTGAAGCTTCATCCATGAATCATTTCTTTAAGACTTTAAAGTTTAATTAACTGATAATCACCAAGGATGGAGTACCAGCTGCCTGTGACCTTTGACCCTCCTTATAATAAAAAAAATAAAAAGACTCCGGGATGAACGTCGAGATGTTTGTGAGGGTGTTTGAACTCGTCTCATCTTCCTCCCGCAGAGCTGAAGCGCTCGCTCTACGCACTCTTCTCCCAGTTCGGGCAGGTCATCGACATCGTGGCCATGAAGACGATGAAGATGAGGGGACAGGCCTTCGTCATCTTCAAAGAGCTCGCCGCCGCCACCAATGCCCTGAGGCAGCTGCAGGGCTTCCCCTTCTACAACAAGCCCATGGTAGGCTGGAATGCCACCTTCGTCGTGGTCATCGCTGACTTCCTCCCTCTGAGCAGCTGCGCCTTTAACCCTTTTGTTTTTTTCCAGAGGATACAGTACGCCAAGACCGACTCTGAGGTCATCGCCAAGGTCAAAGGATCATATGGCGACAAGGAGAAGAAGAAGAAGGAGAAGAAGAAGGCTCAGGAGCTGGCGGCTAACGCCACAAAGAAACCGGCGGCGGTGAGCGAGCCAATAAAATGTCTCCCCTCACTGCTTCATCAAACCTGTACATTTCACCTCGTTCCTGCTGTGAGACAGGAAGTTACTGTTCACCAGACTCCATTCACAAAAACAGCGATTTCCCCTGACAGCCCAAGTGAGCTGTTCGCCCACGGCTGCTGTGATTGGTCAGTCGGTTTGTGTTGGAAGACATTTCCAGCGATGGCAGAAATCTCTCGTCTGGTGGATCAGAGCGACGGTTCCCTCCTTTACCGCCGGGGGCGCCGTTTCTTTTTACGTTTGACGTTTTTCAAAGATTGATTTATTTTTTTTAAAGATTTTGAAAAAGTGCGTTTAACGTTTTAGTCATCGTTATGTGGCAACCCGGCCAACGTTAACGGGTAGCTGTTTATGGTTAGACATGGCGTCGCCCTCCCACAATGAGAGGACCATGAAGGAGGGTGTGTGGGCGGGGCCTGTGTACAGAAACCCTTCATGTAATACCGGGTATGATCACATGTGAATGTATTTGTAAATAAATTAGTGCTCGTTTGGGCCGGGCTGGTCGCGGGGGGCCGGGCTGTAGTGGATGCGTGCTCGCGCTCCTGCAGCTGTCTCCCAGCATCTGCGATGATGTTGAAGCTGCACTTCGTGTCTTTACGTGAGACCGTCGCAGCGCTCCAGCTGCTGCTTCGTAGTCGTCTTTATTGGACTGTGAATATAAATCAGCCGCCTCATTTCAGGCTAAATCGGCAGCCGCTGCAGGTGGGAGCAGCCAGACTCCTCTTCATCAGCCGCTCTAACAGGGTTTCCGACAGGAAATGGCAGCAGCGGGGCCGGGCGGCGGACGTAAATGAGCCTTAAACCAGGATGGCTGGTGCGCTCTGCTCCTTTATTCTGTCATTTAACTAAGTCTGTGAACCACTCGGCGCTCACTTCTCCTCTCGCTGTTCCCGGTTTTCCCGGCGCTGTATTCATTTCTGACTCTGCTCTGTTCGCCATTCCTCTGGAGATGAAACCTTTGAACGTGTTTAACGCCTCTGTCTTCTTTCTTGTTTGCAGGGATTGGCCCCTCCTGCGCTCACACCTGCGGTGCAGGTAAGTTTTACCTGAGCATTGTCATGCCTTTGCCTGTCCTGTTATTCCACAGGAGCCGGAAAAAACCTCCTTTTCCTGATAAGGAAACAAAGTTGAGTGATGGCGCCCTCTGGGTTTGCCGTGGCTCAGTGGGAGGCTGTGGGCCGTCGGTGGTTTGATCCCCACCGCCTACAGCCTGCGTTCTGTTGTCATTGTTTTAACGTGGCTGCAAACAGTGGATCGACGCCACCTGCTGGCCACAGCAGTGTGTTGCAATCTAACGGCTGCTGCTTTAACAGCAGGAAAATAACTCGATAACTTTTAGAAAATTAAAAATTTCTGTTAAAATTTATAGAAAAGTGAAAGCAGTGAACATAAATCCCACGCTGGCCCGGGTCTCCTCCTGTTTCCCGTCTCTGGCTCACCCGTGGGATACGTCAGAGTTATGAGTGACTCGCTGTTAACGGCGTGCTGCGACCAGGCGCTGATACGGCTCTCGTTCTCTTCGCAGGTTCCAGACAACCCTCCGAACTACATCCTGTTCCTCAATAACCTCCCCGAGGAGACCAACGAGATGATGCTGTCCATGCTCTTCAACCAGTGAGTGCTGCACAGCTCACTGTGGTCCTGCCACACACACACACCTGCTGCTCCACCCACACACCTGCTGCTCCACCCACACACCTGCTGCTCCACCCACACACCTGCTGCTCCACCCACACACCTGCTGCTCCAAACACACCTGCTGCTCCACACACACACCTGCTGCTCCACCCACACAGCTCCATCCACGAGGCTGCCAAGCTGCCTGATTTAAGACTTCAAACAAATGTGAACAAAAGCTAAATGCAGTGATTTACAAATCTGATCATTTATGCTCAGCTGAAAACATCAAAGGTTTAAAGTTGTAACATTGTATTTATTAAGTCCATATTTCAAACGTTTGTGGTCACATCCAGCAGAGTTTCCATACGTCAGAGATCTGAACGTGCTCAGCCTCCTGATGTTTGAACGTTTGTTTTTCGCCTGCAGGTTTCCGGGTTTCAAAGAAGTGCGACTCGTGCCCGGGAAACACGACATCGCCTTCGTGGAGTTTGAAAGCGACACTCAGGCGGGCGTGGCCAAGGACGCGCTGCAGGGCTTCCGGATCACGGCAACCTGCGCCATGAAGATCACCTACGCCAAGAAGTAGTCGCCTCGTCCAATCAGAGACGGGACACAGAGACTGAGGGGGGGCGGGGCTGGCGGTTTGGGGGATTTCTGTCGTCTGGCGGTGTGCGGAGCCTAATGGCGTCTGTTTGTTTTTGTTTTTTTAAGTATATTTTCTAAGAGGAACGCCACGGAGCTGCTTCTGATTTTGTAAAATAAAATCATTTTTCATAAACGTGCCTCACATTTTTACTCTGACCCCCTCAGGTCTCAGAGGTCACGGTGTCATCTGACAAGGGTTTAGAGAGCACTCTTCTCCTTAGCGACCGGCAGTTGCCGTGGTTGCCAGTCGGCGTTTGAGCCTGTGTGGTTTTAGACGTGAGCGCTGAGACGACTCAAGCCTGTGTGTTTTCGCCGCGTTTCACCTCAGGCTGCTTTTACATTATTGATCAAAGCTTCGTGTCGTCATGCCGACAGGTTGGCTCACGCCGGCGGCGCCGGCGGCTCGTCTCGGGTCTTCAGGATATGAAAACCTTGTTAAAGCAAAGCCTCGGGTTTTATTTCTGTCGTAGCCGAGTTGTAGTTGATCATCAACAACATCCAATTAAAATCCAAGAGTTTCACCAAACGTGAAGCTCCGCCTCTGTTAGTACAGTAACCTCACAGCAGCCGTATTATTGGTCAGATGATGTCATTCCAAAGGCTCCAACAGTACAAACACGCTCAGGTCAGGTGACGCTTCAGCCACCTGTGTCACCATCCGCCGGCTGGTTAAACGTGCAGATGCGTTATAACTGCACAGGTGTCAGAACGGAGGATTGGCTCAAACTACAGGGTTTTTTTCTACGCTTGGGTCTGTATGATGTCACAGAGCTCTTGTCCTTATATGGTCATCGGGCCTTGCCAGCTGCTGTTCAAAGCTTTACCTTAGGATAACCTGTTTCTGCGACGAAGCTGACGAGACCCGACCCCTTAAGATGAGCAGAACAGGATTCTTCTGGGTTTTAAAGTAGAACTTCTTCCTCTTGTTTCTGTCAACGTTGTGATTTTTTTATTAAAAGTGATTTAAACATGTGCGGCGTTGTTGTAGATTCTTTTCCAGTCGTTTTCCTGCCTCCACCTGTCTGTCGTGTCGCTAAACAGAGAAGGGTTATTGATCGCCATCGGCACATCAGTGCTTTCTGTGATGTCGGCTGTTAATTTCCTCAGAGATGCCTGCAGGGGTTTATGGGATTGTGGAGCTGTAAGTCAGCCGTGACGGGGTGGGATCGACTTTTGGTATTTTATTGTTTGGTCTCACGGTGCAGGCCGTCTGAAGAACAGCGACACGTGGAGCGTTTGTATGAGGGCCTGTAGGAAGCACAGCCTGTATATAAAAGATGGAGGTAGCAACCTTGACCAAATAGTCACACACTGGCTTGTAAAAGTGAAACCTCGACGCCTGGAACTGAAACATCATCACAAGTGGACTGACTCAAGTTTGGAGCCTCAAGTGGCCATCAGAGGAACTGCAGACGCTGTAAAAGCCTCTGACGCAACAGGTTAGCGGGGGAGGGAAGACAAATGTGATGTCATGCTGCTCTGGTGCTCTAACCTGTGAAAACAGGTGAGCAGAGAACGAGTGCTCGTCACAGGAAGTCGTGCAGCCGTCGGGACATCGTTCTGCCAACTTCCTCTGTTTAAGCTCCTCCCTCTGAGTGCCTGACACGGCGGTACAGCTGTGGCTTAGACTGGGTGAGATGTACCTGTGCAGCTGTGATGTCAGTTTTGGCAACAGCGAGCATTTTTGCCGTGGTCGCCTCTGTGTTTAGGAAGCCGGTGTGACGCCTGAAGGTCTGAACCAATGAGCACAGGCCGGAGAACATTTCTGACTAAGAATCATCATAGATTTAAATTTGAGCCAAAACTAAAGACTGAGCTCAAAAACTCATCAGGAAACAGCAAATAGGCTTTGCAACCACGTTACTGCCCTCTGGTGGCCAGCATAAAAAGTGCAGGTTGACTTTTCAGGCCCCGAAGCTTCGTCCATATCTGACACATCGATGTGAAGAGCTGAAGATGCAGCTGACATTTGGAGGAAGAAGCTTGTGGGTCTTAAGTTTAGATTAAAAAGTTTTCAGGTTTTTGTGACTTTAGGAGCTTAAAACAGACATAAACACTCCAGTGAGGCCGAGCGTTAAACCTCCGACTGAATCACACCCTCGACCAGAAGATGGAAGGCCACCTCAGGTTTTATGTTTCATTCAGAGTTCATTCCTCCGCCTGTGGAGAGTTTCCACCCCCCCGCTGCTTCAATTTATCTGCCTCTTTGGCAGCTGCAGGAAAATGAATCAAAATGTTTGAGTGCATCAACAGAAGCGACCGGAGAGCAGCCACGCTGAGACACGCACGAGGAAATCTTTCATCCTGGATGGAAAACGCATGCAAATGATCTTTATTCACTGTACGCTGATAAATATGACAGTCACATTAATAAATAACCAGCAGAGAAGGCAGGAGAGTGTGCGAGGCCTCTGCTTTTTAAAACACAAACAATAAATGTTTCAAAGTACACACTGTGCCTGCGTTTGAAGTAATGTGAGTGCCCAAAATGAACCGAAGCCATCAGATGGGTGTAAAGAAGCACTCGCTGTAAAAACAGCAGCATGTGCTGTTGATGGGATATCAGCCACAATTAAACTGGGCCCGGGCTGTACTTGTGTCTGCCCCCTGGTGGTGGAGACGGAGACAAAGATGGACGTAGCTGCCTTGACGTCTCTTTTTTTTAATGAATCCAGATTTGAAGCCTCGAGGTAAACGTGCCCGCCGTTGCTGTGCTGGTTGCAAAAATGGAGCTTGGACGAGGAGGGGCGGGTCTAACTGTGAAACCGGATGCTCATTGGCAAATGACAAGTCACAGGATAATCGTCCATTAAGAATCCTGGAAACAGGATCTTATCTTACAGTCTGTGCATTTTGCAGACGCCAAAATATCATAGAAGTTCTAAATCATCATCATCATCATGTGAAAGTGTTATACACACTCAGAGGCTCATATATGTATACATGTGCATATTTCAGATTAAGGACAGACAAACCTGTAATTGTGTCGTTGTGTAATTTTGATTTCTGTCTGCACAAATGTAAACATGCGCACAACTCCATCAGAAAGGAACGTGATGGTCAGTCGGGAAGCAGGTGACACTTTAATGTTGTCTGCAGAAACCAAGTGGCAAATGGTCTGTATTTGTATAGCGCCTTACTTAGTCCCTAAGGACCCCAAAGCACTTTACACATTCAGTCACACACACATTCACACACTGGTGATGGCAGCTGCATTGTAGCCACAGCCACCCTGAGGCGCACTGACATATGGGCTCAAATTGTGGTCATAAATATTTTGTACTTGTAAATCAGTTTTGTATGTGTAAAAAGAATTTGTGTGTGGCCAAAAAATCTGTGAGAAACTCAAGTTTCAAGTTACAAGTACGGATTTTTGACCCTATTTTTCTTCCTTTCATCTGATTGGTCAATGTCATGTCAATCACAAATGTAACAATCCAATCAGAGAACAGATGGGTTTGGCTGTCGAGGGGCGCTTTTTTTGAACTGCAGGTCTTTGAAGGGAATAAATGCCCTTTTACATGCCAACCCAGCGTTTTCCTTCATCACCACGAAGGAAAACAGTCTGTGGTCGTCCGAGTTTGGTGATTTTTGTGTCACAGGTCTACGTGTTTAATACAGGGACTACCACAGCCTTTTCAACAGCGCTGCGGACCGCGGGGGGGCGGGCAGTGTTTTGGAAATGACAGTCTTCATTACAAAGCTTTCTTCGTTATGAATTAGCATACATGTTTTTATTGAACATTTGAAGAAACAGCAAAAAAAACAGAAACTCTTGTAGTTCACATAAAGTCAGAGATAGAAACGACAAGGAGCAGGTGCATCTAGTGCAGGTAGAGCTGCTGCACACAGAGCCCAGCAGCCAGCAACAAATTCTGGATCCTTGGCTTTTAGTTAGCAGTTAGCATTAGCAGCACATCCTGCTGTGATGTGAAAGGACCTTTATGCTGCGCACTGTGACTCACAGCAATGGTCCCGGGTCAGCCCTGACTTTGTGTTAAACTAATCCTAAAGTAATAATGTATTTCTAACCACTGATATAGCACAACTTTATCCTTTCAACAGCTGCTGAAAGTTAGGGGACCTAGCTGCTATCGGATATTTATATAGAGATCCTCCAGCTTCAAACCCTTCAAGGAGTTCAAAAAAGCGCCCCTCCGACAGCCAAACCCATCTGTTCTCTGATTGGATAGTTAAATTTGTGATTGACATGACATTGACCAATCAGATGAAAGGAAGAAAAATAGGGTCAAAATTCGTACTTGTAACTTAAAACTGGAGTGCAGAGTTTCTCATGTAGTTTTTTGGCCACACACAAATTTTTTAACGCATACAAATCCTGATAGTACAAAATGTTTATGACCACCATTTCAGCCCATACTGACGCCACCTCTGACCACCACCAGTAGGCAACGGGTGAAGTGTCTTGTCCAAGGACACAACGACCGAGACTGTCAAAGCCGGGGATCGAACCGGCAACCTTCCGATTACAAGGCGAAGTCCCAACTCTTGAGCCACGATCGCTCCTACAGCCACATCAGACGCTTGAGCCGCTGCCACAGGTGAAGGCTGGGGTGTAGATAGATAGATAGAACTTTATTAATCCCTCGGGTGGGTTCCTCTGGGAAATTCGATTTCCAAAAAAGCACAGCACCGACAGAAGTTACAGAGTTACAGAATATTACACACACATATATATAAATACAGAGACAATATAAATAATATATACGAAGGGGATAAATAGAATAAATAGGAATAAAAAATAAAAATACAAGTGAATTGCACATTTCAAGTATTGAGGTCTATTGCACCGTTGACTATTAACAAAGGTATTGTACAGTGAGGTGCAGAGGCACTACAGCTTAGTTGTTCCCTCCTTTGTCCTCCTGTTTCCCCTCCCTCTCCCCTCCAGAGAGGAGTTAAACAGTCTGATGGCGTGTGGGACAAAGGAGTTTTTAAGTCTGTTAGTTCTTGTCTTTGGGAGAAGCAACCTGTCACTGAACAGACTCCTGTGGTTGTTTATGGCCGTGTGCAGAGGATGCCCAGCATTGTTCATAATGTCCATCAGTTTCTTTAATGTCCTTTTCTCTGCCACTGTCACCAGAGTGTCCAGCTTCATGCCGACCACAGAGCTAGCCCTCCTGATCAGTTTCTCCAGCCTGGATGAGTCCTTCTTTGCTGTGCTGCTCCCCCAGCACACCACAGCATAGAAAAGTACTCCAGCAACCACCGACTGGTAAAACATCCTCAGCAGCTTCCTGCAGATGTTAAAAGACCTCAGCCTCCTGAGGAAGTACAGTCGGCTTTGGGCTTTTTTATACAGGTGCTCTGTGTTGCATGACCAGTCCAGTTTATTGTCCACCCACAGCCCGAGGTACTTGTACTTGTTGACCACCTCCACCTCCTCCCCCTCTATCTGAACCGGCAGTGGACCTTCTCTGGACCTCCCGAAGTCCACAACCAGTTCCTTAGTCTTTGAGGTGTTGAGTTGCAGGTGGTTTGTGTGACTCCATGCGACAAAGTTCCTCACCAGACTTCTGTACTCCTCTTCCTGATCATCCCAGATACACCCCATGATGGCCGTGTCATCTGCAAACTTCTGAATGTGGCATAATTCAGAGTTGTAGCAGAAGTCAGAGGTGTACAGGGTGAAGAGAAGAGGGGACAGCACAGTTCCCTGTGGTGCTCCTGTGCTGCTGACCACTGTGTCAGACGTGATGTCCTTCAGCCTGACGTACTGTGGTCTGTCGGTGAGGTAGTCGGAGATCCAAGCCACCAGGCAGGGGTCCACCTCCATCCTGTTCAGTTTTTCCTGAAGCATACAGGGCCGGATGGTATTAAAGGCACTGGAAAAGTCAAGAAACAGGATCCTGACCGTGCCTTTTCCCCCATCCAGGTGTGAGTGGGCTCTGTGTAGGAGGTACAGGATGGCATCCTCCACTCCGACACCCGCCTTGTATGCAAACTGTAGTGGGTCCTGGGCATGTTGTACCTGTGGTCGGAGGAGGTCGAGGAAGAGCCGCTCTAGAGTCTTCATAAGATGTGTAGATGGGCAGGTAAAGCTGATGTTGACACCACCTCTTGTTCAGTCAAAGGAGCTTGCAAAGAAAAGCGTCTGGACTTCTTTAAGTTGCTTGAAGACGTTTCACCTCTCATCCGAGAAGCTTCTTCAGTTCTAAGGTCAAATGGTGGAGAGTCCCAGATATAAACCTAGTGGGAGTTTCCCCCCACAGAGGGACAAAAGGACCCCCTGATGATCCTCTAATCACATGAGCCGAGGTGTGAAACTGGGTGTGGGTCCCAATCAGCCAGAGTTTCGGGTGAGCTCATTGTGAAACCTGGCCCCACCTCATGTTCACCTTGCCATCACTCTGAGAAAGACCCTGAAGTACCTGAACTATGTGAACTAAAGTCACAGGTCTGCAGGAAGCTAAGTGGGCCGCACTCACAGGAGGAGAAGTGCCGTTAAATGAACTCCAAACAGGAAATCTCAGCCTGACACAGACGGGACCGACAGATCGTCCTGCCACAGATGAGCCTCATGTTAAACTCAGTTTTAATGATCGATGTTGATAAAGCAGCAGATCATATCAGGAAACCAGAGGATGAAACAGGAAACAGTCAGTCGGAGACCCTGCAGCTCATCAGGTGGGAGTTTCCTGTGGGTGGGCGTGTTTGTTTTACACTGAAATCTTGGATTCACTGGAGTCAGTCGTCCGGGTTCCTGTGAAAAGCTCTGGTGGTGCAGGTGTTTAGCTGGGGCCTCTGTATGAGCGATTACAGCCTGACGTGATGCTGAGAAACAAAGCCAGCAGCAGTTTGTGGACCTCGGAGCAGATCTGGAGTCAGTCTGGTTTTCGTCATCGCGGCAAAATCCCTGGAAACGGATGATGGATGTGTTTCTGTGCGTCAGTGTGTTTATGGAAGCGCCTGATGCTGCCAGGCTGCTCTCGGAGGTCCTGCAGGTCTCGTCAGCTTCATCGCAGAAACATCAAAGCAGAGAAACCAGAGACGTCTGAGGGTTTATGAGCAGTGGATGAATGCTGCGTGATGCTTTCACAGCTGACTGTCGGCTCACGGCCTTGTTTTCAGAGGCTGCTGATAATGGAGTTGCCGGGGTCGGGCTCGGAGTGGGCGCATTTTTCCTCCTTTTGATCTGCAGAAAACCCCAAAAGCAATGGTCGCGGACAGCATGGACACGGCCGTCCACCTGCACACAGACACATGAACTGTCTTCATGCCCTCAAAGTAAAAATGTTCGTCCCAGAGTAGGTTGCAACTTTTTAGCTATCAAGCACACACAGTCTGACGTGCCCGAGCACTATGCACAGCCAGCTGGGCGGAGTGTAAATATGCACCGTCTTCACGTTATAATAAAACTGTTGTAAAAGGTTAGTGTTCAGCTTATTAATACCTCGTTTTAAGCAATGAAGAAAAATGCAGTACAGAAATCACGCGAGCGTTTCCTTTGAAACAAAAACTCAGCAAATAGATCAGGAGCTAAAGTTCGCCGGGTTATTACGCTGCGCAGACCAAACAGCGCCTTATTTCTACGAGTCACGTAACACCTCACATCTGCTGTGCGTGACAGGCGTCGCTGTGACTGGACGAAAGCTATTTGTAAGAGTGCCATCTGTTGGTCAGGACGTGGCACTGCAGGTCAGTATACGGGACATTTAAGGTGGAATAAAGGACGAACCTGCTCGTTGTACGGGACGTCCTGCTGTGCGTTGCCATGTAAATAGTTTGCATTTCATGTGTATGTACTTGCTAAGTACATGTGAACAGATCTTGAATAAAAAGATCAAACAGGAGGCCTGTCCCAAAGTCACGTGACAGCTTGAGAGCTCAGTAGTTGGTGGACTTGTGGGAAATGTGTAAGTATTTTATTTTTCTCACATAATTTAATGTTTGGTTCACAGGTAATTGTTGCATTAGAAATCACACACACACACACACACACACACACACACACACACACACACACACACACACACACACGTCCTCCGGTCATATCCTGGGTAATAACACGCAGCAAACAGGCTTCCCCTGTCAGAGGCGGTGGGGGGAGGGGGGGGGGGGGGGTGGAGGTCGGTCGCTGTTCGTCGGGAGCGCGCCTGCTGCTCGCGCTCGTTTCTTTTCATTCAGCAGAGCGGAGCGAGGAAGAGAAGCATTTTCAGGTCTGTATGAAATCCTTCCACATCTTTTATTTATTTCTCTCAGATCAGCTGATTTATTGTTAACAGGACTCACACCCAGCCTCGGGTCACATGGGGGGGGGGTTACCCTCTGAAACTTTATTCTGATTCTGTTTTTATGCTTTAAAATCTGCTTTACACGCTGTCAGTGTGTTTAATCTGTAGGATCAGAGACTCTGTGTGTTTCTGTGTTTCTGTCTCTGCTGCTGAGCTTTGATTTCTTAACATGAGGTTCAGGGGTTGAAATCAGGGGCCAAAAGTCTCAGAGGAAGGTTAATGCTTCATTTTTAATCTGCTGTGGAGGCAGAGAGGTCTCAGCTATACAGGCAGCAGTCGCTAAAAGATGCTCAGAAATATCTGATCGTGCTGCACCAAGTAGTGACAGGAAAACAAGGAATTGATCTGAACTTATTTGTTATCTTTATTTCTTCTTCACTGCATTTGTATCACAGCTTTATTAAAATTATGTTTTTTTGTGAACAAAATGTGAAACGTGAAAAAATTGATCATGTGTCAGCTGATATATTCACTTTATTTTTAAGACAAAATTTTCCGTATAAATTTTTCTCTTTTTAAATATTTTGTATTATTATTTCTCGGTATTATCATTATGTTAACATATAATCATCATGCTCCAGTCAGATCCTAAACATTAAAGCTACTTTTTGTAATTACCATCTGGAAAATACAACTCACATTGTCACCAGCAGGGAGCAGCACTTAGCCAGCGAGTTTGTTAAAATGTCACCTTTTAGTCTTTTTCTAAACAGTGTTGCCTTTTCTCAGCTCACCATCGTAAATCAACACTTAAATGACTTAGACTCACAAGCTGGTCTTACAATGAAGTATATTTAGTCTAAAATACAACCCATGTCTGTTCATCCTTTGTCCAGTATATCCACACCCCCTCTGCACATGCTCAGACCACCTCCACCTCTCTGACTCTGAGCTGTCCCTCTGATGGACTCAGGTCCATCCTGCTCACCGAACGTCTGAACATCTTCAGCTCGACTCCACCGTCTCCAACCATCACAGCAGGCAAGCGACCGTAGTCATGAATACGTTTATAACTAAAGTTTTGGGACATGCAAATGGTTCCACAGGGGTCTATTCGTTATTATTTTTAATAATAATAATTATATTATTATATTATATTAATATTATATTATTATTATTATTAAAAATAAACATTAAATCTGTTTAAAAATATATATATATACTGAAATTATTATGAGCACTAAAACATTAAGCAGACGTTAAAGCAGTGCAGTTTAATGTTGTGTTTTTATAATGACATATTGCATGAAAGCTTTTTAAACTGTCTGTTTCTCAGCGATGTAAGCTCCCGAGTCTGTTTAAAAGTATATGAATCAATAATCTGTGAAACATTTTAAAACAACAACGGCAGGAAAGACTCGTCCCCACAGGACACGGCGTGCTGCGCTAAAGGGTTAACGATGATGTGAGCAGCAGCTCCTTGCAGCACAAAGAACAATCAGGAGGCAGGTTGGTGAGAAGCTCCTGCGTCGAGTTTTCAGAGCTGAGATGCAACATTCCCCAGCCTGCAGGCGAATCTGACGACTGCTGCACACCAAACATCCAGCCTCACCCCGAGCGGCCAACGACACGCTCCATCTGCAGCAAACACGCAGGGAAAGAAGCCATCAGCGGTCATGGCAGTAATGGCTTTAGAAACACAGGCTGGCCTGAAGGGGGCGCTCTGTTATATGCATTTATGCTCCCAAACCACTTCCTGTTAATATCACTGTACAGGAACCTGCTATAATTCAGCTGCATGTGCAGCAGGGGGCGCTGTTCCTAGACAAAAACATTTTATTTTAGTCTGTGTAAATTTTCTCACGCTGTCCACAAAACCCCAGCGTTCTGCTAGTGCGTGCTGATTGGTCGGTTAATGATGTAGGACAGGGCGTCGCCGCGATGGTGGTTTCCAAAAGATCGTTAATATGTTACCTCTGAACTATAGCCACTGACTCAAACCCTCCTATTAAAAAATATACAGAAGACAAAAATGTTTGCCCCGTTCAGTCTGGATGAACTCGAGAGCGCCCCCTGCGGTGAGAAGCTCTGTGTTTGTGAGTCTGTGAGGACTAGCATTAGCCTCAACTGGCCGTTAGAGGAACTGCATCTTTTGGTGGGTCCACTTTTAGTCACTGCCAACCGTTAACCGTCAACCTTTTTATTACTGCAACCATGACAACCTCTAGTTAGGGTCCTCGCTTCTCTGACCTGAGAACAGAGGTGAGCTTCACGACAGCGACCAGTCATAGAAAGGTGTTTTTGATCGGTTCAAACGTGAACTTTGGCCCCTCCCAAATTTCAAAGGTTAACCCTTGCCTTGTTGTCCCGTCCCTGCAGGCGTAGCAGTGCGAGCATGCTGACCTGATCCAAAATGTGCACCTCGACCAACAGCAGCTCAGCGCTGGTGGGTGTCTTCCCAGATTACGGGATTTCCCCAGACGAGATCCTGGACACCACGCAGGGGCGGGCCTTCTTCGTGGCCACCATAGTCATTGGCGTGGTGCTGGTGGGCATCATGCTGGTGTGCGGCGTGGGGAACTGCCTCTTCATCACCAGCCTCGCCCGCTACAAGCAGCTCAGAAACCTGACCAACCTGCTCATCGCCAACCTAGCCGTGTCGGACGTGCTGGTGGCAGCGATCTGCTGTCCCTTCCTGCTAGACTACTACGTGGTGAAGCAGCTGTCGTGGGAGCACGGCCTGCTGCTCTGTGCCTCCACCAACTACCTGCGCACTGTCTCGCTCTACGTGTCCACAAACGCTCTCCTGGCCATCGCCGTGGACAGGTGAGTTCACCTCCAGGAACACAAGCAGACAACACAGAGCCTCTGTTTGTGCTTCGGTTGGTTTGGCGTGTAAATGTTCCGTGTGAGAACATCCTGGGTAACGGACGTTCGGTTTATAATATTGCTGAATCTCTGCCACAGCGTCAGCACTTAGAGCTGCCCCTCAGTGGGCTTCCAGAAGCTGCCCAACCAGAGGAAAACTGACTTACCCAGAGGGAGGTCTGAGAGTAGGAGGAGCTAAAAAGGTAGTGAGAGGCTCCGTAAAGGATGTTTTATTACAGAATAGAAGTATGGAACAGAAAAGTCCACTCCTCTTTGAAATGATTGGTAATTATTGCTGATGTTCATGGTTTGGTCCTCTGAAACAACCATCAGGATCCTACCAGGATGGACGTCCTTACAGGTGATCCATTTAAATCTTAAATATTCACTTTGTGCCTGAAAGATGGACGAGGTCAGTACGACATCACTCGCTGATGAAGATCAGAGCGTCTGGAGTCCTTCTGACGGGATCAAAACCTCCAACATGAGCATCATGCTTCATCCAATCAGACGTCAGAGGAGAGGCTACACTGTAAAACATGACTGGCAAACATTACAGTAATACTGAGGAAATTTACAGGAAAAATATAGAATCAATACAATGTTACAGTAGTATAAATGCAGTCATATCCTGTCATTTATTTACAGTAACAGTGCTGCAAATTCAATTACTGCACAGTTACTGTAAAGTTTACTGAAGTCCACTGTGATCTTAAGTGGAGCTCATTGCACATTAAATATTAAACATGAAGGTTTTGTTGATTTACTGAGAACTCATTAGTATCTGTAAAAACTGCCACATCTTCTTAAGCTGACCAGTTGGGCCATATTTGAGTTTTGCCGGTCCGATTCTGGGCCCTGGGCCTTACTTTGACACCCCTGTGGGAATGCTGCTTCTTTTAAACGACCATCAGCCCGCCCCGGGGTGGGATCCTTGTACTCTCAGATCAATCTTCAGAGGTTTTCTCCATTAATGCTTCCTGTCACGTGACCTCAGGTGTGCTTGAGCCAAAGTATGAATGATGTTTGAGTCACGCTAAGAAACCAGATAAGCACTCGAAGCGTGTGAGTCGAAGCGTGTGGCGGCAGCAGCGAGGCCGCTGATGATGTGCAGGGTCCTGACGGTGGCTCCACATCAAGCACATTCCAGAGCGGACCAGCTGACAGACGGGGTTTACATTCTGCTTCAACAAAAGCAGCTCCCGTGTTTCTGAGTGAAACCGGGCAGCTCGCGCTCCGGCGGTCCTCCACGCGTCCTTCATCACGCCTGGCTGACGGCTGTTAGTGTTTCCAGAGAGCTTCTGTGTATCTGGGGACAACAAAGTGGTTCCACTTTCCTCGTTATCCTGAGAGCGAACACATCCAAACATCTGGCAGCGTGTCAGACCGACTCAGGGTACAAACACTTCTGCAGCTGATAACAACACAATCCATTAAATCCAACGAACACGACTGCTGCTTCGCTTACATCAAAGCTCAGCTCCTCTGAAACTGCAAACACAGTCTTACATCAACAGAAACACCAGAACCCCCGAGAGGGGACATCCTGAAAAACTAAAGCTCCATTCAACCAATCCGATCCATTCAGGCAGAAATACCAGGAAAGAAATGTGTCCACAGATTTTAGAGGCGGAAAAGGAGCTCCGCCTTCATAACAGACAAGACGATGACAGCACTGAAAAACAGCAGAAAGATCTCTGACGTGTCCTCACAGTCACAGGTTGAAACGTCCCGTGTCCAGACGGTGCCGTCAGTACGTAACCACCACAAAAACAGTCTTACTTTGTAAAAGAGCAAAACCTCCAAAGGGAACAGGATAAAAAGCCAAATCAGAGGCCCTGATAGGGCCTGAGAGAGCCCGAGAGGGCCCGAGAGGGCCCTGGCAGTTTGGTCTGAGAGGGCCTGAGAGGACCTGAGAGGGCCCGAGAGGGCCCGAGAGGGCCCAAGAGGCCCTGAGAGGGCCTGAGGGGGCCTGAGAGGGCCCGAGAGGACCTGAGAGGACCCGGCAGTTTGGTCTGAGAGGGCCTGAGAGGCCCTGAGAGGACCTGAGAGGGCCCGAGAGGGCCCGAGAGGGCCCAAGAGGCCCTGAGAGGGCCTGAGGGGGCCTGAGAGGGCCCGAGAGGACCTGAGAGGACCCGGCAGTTTGGTCTGAGAGGGCCTGAGAGGGCCCGAGAGGACCCGGCAGTTTGGTCTGAGAGGGCCTGAGAGGGCCTGAGGGGGCCTGAGAGGCCCTGAGAGGGCCCGGCAGTTTGGTCTGAGAGGGCCTGAGAGGGCCCGAGAGGACCCGGCAGTTTGGTCTGAGAGGGCCTGAGAGGACCTGATAGGGCCCGGCAGTTTGGTCTGAGAGGGCCTGAGAGGGCCCGAGAGGACCCGGCAGTTTGGTCTGAGAGGGCCCGAGAGGGCCCGAGAGGGCCCCGGCAGTTTGGTCTGAGAGGGCCTGAGAGGACCTGATAGGGCCCGGCAGTTTGGTCTGAGAGGGCCTGAGAGGGCCCGAGAGGACCCGGCAGTTTGGTCTGAGAGGGCCCGAGAGGGCCTGAGAGGACCTGAGAGGGCCTGATAGGGCCCGGCAGTTTGGACTGAGACAGGCTCATCGTCCAGCTGCCAGTCCTTCTGGGTCAAAGTAAGACCAATGTTAGATTAATGCAGCGCTGCTATGTAACTGATGATGTACTGATACTCACAGCCGGACCTTTAGACTGTGATTCATTAAAAATCACAACATTAAAAAATCAGATGATTATGATTCAGCTGATTTAGGAAGCGTTGACTATATTCTGTTTGTTATGTTGATTTCATCATCCCACTGATGTTTGTATTCGTTTATAGTGATTCATTAAGGTATGAAGGAGATATTAATAACAACAAACCATACATGTCTGTGGCACACATGAGCAAAGGTACGCCTTTCAGCACGCTCTCTCCCCCGGTGGTCAAAGGTAAATTATAAGGTGCACTTAAAATCCTTTATTTTCTCAAAAATCGACAGTGCGTCTAATAATGCGGAGCGCCTCATGTATGAATCCTGGTTGTGCGTACTGACCTCGAACCGATTTAATGTGGTTAGAGACAAATGCAGTCGCATGGCAGGATGCTGTAAACGGACCAAACTTCAGCCAGGAGAACAACTGAGATAATCCATCCACAATACGAGGTTAGTCATTAATATACTGCAGCAACATGGGAATAGAGCCGCTGTGATAGAATACAGCATTAATGAATCGATGGTACAGAAGTGGAGGAAGAAAGAAGAATGAGTGGAGTAGTTTGACTCATCTGTTTTGTTTCGCTTAATGTGCTTTATGGTCCGAAAAATACGGTAACTAAAAATTTATATTATCAAAGCTTCAGAAACCAAAAGGTTTCCGTGTTTTAGAAGCAGTCCGTGTGAAGGGCGCAAAAGCCGGCCCTCCTCCACCTGAGCCAGCTTCCCGTCTGTGTCTGCAGGTACATGGCGATCCTGCACCCGCTGAGGCCTCGTATGAAGCACCAGACGGCGTGCTGCGTGATCCTGACCATCTGGCTCGTCCCCATCTTCATCTCCATCCCGTCTGCCTACATGGCCTCAGAGACGACGTACCCACATGTGGACGGTTGCCCCGATAAGACCTTCTGCGCTCAGATCTGGCCCGTGGACCACCAGGTTTACTACCGCTCTTACTTCCTCCTCGTCTTCGCTCTGGAGTTCGTGGGCCCCGTGTCTGTCATGGCCGTCTGCTACACCCACATCTCCAGAGAGCTGTGGTTTAAAAATGTTCCAGGTTTTCAGACGGTACAGATCCGCAAGAGACTGCAGAAGCGCAGGAGGACCGTGGTGGTGCTGATTCTGGTCCTGGTGGCCTACATCCTGTGCTGGGCGCCGTATTACGGTTTCACCCTGGTGCGGGACTTTTACCCCACCCTTATCTCCACGGACAAGAACTCCCTGGTGGCCTTCTACGTCATCGAGTGCATCGCCATGAGCAACGGGATCATCAACACCCTCTGCTTTGTGAGCGTCCGAAACAGCAGGAAGCAGCTGAATAAGTCCATCAAGTTCCCTCTGAGGCTGGTGAGCTTCGTGGCCACCAAGTGGCTGGATGAAGCTGAGCCGCGGACATCCTCCCTCCGGGTGACGGAGGAGGTGGAGGGCGGCCGGCTGAGGTACTTACCTACTTCTTCTTCTATGGAAGGCACAAAACATCCGGTAAAGCGGCTGCACGCAGAGACTCGGAGCTGAAGTGAGGAGCGAGCTGTGACGTGTTTGCTCAGCAGAACTGTGGCTGCTGCCGAGTGTTAGCGACGCTGCATCGTCCATGGAGAGACTTTCTGATCCCGTTTTTGTCGTTTCCAGCTGTTTGTATCTTATGTGGATGAAAATATTATTATTGTTATTATTTACAACACTGAGGCCAGAGACCTGTTTAAACTGGATTGCATTATTAGGGGCGTGGCCTCTCTGACTGGCAGGTGGCTGTTGCTGCTAGCGTCACCTGAACTGGACGTCTGCACCATGTTTGTGATGTTGGAGCTTTAAGGAGCGTTTTAATGACATCATGTGACCAATAACATGGCTGCTGTGTGGGTAATTGTGGGAAGTTGCTAACTAGCATTAGCTGCAAAGTTATCTAGATATGGTCACATCCGACTGCCACCGTGGCAACAGCTACGAAGCTGAAGTGAGGCTTCAGGAAGACGTGTCGACCACCCCTCAGCGTTCGGGGCCCTCAGTTAAAGTGACATAATCAGAGTTTGGTGCGACCTCCTTCTGCCCTCACACCAGCAGTTTGGAAGGAGTCCACCACATCTCCTCCTGCCTCTTCTTCTTCTGTGGATTTCAGCCCGACTCCCCGACGTGCTCCTGCTGTTCAAAGTAAAACTGTTGGTAATGCAGCAGGCTGCGTGCGCATGCACGATTCTCCGCTCATATTCATGTCAAATAAAGATGCATTTTTAAGCTTGTAATGAAGGAGCAGAGGTGAGAGCTGGAGTGGTGCGTGCTGGTGTTCGTGCAGCTTTCAGAGGCTGTTTGTACCTCGGTGCGCTCTCTGCGTGGGCTGGTTTGATCTTTAGACCATCAGTTCAGCCTCCGCCATCGTTTCCACCCTCATTAGTGCCGATCAGCACACAGCTCTGTGAAGCCGGTCTCTTATTTATGTTCACGCAGCAGCTTCAGACGCACAGACTCAAAGTCCGCCAGCGTCCTCTGTAGCAGCATCGAGGGAGTTTATACTGAAATCAATACTGCCTGTTCTTCCTCACATCACAGGGTTTCTGACCTTTCTCTGGTGTGTGTGTGCAGCGCTGTCTCACAGGTTTGATCTGCATATTTGTAATGCTGCTGTTGTATAATCTGCTTAGCAACGATGAACGCGAACCTGAAGAGAACAATGACTCGCTACAGTCCCTCCCTGCTGATTTGCATTGTGTGCCCATGTTAGGGTTCACTCACATGGTTGTAAGTGTTTTAATATTCATTGCGTTGCAAATAAAAAGCGCCTGAAATGGACGAAGCAAACAGGTACAGCTCTGTGAAAACGAACTGCCTCTCTTCTTAAATCATGAACGACCTGGAGCTAAGTCCAGCTTCACTGCCAGGCCTGGTTTAAGTCCAGACTTTGAGCCAATCAGAGGTGGAGCTGCTGGTTCCTGCAGAGCAGCCAGACCGTCACGCGACCACCACCCTGGCTGCTGCTGCTGGGATGTTTCTGGATGAAACGTAGAAAGTTCAGCTTCTGTCTCGTCAGCCCTCAGAATATTATCCTCCAGATGTTTGTTGGCAGATGTGCGACGAGACTTTGTGATCTTCTTGGTCAGCAGTGGTTTCTGCTTGGACTCTCCCATCTTTGCCCCGCCTCTTTCTTACTGTTGACCTCTGACCTTATCTGAGCCAGGTGAGTCTGCAGGTCTGCAGATGTTAATCTGGGCTCTTCTGTGACCTCCACAGCCTGAGAAATGTCTCTGTAACCCTCTCAGGCTGATGATGTCACTGACTTTGTCTTACTCGGCGATGTCAGTTATCACAAACAGCTGATTGCAGTTCTTGCTGCCAATGATGACACAACCAGTTATTAGCTTTAAGAGGCGACGACATCACAGGGCAGCGAGGTTTGGAAAGCTTTTGTTCCCCTAATAAACTAAATCATCGTGTAAAAACGGCATTTTGTGTTTATGCGGATTATCTTTGTGAGATATTATAAAGAGCAGAGATGTTTCAGGCTCAGCGACACAGCGAGGAGCTTCTCTTAAACTGAGTCTGAAGTCATATCCTGATGTTTTCCCCTCAAACTGTCCTCATCAAACAGTGTTGAGGTCAGTCTGAATACACTCAATGACCAAATGTTTCCATCGATGATTTTCTTTCATGCCCACGACAAAGCCGGGATTCATCGGCTCAGACTGGACATCTCATTCCCCACAGCCCGACTCCCAGCATCAGTACTGGTGCCTGTGTATAAGCTCAGTGTAAGCCGCCGTCATCACAGCTGAACAAATACTTGCTTTCTGTGCGTTAGACTACGATCGTTAAAAGAAACCAAAAACTGTCATAAAAACACATTTTTGTTCTGTCAGATTAGCAAAGAACGTTTAGAGACCCTACCCCCAGGATGACACCTGCACAGGTGACCAGCGGGCTGCAAAACACAAAACACTCCACAGCTCTGCCGGGTCAGCCAAACATCAGGGGCTGAGCTTCCTAATCAATCAAATGGACTTCCTGTCGCAGCTGTGACAGAAGGAAGAAAGGAGACGCCGCTTTGTTTTTGATGTATTTAATAGAAAAACAGTCCAGGAATCAGTGAGCTGATAAAAACGGTTCACCTTCCTCTCTGAGCGACTCACCTGTGGCCAACAGCACAGACTCTATTTACAAAATAAAAGCAGCTCAGAGAGCGCCACGGCTCAGCTGTCAGGTCGCTGCTCGGACCCTCTGTGGAGGACGCCGTCTCCACAGAGGGTCGTCTTACCAGAATGAATCACTCGCTTCATTTTAAAGCTGCTTCAAAATAAAACTGAGCCGAGCGCGTCCACTTTGGACGGCCTCAGGTCGACTTCTCACAGGTGACTTTACAGGTAAACTCGGGGAAATCCAGAACTTAAATGGGTCGGGTTTTTATTTTAGTGTTACTCATTTTAATGTTTGGTGGGCCTCACACGTGCTCCACCCCCACAGCCAGAAATAATCCCTTTCACATTAAAAGTCCTTTTAGTGGAAGAAGACACCCGCTGTTTCTTCTTCGTGACACTACAGATATATGAAGACTTTTTCACATTAAAATGAAAACAATGAGACTTATTTTGAAAAAGTGCAAAGACTTCCTCTGTTTTTCACATTAAAAGCAAAACATAGGCATATATTTGAAAGCCTAAATATGAGTTTTACTCTGAAAAAACCTGGATGCACCTCAGCACTAATCACAAGTAGAGCAAACTGAAACATGATGGCAGAAATAATAGTTTTACGTTTTAATCCACGTGTTTCTCCTTTGCTGTGCTCCTGATTGATGCAATCCAAGTTTGACAGGCTGCAAGACTTTTAATTTGAAAAAACACCTGGATGTTCCTCACCACAGCAAAGAAGAAAATGGAAATACAACAAAAAAATGTAAATATGTTTTTTCCTTGTTATCTCACTCCTTATTCACAAAGACTTCCTGATGTTATTTCCACATTAAAAGTCTGTAAAGGGAAGACTTTGAGACTTTTAATGTGAAACAACACGAGGACGTGTCTTATCCAACATGACGAGTACCATAAAGTAAAAACAAAAGGAATCAGAAAGCAGAAATCATGTGTTCATACTCGTTTCTTCTTTGCTGAATATATTAACAGATGTTTTTCACATTAAAAGCCTCTCTACAAAAGGCTGCTGAACCTTTAATGTGAAAAACCACACAGGTATGGTTTAAAATCAATCAGGACACAAAGATGAAAGGACAGCCTCTCATCTGTCTCTAATGCAGATGGAGCGGGTTTGATCTTTTCGTTTGTAGAGGATGACGTCATCAAACACGGCGTTCTGGTCTGGTGAGCCCTCAGCGAGGGGCAGGGCAGGTTTCCGCTTACTTCCTCCTCTTCAGGAAGGCCGTAGCCTCTCTCTGCAGGCCTTTGATGTCCTCCTTACCGCTGTCGTCTGAGTCAGGAGGGACGTAGTCCGAGTCATCGCCCGCGTCCTCGCTGTCGTCATTAATGAAGCTGTCCTCGTACTCGTCCTCGTCGTCAGCGGGAGTCTTTTTGGCGACGTGGCGAGCTGTGGGGGGATTTATTGCGAGTGAGTCAGAGAATGAAGTGGCCGAGATTTAGTTTCTGTTTCTAATTTTCAGACCCTTTTATTTATCACCTGTTGTTATTTACTTCCACCTGTACGACACAAATGTGTGTGTGTCCATGAGCGTACCTGGTTTCTTTGTGTGTTTGTATTCCTTCCTGTGCAGGGGGTTTTTCCTGCAGAGGAAACAAAGTTCACGTCAGAATAAAGTCGAGCGATGCAGGTCAGACGATGTTTCCTGACAGCCGTCCGTCTGCAGCGTCGGCCGCGTCGAGTTAAAAATACTCGAATTACTCATCGCAGAGTCTGCAGCGAGCACGGAGACAGCGAGCCAAGTGTCAACCAAACAAACGCTGCTCTGAGGAACACGAATCGCATCAGTGTGTGTGTCCCTGTGTGTGTGTGTGTGTCCCTGTGTGTGTGTGTGTGTCCCTGTGTGTGTGTGTGTGTCCCTGTGTGTGTCCCTGTGTGTGTCCCTGTGTGTGTGTGTGTGTCCCTGTGTGTGTCCCTGTGTGTGTGTGTGTGTGTGTGTGTGTGTGTCCCTGTGTGTGTGTGTCCCTGTGTGTGTGTGTGTGTCCCTGTGTGTGTCCCTGTGTGTGTGTGTCCCTGTGTGTGTGTGTCCCTGTGTGTGTGTGTGTGTCCCTGTGTGTGTGTGTGTGTGTGTCCCTGTGTGTGTGTGTCCCTGTGTGTGTGTGTGTGTCCCTGTGTGTGTGTGTGTGTGTGTGTGTCCCTGTGTGTGTGTGTGTGTGTGTCCCCCTGTGTGTTTGTGTGTCCCTGTGTGTGTCCCTGTGTGTGTCCCTGTGTGTGTGTGTGTGTCCCTGTGTGTGTCCCTGTGTGTGTGTGTCCCTGTGTGTCCCTGTGTGTGTCCCTGTGTGTGTGTGTGTCCCTGTGTGTCCCTGTGTGTGTGTGTGTGTCCCTGTGTGTGTCCCTGTGTGTGTGTGTCCCTGTGTGTCCCTGTGTGTGTGTGTCCCTGTGTGTGTCCCTGTGTGTCCCTGTGTGTGTCCCTGTGTGTCCCTGTGTGTGTCCCTGTGTGTGTGTGTCCCTGTGTGTGTCCCTGTGTGTGTCCCTGTGTGTCCCTGTGTGTGTCCCTGTGTGTGTCCCTGTGTGTCCCTGTGTGTGTGTCCCTGTGTGTGTCCCTGTGTGTCCCTGTGTGTGTCCCTGTGTGTGTGTGTCCCTGTGTGTATGTCCCTGTGTGTGTCCCTGTGTGTCCCTGTGTGTGTGTGTCCCTGTGTGTGTCCCTGTGTGTATGTCCCTGTGTGTCCCTGTGTGTGTCCCTGTGTGTGTGTGTGTGTGTGTGTGTCCCTGTGTGTGTCCCTGTGTGTATGTCCCTGTGTGTCCCTGTGTGTGTGTGTCCCTGTGTGTGTCCCTGTGTGTATGTCCCTGTGTGTCCCTGTGTGTGTGTGTCCCTGTGTGTCCCTGTGTGTGTGTGTGTGTGTGTCCCTGTGTGTGTCCCTGTGTGTATGTCCCTGTGTGTGTCCCTGTGTGTGTGTGTGTCCCTGTGTGTGTGTGTCCCTGTGTGTGTCCCTGTGTGTATGTCCCTGTGTGTGTGTGTCCTTCGTAGTGACCCTCAGTTTTTACAAAAACGTTCGTTTTTATGCAATAAAGTCAATAAAAAGAAGATAAAACAGAAAAAGTATCAAATCAATAGCTTTGTGTTGTCTGACAGCAACAATGTGCTGCAGGCAGTTATTAAGTAACTAAACCCTGATGTGTGATCTCTGAGGCTCCTCGTTGGTGTCTGTTTGATCCAGCTGTTTGTCAGCAGCTGCAGAGCCTCGGCCGTCGGCTCAGCTCTAACCTGTAGCAGTCGCTGCCGTAAGGACACTCAGGTTTGTCCTCCTCCTCCTCCTCCTCGTAGTCTGTGTCTCCAGGGTGACTGCAGTCCTGGAAATGAAGTGGGTTCTTCCTGGAAAACACAAGCAGGGAGGAAACGAAGGGTGTGAAGCCCACCTGTGCAGGGCGGTCACCTGCAGCTGTTTGCTATGCAGCCTGCACCACACCGTGGGCTGGAACCAGCTGCTGGAGTCACTGCAGTGAGGACAGCTGCTCCTTGTTTCAAAGATTTTTCTAAAAGTGAAATCTGAAGGACTAATCTGAGGCAGCGAGCGGCATCTGTGAGATGGTGAAGGGGCGGGGCTACAAGAGGCGCTTGACGCACCTCATCGGCTCGAGTGCTCTTCAGCTCGTCTTCAGAGGGAAACGAGACATCAAAGCAAAAGCTCTCAGAATAAATTCAGCCTGTGACTCCGTGTGTTTCAGTGTCGTACCTGTAGCAGGCCGTCCCGTACGGACACGGCGTTCTGACTCGGGCTTTGGAAGGGGCGGGGCCAGACTCGGCGTCTCCGTCTGACCCGGCGGGCTCGGCTCGTTTAGACGTCCCGTTGTTTTCAGACATCTTGCCCTCCTTCTCAGACTCATTTGCTTTGTCCTCCGCTTCCGCCTTCATGGTGAAGCTGTCGTTCTCGCCGCTGTCCTCAGACCTGTTCGGTTTAGCCCGACGGTGGGCGGCGGCCTCCTGAAAGCCAGAGGACATATTAGTCTCTTAGGTCAGGAGGCGGAATTTAAACCTGGAAACAGAAACTCTGCTCAACAGGTCTCACCTCAGGTTGTTCTTCGTCATCACTCAGTTTTCTCCTCTTCCTCGGCCTCTCCTCCTCCTTCCTTGTGAACTCCACCTCCTCAGGTGAGGAGGTTGTTGCGGGCGTGGCTCGTGCGACAGCTGCTCGTTTAGTGGCAGGTGACGGCGCTGCAGGTCGGCAGGTCCAAACTAAACAGACATTTTCAAACAAATAACAGGATCAGAAAGGGCGCCCCCCGCAGGCAGAGGGAACACAGGACGGGTCTTTGTTACCTGTCGGGGTGGAGGGCGGAGTCTTTGCAGCAGGTACAGCCGCCTGCATCCATGCAGGTAAAACTCTTCTCCTGGTCACAGACGGAGCGGCGCCTCGCTGATCGTCTTTCACCGATCCTGCCGAGTCTCCCTGAAAGAAACGCAACGAGACGACTTCACTGATTGGCTGCTCGCTTTCACACTGCCATCCACTGAGCCACTGACACGCCCACTGTGGGATCAAACACGTGAAGCCGCCTGCTGTGGCGCCCCCTGGTGAACGAGGGAGGAGCTGCTGTCAACCAAAGTTTCCTTTATTCTTACAGTAAGTCCTGTTCTGATGATGATTATTTCTGTCAGTGTTTGTTTGTCTCATAACTTTGTTTGTTAAAAAACAAACTGTTCTAAAGTTTCATGTTTCTGTCACATCACATTAACCCTGCACTCTGAAAGCGCCTCCTTGATTAAATATTCACACTTGCTGACGTCACTCTTAGGCCCCGCCCCCTGAGGAGTCCTTCTCCAGCAGCTTCTCGTCTCTGAAAAGTTCAGCCTACCTTGAACGGTCTCTCGGCCTCCTCGTCTTCCTGCGGAGCTGCTGACGGCGGCGGCTCCTCCTGGTTCAGTCTGGCAGCTGGACGTAGATCCACAGCTGGATCAGGAGGAACAGGAAGTGTCTCTTCTTCTTCTTCTAACATCTGGCTGTTCCTGTGGGGAGCGACACTGATGCAGATAAATGTGAACTTCTGTGAGCTGGAAGCATTAACTTTGATGTCAGCTTCAAAGAGCGCGACAAAATCGGAAACCTACGCTGCGCCTAATGTTCTGACCGAGCGTTTAACCCCGCATGGCACGGCCCGCACAGATAAAAGAGCTCCCGTTACCTGAGAGCAGCCTCCACCTTCATTACTCAGCGAGACGGTTCGAGTCTTTGTCTCGACCGACATCAGGACAGAAAGGAGCGTTTTTCAGACGTCAGAAGTACCTGGGCGTGCGCTCGTCTCCGCCCACTGACACCACCTCGTAGATGAACCGACCCGGCAGCAGAGAGAAGAAGTCTCCGTGACGAAGGACGTGCCAGGAACCTTTCTGCAGAGGTCGAGGGTCATCGGTGGGGGTCGACTGAATGAAGCACGGGTTCAGGTGTGTCTGAGGACCGAAACAGCAGGAGGTTAAACCGAAACTCAAACAGCAACAACAACAACAATAATAATAATAATAATAATAATGGAATTAAAAACAAAATCTTCCAAAGCAACAGGGACCAAGGCTGAATTTAAAGCAAAGGGAGATTTCTATGATATGAAACAACCACACTTCTACATTTACTATAATGTTGAATAATAAAATGATTATGTAATAAAGCTAATGTAATAAGAAATCTAAACCTAAACCTGTGGCCTGCCTCACATTCAGGAACAGGAGGAAGGACGAACGTACGGCTTTGAGGCGCAGCTCTCCGCTCAGGTTGTCCAGCAGCCCGTGGTGTCTGGAGACTCGCTTATCACTGATCTGAGACGGGAAACAAGGCAGCGTTTACAGACGTCTCCAGCTGCTCCTTTTACAGTATTACTCTGAATAAATCAAACAGAATCAAGCTCAGCCGTGATGAATGAAGGGAAGCAAACCAGGTCTCAGAACAACGACAGAAAAACAAGAGAGGGAAAAGCTGCATCAAAGCCACGCCCACATGACGGATCATTTCCCACTGTGATGATGCTGAGCTGCTCTAACAGAGTCCACGAACACACACGCTGCTGTCTCTGACGGGTCAGATCAAACATGTTTAGAACTTTTTCTTCTGTGGACTTTAGTTTCATTTATTTCATGTTTTTTAAGTTGTGTTTTTTTAAACAGGAACAGGTCAAATTATACAGACATGATGGGTGGCTCAAGACTTTTGCACAGTGGCCCGTTGTAGCCTTATAAAGCAGGGGTGGGGTTTAGATCTCACCCTGGGTGAACACACCTGGATCAGATGATTAGTTCATCACCAGGCCTCTGGAGAACTGGAGGCCATTTAAATGAATGGATGAAGGACACCTCTGGACCTCGAGGCGTTGCATTCCCCTCCCCTGTTTTAAAGGATACACCTGAGCAGCATCTGGCAGGAGGACGGAGGAGGGTCAAAGTTCAAGGTGCTAGCTTATGAAGCCCCGCCCTCTCTACGTCGGCAGATCAGTGATCCACCTGATCATGTCTGGTCACTTTGTTATTGATTAGTTATGAGGTTTAAATCATGTTTTTAAGTGAAGCTAAGCTTCCCTGGATGTATCACGTGATTAAAGATCACGTGCTGCTGTAACGAGCAGAAGTCTGTAAATGATCCGCGGTCATGTTTTCAGACTGAAGAGGAGAGGAGGACTCACTCCCAGTAACGGGCCCCGGCCCAACACCGTCTCTCCGGGTGGCAGGTGGACCGGATCCCCGCCGTCCACCGGGACCAGGTCGAAGCCAGACATCGGCTCAGCGGAGCGGACGGAGGCAGCTGCACCCCGCTGGAGGAACGTGGAGGAAAACAGAGCAGCGCCACGCTTCGACAGTTCAAAAGGTTTCAGGTTAAAAGCAGCTTCTCGGACTGTGGAGGGGAACCAGACCGAGCAGCAGCACCGACACAACTTCAGCTCAGCAACACCGTTCAAAACTTCCGGGTCGGAACGGAGCGTGCGCACTGGGTCTCTGACGTCACTCACCGAACTCCGCCCAGAATCTCTCTGATCTTTTATTAATCTCCCTTAAAAATAAACCTAACCTTGCCTGTGCTAACCACCCCGTGTATGCAGATGAAATGAATCTGTAAAAACAAAACATTTATCTCTTCTGCCGAAATGCTTTTAATATGACAGCGTTGTTGCACGTGAGTTATCGATGAAAAATACAAACAAACGTAAAAAAAGTTCCACATTTTCCATATATTTGAAGAATCGGCAGATTAATGAATGGGATGTGGTAGGGACTGCTTAAGAACTGCAGCGTGAGAAATGCTTTACAGTTTAATTTTATAATTAGAAAATTAAGAAAATCATATTTTCAACGGTTTTCAAATTTAAATTAACGGACGTTTATGCCTTGCACGCATGCGCCAAAAATCAAAATATGATGACGTAGCGTACGTTTGTAAACATCCGTTAGGACATTTAAACCGTGTGAGCTGTCTGTCAGAGACCTCGCGGACGGTAAGACACCGGTTTTCTCTCGCGCGCCGCCGCCTTCTTATCACACACACCGGGACACGTGCACGGTAAAAGTCGGTGTTCGGTCTGAAAGCGGAAGCGGCCGGTGGAGTTTTTCATGAACTGTTAGCTGTTAGCTGTTAGCAGGGGCGGAGGCGAGTGGTCGGGGTGAAGCATTAAAATCAGCTTTTGTTACCGAAAATCAGAGCGTCGGCCAAAAGAGCCACGCAGGACGGAAACAACGGGGATATTTATCACGTCTGTCTTTGAAGACAGACACGGGAAGCAGTTTGTGCTTGGGTGACGTCTCCAGGCTGGGTCCGTGGGGACCCCACTGTTCGTGTTTCTCTTTCGGTTTGACGTGGGAGCCCTTCACCTTCTCTGCGCGGAATCTTTCTGGTTCGTCTCACAGTCCTTTGTGTCCTGGTTTCCAAACTTTTCGCTTTTTTTCTGCTTATTTTGTGTGAAGTCTTCATTATTTGGCAGCTGGATCTTCTCGTCGCTACTCTCTCGGAGGTCTTTTTCTTTCTTTTCTCGCTCATTTCAGTCATTTTGTCTCTTTTTCAGCTCACAGGCTCATCTTGAACCTTTCTGTCTTTGTGATGTCATAAAAAACAAACCTGCATTTTATTTCGCTTTTCCTGCGTCTGTGCTTTGCAACATGTTTGATGAAGAATCTCAGGCTTCACTGTGATTTGTCTTCATCCTTCACTCGACCTCCACAGTGTGAGTTAAAAGTCTGAGGTCTTTAATCTGTGACTCATTTCTCCATCGCTGTCGGCTCTTTCCTCAGGCTCTTCCACTCAGTCCGACTCTATTATGCAGCATGTGTGTGGGAGGACTCCACCAGTGTTTTTTCTCTGTGAAGGAGGCCCCGCCCTGACGGCAGCCGAAGGCACAGCCCCACCTCGCAACTTTGCCGAGATGCTGCCGACAGAAATGAGCGTGAGGATCTTTGGCGAGCTGGACGCGGCGAGCCTGTGCAGCGCGGCGAGGACCTGCAGGCTGTGGCATCAGATCATCGAGCAGAGCGAGCAGCTGTGGAGGAAGCAGTGCCTGATGGTCCGAGCCATCTGCCAGAGGGAGGTCGACAGCGACCGGAGACACGGCCTCTCCTGGAAGGTTCCTAACATATTATGTCTTAGAAAACATCTCAGATTCTTCTGAAACTTTTCCAGGTTAATGATCTGCTTCAAACAGGAACTACGCTCATTTCAGATCCTGCAGTCATTAGTCAAAAAGGGATGAAGGTCAGAGGTTTTAAACATTTTTCCATCGATGTTTTTCTGAGGGATCTGATGCTGATGAAGGTCACGTGACCTGTGTCAGCAGGTTTGCAGGTCAGAGCTGAGATTTGATCTCCAGGTTTTCGTATCAGACGAGTTGATTTATGCACATTAAATCCTGAATATTCCAAAAAGCATCACAAACTTGGGATGCAGGTTTCACAGAAACGTTCTATGAAGTTAGGTTTGGTCCACGGTGTCACACCTGTGGAACGTCACGCTGAAGACATGTTGTTGTTTTCTTTTCATATTCAAGCTTTAAGTCCCTCAAAATATATTGTTGGAAAATGTCTAAGAACACTTCGCCCTTTATTTGAGCTGAAATTTTGAATAATTTCCCCAAAGGATCCCTGGCCTGGAATAGTGACAGTCAGCTGGGAATTATTTTGCTGGGATGAAGCAGCTCTGAGAGCCATCAGCTTTCGTCTGATTGGGCTTCTGCTGGAAGGCTGCTGAGGGGCAGAACCTGTGGCTGAAGTGTTGGATATACTCATAACATTATAACTGTTAGTTCTGCCTGTGAAACAGAGCGGAGTGAAGACTTGTCCACATGTCAGACGCTGCAGCCATTTCTTTTAATGTCATTATTAAAAACCGCTTTTAGTCCAGCTTATGAAAGCAGCGTCACCCAGAAACAGCAGAACTGCTTTCTGACCGTTTCCTGTTTCCTGTCCTCAGCTGATCCTGGTGAGGAACTACATCCGCAGCCTTGTGAAGAAAGACTGGCTGATTGGACGGTTCAGCCACGTGAGGTCGGCGGACGAGCTGAGCGGCAGGAAGCTGACGCCGCTGGACGCGGAGACCTGGGGCGAGATCCTGCAGGCCGAGCTGGATCGATGACGGCGTTCCAGTTTTATCAAAGCACCTCGAGCACTTCGGTTTTTTAACTCTAATATATTCCCTCTGCAGTTTGTGTTTCACAGGAAACGCAAACTTTTGTACATACTTTTAAAATTTTTATAGAAAAAAATCACAGAGAAGCAAAGTGAATTTTTTATTTTTAAATTTGAGCCTTTTTGTTTTGGGTTCGTGTAAATATGACAATGATTCAATAAACCATCTTCGTGAGGTTCTGCTGACTCGGTTCTTTTTAATGACACATCACAGCTTCTCCCCTCAAGCAAACACGCAGCACAGACTCACAAAGACATCAGTGTGACAGTCTGTGATTTCAAAGCAGCAGAGATATAAAAGCATAAAGTCACACCTGCAGCTTACGGACACGCGGGACCTCAAGTTTACTTAAATCAGCTGTTTTTATCTGTTTTTAACGTTTTTGCTCAAAGGTAACAAAGATGTTGCTTTGGCAACGAGGGGACAGCGTTTTACCGGCAGCGGTGTGAACATATTTTCATCTCCCGGTCATTTCCTGCCTGTGACGTCATGTTGCGCGTGCACAGGTGTTGTGTTTTTCTGTCTAACCTGTTTTATGTCACATTCAGTTTCACAAGCTCTTCGTTAAACTTGTTCTTTTGTTTTTAACCTTTTACAAATTTCCCGACTGTCAGATAAACTTATTTTTTTTAATAACAGCCCACCGGTGACATTTATTGACACCCCCCCCCCCCCCCCCCCCCACACACACACACACACACACACACACATTTGCCTTGGTATTTGCAGCTGCAGTCTTTTATTTTGAAAGCAGCTGTCACCGGAAGCCGTGTGAGCGTGCAGCTTGATTCTGGTCCTTCCTCAGCATCTCTCTCACGCGTCCGCCTCCCCCTCCCTGAGCTCGGCGCCATGGACGACGTCCCCCCGATCATCAACATCTCCATCGCGCTGCGGATCCAGCCCAACGACGGCCCGGTCTTCTTCAAGGTGGACGGGACCCGGTTCGGCCAGAGCCGGACCATCAAGCTCCTCACGGGCTCCAAGTACAAGATCGAGGTGGTGCTGAAGCCTGGAAACGTCGAGGCCACGTAAGCATCTCGGTAACCTGTGTGTGCGGCACGCCAGCGCGCATGTGCGAGAAATGATAAAGAACGTCTGCAAGAGGTGATGATGAGGATGAGGAGGTGATGATGAGGAGCAGGCTGCTGCTCCTCCTGCAGGCCGGAGCATCCGACACCTGCCTGAATAAATCATGCGGGGATCACGTGTCGTTCCCGGTCAGGGCGGAGGTTTGCGGTTACCGGGGACAAATAAAGGAAGTGACGTGTTCATTATGGAATAACGGGGGTAAAATGTGCTTATTGCAGGAGCAGAAATACCATCAGAGAATACTCCATTACATGTAAAAACACTGAAGTACTATCAGTTAAATAAAGGTGCATATTGATATGTGGCAGTGATTTGTGGGCCCTGCAGGAGCCATCGTTGTAACTGTGAGAGTAAAGATCCGCCCACAGCGAGGGGGCGGACCTCCTGTCACAGCAGCAGTGAGTCCCACACTGACGTTACACTCTGCTTCAGGTGTTCAGCATCAGTTACCATGGTGACGGTAGCAGGTTAACAGGCTTCGTGGGTAAACGAGAGACATGAAAGGAAAACTCCAAACTGACACAAACAGGGAGGACACACAGGTGGAGGCCGACAGGAAGTACACACACCCGAGTACGCTGCACTTTTCAGGTCGCAGGTATCGTACAGGAGAGGAGTGTGAAAGGGAAACAAGCTGGTCAGGACAGCCGTTATCATCAGCATAAAGAACAGCAAATCCAAATGTGCAGTTCAACATGCGCTGTGTTTACGCTGTGAGCTGCAGGGATGCGAACTATTCCAATGTGCTTACAGTAAAATCACGTCTGCGATTCTGAGGTAACCTGACTCCTTTTCTCCTTATGCTGTGTGACTATAATTACATTTTAATTACAAATTAAATCCACCGAACCGTTTATGAAGCGTTTCGCAGCATTTACACATCTGGATGATTTTAATGACTTTTAGATGCGAGTGGCTGTTTCCTGTTTCCTTCATACTGTGGGAGTCGCTCTCACGTCACACGCTCGGCTTGCTGCTGGACATCAAACGGTCTTTAACAGTGTTTGAGACAAAATGTCAAAAATGATAAAAATGTGCAATATTTTTATTTTCGTGCATAACCCTTCGGCCTCTTCTTCCTCACAGCAACATGAACATCGGAGGCGTCGTCTTCCCGCTGGAGCAGCAGTCCAGGGACGACGAGTCGGTGGTTTACCACGGCCAGTACGACACCGAGGGCGTCCCGCACACCAAGAGTGGCGACCGGCAGCCCGTCCAAGTCAGCATAGAGGTGAGATGTCTCAGAGCAGCGGCTCGCTCTGATAGCGTGGAGCTGGCCTGCAGTCAGCCAGCGCTGTGTGGGGCTGCACGCTTAGAATTAGCAGGCATGCTGTTTATGATAGCCTGAACAGCCTGCTCTATGCTAGCCACAATCTCCTTAAAACATGGTGGAGGGACAGGATGATCTGGAGAACCAGAGGGCCTCAGGTGGCCAACAACATCCTCTAAACAAGAAAGAGTGACAGCAGAGCAAGACTGAGACCGAGGGGTCAGACTCAGAGACGAGAGCCTGTGTAGTTGCAACCTTTCCAATAAAAACACATAAAAGCATTGGACAGTTTAGGAGACGCCTCCAAACACACACTTTGTGCAGCATTTCAAAGTAAATCAGTGGTGTTAAACAGCCTGAGCAGCTTATTCACCTCGTGTGTTTCTACGCAGGAACCTGAGCAAACAGAGAGGACGTGTTCAGAAACATTTGCATCTAAATTCCTGACCTGTTTATACTTCTCGAGAGAAAAAATATAATCTAAGGTGGTATTATCACCGTGTGACAGCTGCACAGATTTATAGATCTACAATCAGACGCGTTTGTGCAGTTTCCTGTCAGCAGATGGCTGCGCACGCCGTCTGGATTCATGAGTTTGGCCTCTTTAGAAACACCAAAAACCTGTTTTAAAAGCCTGACGCCGAATTTGAGCTCGAGCCCTCTGCTTTGTGTCTCGGTGCAGTTTATCAAGGCGGGGACGTTTGAGACGGTGTGGCAGGCCAAATACTACAACTACTACAAGAGGGAGCACTGCCAGTTCGGCAACAAGTTCAGCAGCATCGAGTACGAGTGCAAGCCCAACGAGACGCGGACCCTGATGTGGATCAACAAGGAGGCGTTCAACTGACTCCGCCCACTGAACCCCGCGCAGAGGACGCCGGTCTTGCCGGGACTACCTTTGAACATCAGCATCGCAGTGAGAGACGGCACCTCCTGAAGGCGGGCGTTGGGTTGGCGGGGTCTGCTCTTTGTGCTCTTTCATGACCTCTGAGGGAGTAACGAGCTGTTTCGCACGCTGGTCTCTGTGAGGGCGGGGTTTCAGCAGTCAGAGGGATAACTTAGCTTCTCGGCTGGTTTCCTGTGGAAAGTTAAAGGAACAGTCGGACAGTTTGAGATCCGAGCTCATTAGGAAGCTTCGGAGACGAAGGCTGACGCACGCTTCAGGTCTGTGTGTCCAGCTCGCGTTCGAAGCAGGAACTTTCTCCAGGCCTCAGACGCTCGTTAGTTTGGGTAGTTTGCAGCTACGGTCACAATAATCTTCTGAAGCTTTGGGTTCAGCAGACGGGCGCTGCTTTTAGATCAGGCTCCATCACAGGTGTTCTTGCTGATACTCTACGCTTAAATAAAACACCTTGAGAGGAGCAAAGTTGTTAGCCGGTGCTACATAAATGACATTCACTTCCTGTACTCGATGCACAGACTTGAAAGTCGTCTCCATCTCCTCAGACTCTGGAAGAAATCTGACTGTTCCTTTAACACTGAAACCCCCTCAGACTGAAGACCAGCGTGGGAAACACCTGAAGTGTTTTATCTTATTTATTACCTGTGTGAACGTCTGAGTGAGCAGAGGCGGCGGATGAGAGGATGGGCGTCACTTTTCTCGTGCTTTGTGTTATTTAAAGGAGAAATCTGTACACTGCAGTTTTTGGTTCGCTTACTTTCCAGCTGCAGAAATGAGTTTCACTGGTCTGAGTGTTGATCCTTCACAATAAAAGCTGGAGGGATACTTTGTGGGACTTCCATGTTCAAACTGGTGCAGCATCCGAGGGACTATTTTCAGCAGCGGAGTAATCCTTTGAGCCTTGAAACGCCTCTGTCTCCCTGCTGAAAGGAGGCGACCTCCTCTCTTCACGTCACTTCTCGTGTTTGCTGCTGATTATGTTTCTCATGTCTCTTAAATGCATGGCTGGAAACTTTTTGCCAAATATGATCTGTTTGTTTGTTCCTTTGTTAAGATGTCTCGATGCCTGAAACTTTTGTTATGTCTTGAACTGAGGAGTAAAAAGTGTTACTGTGAATAAACTGCTATACAGAACCACTGGGACTCTGCTGCTTGACTGCAATAATAAAATTTATATAACTATATATATATATTTATATATTAATATCCAAAGTGCATGCGCTGGACTGAAGCGATGTCAGTTGAAGGCCTGTAAAAAAGCCCTTCTAAGGCTAGAACATCTCACTATTCATCACTGATCGAAGAAAATCCATCGGACAAACTCAGCTTTATTTATATAACACATACAAAAGCAATTCAGCGTGCTTCACAAAGACAGAACAATCCCAAATATATAGAAAAGGAAAACATTAAAATCAAGAATGCAATCATTTAAAAGTTTAAGTTAAAATTTAACATAAAAGCTACAAAAAGACAAAGATTTCAGCCCTGATTTTAAAAGCTAATAGATTCCACACACTGCAGGTTTGAGGGAAGCATAAACACTAAATGCTGTCTCACCTTGTTTGGTCCGAGCTCCTGGAATATTAAGTAAGCCTGTTCCCGAGGAACTAAGAGGCTTCGAAGCCTCATAGCCCTCAAGTAAGTTAGCAACGTGTTGAGGCCCAAGACTGTTTAGTGATCATGACCCATTAACAGTATTTCCAAATCAGTTCTTTTACATACAGGAAGCCAGTGCAACCATTTCAAAGCTTTTGTAATATGATTGTCATGATGGCGTGTGTGAGGGAGGCAGCAATAGGATCCAAAATGGAGGACTCCCCGGCAGGTCTCCATGAAACTCAAGACACAGCTTTACTGCTGGATTTACAGAATACATTAATTAAAGTAGGAAGATACAGCCGGAGGAATGAGAGAAACATTAAAACAACCCTGGCAAGGGGCAACGAGAATTTGAATTCATCTCTCCTGCCAGGCCCCCGTTATTGGTCTTAGGTGCCTGCCAGGCTTGTCCTAATTGGTTAGGGCTAGAGTCCGTTAAATGCATAAACTCTAACAGGTGAGATTATTTAGTGTCTAGGTTGGGGTGTCTCCCAGGAACAAGTCAAACAGGCGTGTCACGATAAAAACAAGCATGCAAAAACCAAAAGAACAAAAACACAGCAACTCATGCAAAACAAGACAAACTCCGAAAAGCCACCCTTCCCCGGATGACATAATGCTTCATAATCCCAGCTAAAGCAGGCATCTCGATATTAAACAAAAGCGGTGCAAGAACAGAACCCTGAGGAACCCCAGGTGTAACCTTTATGCGTTCAAAATGATAGTTAATGAATGACACAAAATAACCTTGATCTGTCAAATCAAATTTAAACCAATTAAACAGTGTTCTCAATGTTCTCCAACCTATAAGGCAATATATGATGATCAGTTATAGCAGCCGATAATGTCTTATTTCATAGTCTAATCTTCACATGCTTTATCCAAAGTACACTCCCTGTTGATTCCCCCACTAATTATGTTCACAGTATCTATTATTGTAGGGTCTACCTTACAATATAAAGCGCATTGAGGTGACCGTTGTTGTGATTTGGCTCCATATAAATAACATTGAATTGAACTGAATTATTTACTGTGTCTTTATGAATTTGCTAGCTTAGCTTAGCTCGTAGCCGACTCGCTAGCAGCATGGCCTCTTCACCTGTCCTGCCTACACTTTCCTGCTCATTGTGTCAGATGGTTAGTTACTCCTCGCCATGTTTTAGCAGTAATGATACTTGTAATAAATGTAGCCTATTTTCAGCTCTAAAGGCCAGGATCCCTGAATTGTAGACTTGATAAGCACGTAGCTAATCAGGCCCCTGTAGCCGAAGGTAGCGTGGGCCCCGCTAGCTGTCCCCCGGCAGATTGTCCCGAGCAGCCAGGAAAACAGGTCGGCTGGGTGACAGTGAGGAGGAAGCATAGTCCTAAACAGAAGCCCCAGGTACACCACCAACCCGTTCATGTGTCTAACCGTTTTTCCCCACTCGGCGACACACCCGCCGGGGGTCAAACTCTGGTAATTGGCAATTCTGTTCTCAGACATGTGAAGCTAGACACACTGGCAACCATAGTCAATTGTCTTCCAGGGGCCAGAGCAGGCGACATTGAAGGAAATTTAAAACTGCTGGCTAAGGGGAAACGTAAATTCAGTAAGATCATAATTCACGTCGGCAGTAATGACACCCGGTTACGCCAATCGGAGGTCACTAAAATCAATATTGAATCGGTGTGCAACTTTGCCAAAACAATGTGGGACTCTGTAGTTTTCTCTGGTCCCCTCCCCAATCAGACCAGGAGTGACATGTTTAGCCGCATGTTCTCCTTAAACTGCTGGCTGTCTGAGTGGTGTCCCAGAAACGATGTGGGCTTCATAGATAATTGGCAAACCTTCTGGAGGAAACCTGGTCTTGTTAGGAGAGACGGCATCCATCCCACTTTGGATGGAGCAGCTCTCATTTCTAGAAATATGGACAAATTTATTAAACCCCCCAAAATATGACTATCCAGAGTTGGGACCAGGAAGCAGAGTTGCAGTCTTACACGCCTCTCTGCAGCTTCTCTCCTCCTGCTACCCCCCCAAAAACCCATCTCCATAGAGACTGTGTCAGCTTCCAAACAGACAAAGAACAAACTAAAAACCAGCAACAAACAACTTAAACATAAACAATCACAAAGAAAGAACAATACAGTATCCACATCTGAACCAAAGAGTAACACAGTGAAATGTGGATTATTAAATATCAGGTCTCTCTCCTCCAAGTCTCTGTTAGTACATGACTTAATAATTGATCAACAAATTGATTTACTCTGCCTTACAGAAACCTGGTTGCAGCAGGATGATTATGTTAGTTTAAATGGAGGTGCAGGGGATTATCTTCTTCAGTACCTGAATGCTACTCCAGCAGAGTTCAATTATCTTGTTAATAATTTCACTTAACTGCGTACAAGTCTGTTCCTCTGAAAAAGAAATGTTCAAATCAGAAGTACCTGACTCCGTGGTATAATTCTCAAACTCGTAGCCTAAAGCAGATGACTCGTAAGCTGGAGAGGAAATGGCGTGTCACAAATTTAGAGGATCATCATTTAGCCTGGAGAAATAGTTTGTTACTTTTAAAGCCAGAACATCTTACTATTCATCACTGATTGAAGAAAATAAGAACAACCCCAGGTTTCTCTTCAGCTCTGTAGCCAGGCTGACAAAAAGTCAGAGCTCTGTTGAGCCAACCAGACGCTTTTCTTTCCAAGCTCCTTAGACTACGATGACCTGGATGACTGAGAACCTTCACAATCATTAGAGAAAAATATTACTCATAATCATCTCACAGATGTATCTACAGCTACTTTCAGTACCTTTGATGTTCATTTAGACGCTTTCTCTCCAATTGATCTTTCTGAGTTAGCTTCAATAATTACTTCCTCCAAACCATCAATGTGTCTTTTAGACCCCATTCCTACAAAACTGCTCAAAGAAGTCCTGCCATTAATTAATTCTTCGATCTTAAATATGATCAACCTATCTTTAATGATCGGCTATGTACCACAGGCCTTCAAGCTGGCAGTAGTGCAGTATGCAGATGACACCCAGCTCTATCTGTCCATGAAGCCAGATAACACACACCAATGAGTTAAACTGCAGGAATGTCTTAAAGACATAAAGACCTGGATGGCCGCTAACTTTCTGCTTCTTAATTCAGATAAAACTGAGGTTATTGTACTCGGCCCTGAAAAGCTTAGAAATATGGTATCTAAGCAGATTCTTACTCTGGATGGCATTACCTTGGCCTCCAGTAACACTGTGAGGAACCTTGGAGTCATTTTTAACAGTATATTTCCAGTTAATACAAAATGCTGCAGCAAGAGTACTGACAGGGACTAAAAAGAGAGAACAGATTTCTCCTATATTGGACACGGCCTTCGCAGTCTACGTGGGCCGAGTCCTTTAAAGGCCAAGAAGGCCAGAACTGCGAGGCTGTGAAATGGGAGGGTCTACCCTTCAGATTTGTGTCACCAAGTGTGTTCATGGAGTTTAATAAACTCAGCCATCTGCTCTTTGCTATTTAAAATATAATAGGACATGCTTCTGTTTATTCAGTTTTCTGTTTGACGTTTATTCAGTGTTTATTCCCTCCGCGAATCGCTACCTTATCGTGGTGGTGGGGTTTGTGTGTCCCAGGGATCCCAGGGGCTATGTTGTCTGGGGTTTCTGCCCCTGGTAGGGTCTCCCATGGCAAATTGGTCCTAGGAGAGGAACAGACAAAGAGCGATTCAGAAGACCCTTATATGAAAACGAGGGAACAGTTCACCCTGCCTGGGATAGGGTTACTGGGGCCCCACCATGGAGCCAAGCCCTGGTTGGGTGCCTGAGGGTGAGCGTCTGGTGGCCAGGCCTTAGTCCATGGGGCCCACTAGGCACAGCCCGAAAAGGGGACATCGACCCATCCTCCTGCAGGCCCACCACCCACAGGAGGTGCCGTAGGGGTCCGATGCATCATGTGCCGGGCAGCAACATGGAATGTCACCTCTCTGTTAGGGAAGGAACCTGAGTTAGTGTGTGAGGTTGAGAGGTACTGGCTAGATATATTCGGGCTCGCCTCAACGCATGGCGTTGGAACCAGTCTCCCAGAGAGCGGCTGGACTCTGTCTTAGTCTGGATTTGCCCCCGGTGAGAGGTGGCGGGCTGGGGTGGGTATTCTAGTATCTCCTCGCGTTGCTGCCTGTACATTGGGGGTCCAGTGCCTCGGATAAGCGGAAGAAAATGCATGGATAAAAAACTATAACTTTAATCTCAGCCAAGCCCTTTTGACTCAGGAACAAATAAAACATGGTATTGAAAAAAGCCAAACAATAATATATATATCATGTTTAACCTGAGTAGCGAAAGACCGCATGGGTCTGAAAACGATGTGCTGGGAATCTGCTGTTCTCACTGGCTCTAGTGAGCCTCGACCTCCCGGTCAGATATCGAGCTGGTGAGTAACAGACGTCTCAGAAAATGTCGGAGCACTTTTGCAAACATGTGACATCTTAATAAATTGAGCAGATATTAGAAGTTTACACAGCTACATTCTCACCTGAAAATATCATAAAAGTTTATTTTGTGACCCAGAAAGATTAATAAGAGTAATATTAAAGCTAAGTAGCTGCCGCCATTGTTGGAAACTGGAATTGGCTGGGCCGCGCTATGAATTCTGGGATGGGTTGGGCCAAGAAGGATACACCTGACCCATCCTTCAAATTCAGGGAAATGAAAGATGGATTTGTCGGCCGCATTTGGAGCAGTCTTTGAATTGGGACAGCCTTTGTCGCCCGGCTGTGGCATAATCGACCTTCAAATGATTTGGCCCCTTAATTGCGACATACCTCATGTGTTAATAGACCTCTCTGCACTGAATCATACTTGTCATACTTGTTACTTTTTATTAACCTCTGTCTCTGTTAAGGAAATATACTCTAAAACACTTCTTCAGTAAAGACTCAGAGAAGAGAAACACACAGAACTTCTTGCTAGCAAGGGCAGCCTCCAGACTGAGACTCGCACTGAGAAACTGCCCCGGTCTTTATTTATACTTCAGTGGGTGCTTGTGTGTGTGTGTGGTGCCCTGCTGATCAAAGGGTCATATAACAGCACAAAAAGAACATCCTTGGTCATAAAGAGGGTAGTCTCCCCCTCACCCTAGATGGTTCACCCTAGATAACACAGTGAAGAAGTCCAGCAGTTCATCTAAACAAAAGGCACTTAGACTAAAACAGACATAGCTACGATAAAACAATAAAACAAGGTACGACCTCTTCCCATGCTCCCAGGATGTGGGGGTGGACGCTAGAACACCTTGAAGTGTTACAGGCCCCCTAGGATGAGACATTCTTTCACTATGCCACCAACTATATACTTCTACACACAAATGATTACATGCAGTATTCTACCATATGCAAACTTATATCATTAAAAGATTATACTGACTACTAAGTACAATTTTCCTATTAACAGTCTCTCTTCCACAGCATGTCTTTATCCTGTCTTCCTTCTCTCACCCCAACCGGTCGCAGCAGATGGCCCCGCCCCTCCCTGAGCCTGGTTCTGGAGGTTTCTTCCTGTTAAAAGGGAGTTTTTCCTTCCCACTGTCACCAAAGTGCTTGCTCATAGGGGGTCATATGATTGTTGAGTTTTTCTCTGTATCTATTATTGTAGGGTCTACCTTACAATATAAAGCACCTTGAGGCGACTGTTGTTGTGATTTGATGCTCTAAGTCGATGAATGAATTCTTTGAACACAATTAGTGGGTGATTCAGCAGAGCGTCTGTATTGGATCAAGGAATTGACCATTGCACTGTGTAACAACAAAGTTTTTAATTAAATGGCATACACAAAACACCACTGTGCAATGCATCAGGAACAGGAAGTGATACTATACTGCAGTGAAAGCCAACACCAGGTAAATATAACATTTCATTTCTTAGAGTGCATGGAGAGACCATCTGGGAATGGTTTCAGATGAATACATGGAGACCCAAAGAGGCTGGAAATCTACAATGGAGGGTTTTACTTGGTGCAGTCGCTGTAAATGCTTTTATCTTTGTTTGAAATCCCAGCCATGATGAAATTCTCCAGTATGTTGTAAAGGGGAAACTGTGTTCCACTCTTTCCTGGATTTCAGGAGATCACAGTCTGTGTTTGGGCTCCAGGAGAAGCAGTTCTGACTTTTTATTTAGATTGAGATTATTTACTCTACAGACTTTCATCCTTGGCTTTACATGTTCGATAAAAACAGACATTGTGGTTGATTTAATATTCACTTGAAAAAGAAATATTTTTTTGTTTGGATTATTACTTCTATTCTCAAATCTTTAGCTGTCTGTTTTTATTGATAAAAGGGTTTTGGAAAATCTAAATCAACTCTATCTATATATTTGCTCTGTCTCTCTACATCTCTAGCTCGCTCCATAGATCTTGCTGTCTCTCTCTCGCTAGCTCACTCTCTCGTTCTAGCTCAAGCAACAGATCCTGCCGTTGCTCTTCCTGTAACTCTCTCGCTAGCTCACACTCTCTTTCTAGCTCGCTCCATAGATCTTGCTGTCTCTCTCTCGCTAGCTCACTCTCTCGTTCTAGCTCAAGCAACAGATCCTGCCGTTGCTCTTCCTGTAACTCTCTCGCTAGCTCACACTCTCTTTCTAGCTCGCTCCATAGATCTTGCTGTCTCTCTCTCGCTAGCTCACTCTCTCGTTCTAGCTCAAGCAACACATCCTGCCGTTGCTCTTCCTGTAACTCTCTCGCTAGCTCACACTCTCTTTCTAGCTCGCTCCATAGATCTTGCTGTCTCTCTCTCGCTAGCTCACTCTCTCTTTCCAACTCTCCGTACAGATGTTGACGAGGGTCCAGGCGTGTCTCACGGCAGGACTTCAGGGCCTTTGGTCTGGCTCCAGTGAAGACGTTGCAGGGAAGTTGCGGTTTGGCAGCTTGTTGCTCTGAGCTGCTGCTGTTGACTTTCTTCTGAGCTTCTCGTTTGAGCTGAAAAACTATGCCAGAAAGCAAAGTGTTGACCTTCAACTGAGGTCTCGTGTTGAACGTCTCCTTACACATGGGACAGCAGCAGGACATATTAACATCCCAGTGCTGAGTGATGCATCTTTTGCAGAAGTTGTGGCCACATGGTGTGGTGACTGGATCGACGAACACCTCCAGACAGATGGCGCACAGAAACTGATCTTCAGCTCGCAGATTGCTGGCAGCGGACATGTCTGCGCTCTGAGAACAGAAGTCAGAGCATTAAAAGTTCAACTCTAATTAAACATATTTGGTGGTTTACATTGGGAATGCAACAAAGTCTGAGCAGCAACAATAGGAAACACAACTAGGACACCACAGGTGCAGAATATAATAATGTGACTCTGAAGCTGCTCTGTCTTTCAGCTCTGCCCCACCTCAAACGGCTCTGTTTGTTGCCTCCTGCAGGTTCGGACCTGATTATAGTAACCTGCACTTGGCACAACATGAGTTTAATCTTTTCGGAGACATTGAACTTATTTTCTTTGATTTGATACTGTCACATGTCAGACTGAGGCAGCAGACGTCTCTGAAAACTAAAGTGAAAGTGTCAAAAACACATTTTTAGAAAGAAATTAATTCAGTGTTGTTGATTATGCACTTGTAGATGTAATTGATGTTACTGCTGATCACATTATTCTAGTTTAATTTAAGCCTCCACTTGAATTATTCTGACATGCCAGTGTGAAATTGTATAGTGCTGAATCTTTATTTTGAACATTAAAATAGTCAAAAAGAGACAAACAAAAAAAGGAAAACAAAGCAATAATAATTATAACTAATTTACATGTTCAAAAATGAGAAGGAAGAAGCATGAGCTTATTTAATCCCACCTCCTTTCCACTATTTAGTAACTAAGAGTCTGCATTTTTTCTTATTGTTTATGCCCTGTTCATCAGAAATTCACCTTCATTACAATTTGTTACATGTATTTTTTAATAACTCCAGGAACATGTCAAAAGATATACAAATTTACAGATATATAACATACTTGTGCACCCCCACACACATATAATAAAATATGAATAAAAAGAAAAGTTTTGCGTTAATGCTGTATGTTAAACATTAAATGTCATCAGCTGTACTCACCAGTTTTTGAGTCAGTTGTTTAGAAAGAGGAGATGAATTCGGTCTGATTTTCTTCACAAATGCACAGATCTGTGACTGCAGCTGTGCTGTTACTCTCACTAACTTTAACTTTCATTTCTGGAAAATGATGCTGACTCTCCTCTTTGTGGCTCCGCCTCCTCCTGCAATGTTAGGCTTGTTTCATTCACACATGATTAGAGGTACACACATCTGGAACAGGAGTTTAAAATGTGTGTGCGCCTTCAGTTTTCTCAAACCCGAGCAGCAGTGTTTTTGATCCTTTCCTCTGCAAAGCTTCTCTCTTTCTGTCATTCATGTTTTTATTGCAGAGGAAGTTGAGCTGTGTGCACACTTCAAACTCTCCTTGAAACTGTTGCAGCCCTCTGCTGGACACAGACAGGAACCACATCAGGGTTAATGAAGAAGGTAAAATTACAATCAGTTCCTGCTCTTCACAGAAAACAGCTAAAATCAGAATTTATTATAAAGTAAAGCTAAAAGTATCAAATATGGCATCGGATCTGTGAACCCTGGTGCTGCATTCACAGTGAGCTGAAAGTTTGAGAGCATCTCAATTCAATTCAATTTTATTTATACAGCGCCAAATCACAACAACAGTCGCCTCAAGGCGCTTTGTATTGTACAGTATATAATATAATAATACATAGAGAGAAAAACTCAACAATCATATGACCCCCTATGAGCAGCACTTTGGCGACAGTGGGAAGGAAAAACTCCCTTTTAACAGGAAGAAACCTCCAGCAGAACCAGGCTCAGGGAGGGGCGGGGCCATCTGCTGTGATTGGTTGGGGTGAGAGAAGGAAGACAGGATAAAGACATGCTGTGGAAGAGAGACAGAGGTTAGAAATGGAGCAGTGTGTCATCCTGTGAACCAGGGTTTTATTCAAATCATTGTTCGCTCCATGTTACAACATTTCAACATCACCATTCATTGTTTAACAGTTCGTGTTTGTTACAATCACATATTTTCAGATTTCACTGAATCTATATTGTCAGTTTTCATTAAAATACTAAAACTGCTTATACCCACATAACAGGCAGGTCTGGCCCGGATCTGGTATCAAGCCAGCACTGCTGACTGACTTCTGGCATGATAAGACGTATGTCATCCAGATATGGGCCAGGCCTGGTGTAGATAGCACTGTTTATGCGATAGCATGCCACATCTCGCATGATTGTGGTTTGGTGTATGTGGCCTAGGCTCACAGAAAACAGGTCGTCCCTGGATCCGGCATCAAGCTGGCACTTCTGACTGACTGGTGTCATGGCAGGGTGTATGTCAGCCAGATGTGGGCCAGGTCTGGCAATGATGGCACTGTTTATGTTCCTATTTTCCTATTTTAGTTAGAAGACCCAAATGCCATGTTGCAATACTATACTGCTATGGTAGCCAATGTTTCAAACGCAGGTTTGACAGGTTTGTGAGTGTACACTTTATCCAAAACCTAGTGAGGGTTTACTCATGTTTGCCACCAGGTGGCTGTAGCTCAGGAGGTAGAGAAGGTCACCCACTGATTCAGAAGGTTAGTGGTTCGATCTCTGTGTGATCCTCCAGGCTGCATGTCAAGAGTGTGAATGTGTATGAATGTAGTTAGGAAGCACTCAGTTTACAGATAGCGTATGATTGAGAATATATCATGTTATATAGAGCAATTTGAGTAATCTGGGAGACCAGAAAAGCGCTATATAAGAATCAGTTCATTCACTGTCTGAACAGAGTTTCGTCATCTTACTTTTGCACTATTATGTTCCGGCACATGTTCTTATTACATGGCCTAATTAAGGTACACATTAGGCCGACATCTGGGGCCAGAGCTGAAACTGTTCTAGGCCAGCACAGGGCTAGCAGTGTGTCTACAACTGGCCTTGTGCTGCCCCATGTATGGGCCACATCTGGCAAACCAGATCTGGGCCACCAAAGGGCCGTCATTCTTTGCCATGTCTGGGCCATGTGTAAGCACATTGCGTGGGCCAGATCCAGGCCATACCAATTTTGCTATGTGGGTAAAGACACAAAATACCCCAAAATAAGACATTTTTACATGATATGAGTTACACTAAAAAAAATTAACACACATCATTTTCTGCAGACCATGAAGACAATGACATGCTATGACATCAGCTACCTTTTGTTACTATTCTTGAGAATTGTTACATGTTATGAAACGAAACAATTCTTCATGTAGCTTTTTGAGTGTATTACATCAATGTGGTGCCCCTTCTAAGGGAGGACATCAGTTAAAAACACTGTTAGTAATGAGAATGCTTAGAAAATAAAAGCATGCAAACAGGACCTGATTATTTATTCCCTTTAATGAAAATAAATCATCTCATCAATTCAAATACGTTGTTACTCAATTTGATTGACAGGACAGATGATCAGTGGTGCAGAGTTTTTCACACCTTGATAAAGCCCAGGACTGAAGTACGGGAAGAGCTTCTCTGTGAAGGAGCAGCCAGTGAACGAGTAGATCAGAGCTGCAGCATCTACGTCATAGAAGGAGACCAGACCCTCCTCATAGTCCACAAACACCCCCACCTTCTCAGGACCAGACCGGAGACAGAGACGGACCGGAGGGGCGGCACAAGCACTGTACTCACTTCCATTTCTCAGCCACACAGTCCAGAAACCATTTTGAGGAATCAGTCTGATGTTTCCCTTCCTGTTGATCGACTCTGTGGACACTCCTAAGTCCCAGTCAGTCTTTCCTTTAACCTGAACCTCAAAGTAAAATCTGCCTGAAGAGAAACTCTGCTCTGTTAAAACACAAACACAGTAAGAAAATCTCTCTGGGTTGTCCGGAAGTTTCTTCCTCACATCACCATGATTCACTTGTTTTCCATCGTCAGACAGGATGAGATAAGGATTTGCTGTATCAGGATCCAGAGTCACGTCCACTGCATCCTGCTGGACCCTCTTCAGCTCTGCAGCCTCAAACAGCTTCTTCATGTCTTTCCTGAGTGTCTCCACAGCTCTCCCCACAGTCCCCTCATATGATGGTGGACGGACTCTGACCTCTGTCCAGTCCTTGGTGCATAGAGCAGCTTTCAGGGAGGAGAAGCTTTGGAGGAGGTGGAGGTGGTCTTCAGAGCGTGAGAGCTGCTCCACCTCAGAGCTTCTCTCCATCAGCTCAGAGATTTCCTGTTCCAGATCTTTGATGAGTCCTTCAGCCTGTTTCTCTGTAGTTTCCTGTTTGTCTTCGATCTCCTTTATGAGCTCCTTCAGGCGTCTCTCAACAGACTCCATCAGAGCCGTGAGGACCTGAACACCTTCTGCTTTCTGTCTGTCTGCAGCATCTTTCCTCATCTTCACCGACTCTTTGATCTCCTGAATCTTCAGTCGTCTCTTCTGGATCATCTGCTGAATCTCAGCCTCTGTCTTCTCCAGCTCTGCCTTCTTTCCTTCGTATTCTTCTCTCAGAGGAACAACTTCATGAGCCTTGTGATCTAGAACAGAGCAGAGCATGCAGACACATGTCTGGTCGATCTTACAGAACAGCTCCAGATGTTTATCGTGCTTCCTACACATCCTGCTTTCCAGGTTCTCCACAGGCTCAATCAGCTGATGTCTTTTCAGACTTGTAGCTGTCAGATGAGGCTCCAGGTGAGTCTGACAGTAGGAGGTCAGACACACCAGGCAGGACTTCAGGGCCTTCAGTCTGGGTCCAGTGCAGACGTCACAGGGAACTTCTCCTGGTTTGGCAGCTTGTTGCTCTGAGCTGCTGCTGCTGGCTTTCTGCTGAGCTTCACGTCTCTGAGCAACCATCTCAGACAGCAAAGTGTTAACATGAAGTTCAGGCCTTGTCTTGAACACCTTGTTACACTTGGGACACTGGCAGCTGTCATTAACATCCCAGTGCTGAGTGATGCAGTTTTTGCAGTAGTTGTGTCCACATGATGTGGTGACTGGATCAGTGAACACATCCAGACAGATGGAGCACAGAAACTGATCTTCAGACTGTAGATTGGTGGCTGCAGACATTTCTTCACTCTAAGGGAGAAAGAAAGGAAATGCATCTTATTTGAAATTTTGTTTACATTTCATATTTTAAAAGTAAGGAACAAGTGTTAGGGTTGTAGTCATAACGTAGCAGTTCTGACAGATGTGACAGATGCCCATCCTGACAACTTCATGTGCTTACTCATTATGTCCTCAGATTGTTCTATTACAGGAACGGTTTCATGATCGTACCCTTTAAAACTCACAAGTTCCCTAACTTCAGTTGCCTCAAGGCGCTTTATATTGTACAGTAGACCCTACAATAATCCATACAGAGAAAAACCCAACAATCATATGACCCCCTATGAGCAGCACTTTGGTGACAGTGGGAAGGAAAAACTCCCTTTTAACAGGAAGAAACCTCCAGCAGAACCAGGCTCAGGGAGGGGCGGGGCCATCTGCTGTGATTGGTTGGGGTGAGAGAAGGAAGACAGGATAAAGACATGCTGTGGAAGAGAGACAGAGGTTAATAACAGATATGATTCAGTGTAGAGAGGTCTGTTAATACAATTACGGTCCAAGAGTCTCAGCAGTCCTCTGTCCTCTAATTCCTCAGTGTGAGAAGGATGTTGGGGGTTCCTGCTATTGGTGTCACTGCCAGACAACATATCCTTGGTTTCTGTGTATTTGATTCAGGCAACAGCAAAACTCTGCTCTTGCCATATGTGGGTATTTGGGTGACCATCACTGATCCTCTCCTCCTACCGGCAATGGCACCACACAAACAATAAGAACCCTCAGGTGAAGAAAAAAATAACATAAAAACAAAGTCCCAAAGTGCTCCACCAAATCCTTTCAGAATCAAAAACACACCACAGACCTCACTCAGCGTCTGTGAATGTGTGTTAGGGGAGACATCTAACATCCTACAGCTAGCACACATAGAAACAACTCAAAAACGACTGTGAATAAAACCAGTGAAACCTAAACACAGACAGATTACACGAGGAACACACCTTGCCTATAAAAACAGCCACATGTTAAGGAACCTGCCACCTAGTGGCAAAAGGAGGCACAGCGCTCTGGTACAACCAGAGCTATATATAATAACAAGCTAAACTGTTAAACTTTAACTTACTGTGATCTATAATACAGCCCAGGCTTGTCTCTCATAATCTGACAATGTTTTACCACTGCCTCTGAGAGAGGCCACCATTAAGCCAATAAACATCACAAATGCATTGTGGTTATTATGGCAAGTGGATTCACATACAACATGAACTCTGCAGCCTCTTCCAGATGTTGGAACACTGAGTTGTTTGATGTTGTTAAAGAACCCAGAGGTGTCCTGTCCTCGTACGTGAGCCCTTTGCTGTTCTTGCAAGTGTAGTTTCATTAATATGGCCCGGATCTGGCCCACACACGGCAAAGAATGACGGCCCTTTGGTGGCCCACACATGGGCCAGCACAAGGCCAGTTGCAGACACACTGGCAGTCCTGTGCTGGCCCAGAACAGTTTCAGCTCTGGCCCCAGATGTCAGCTGGGATCAATCCAAGTAATAACAACATGTGCCGGAACATAATAGTGATAAGGAAGATGACGAAACTCTGTTCAGACAGTGAATGGACTGATTCTTTTATAGCGCCTTTCTACTCTCCCAGATCACTCAAAGCGCTCTATACAACATGCCACGTTCACCCAATCACACGCTTTCTCTAAACTGAGTGCTTCCTCACTACATTCATACACATTCACACTCTTGAACCACTAACCTGCCGATCAGTAGGTGACCTGCTCTACCTCCTGAGCTACAGCCACCTGGTGGCAAAACCGTCTCTAGGTTTTGGATAAAGTGTACACTCACAAACCTGTCAAACCTGCATTTGAAACATTGGCTACCATAGCAGTATAGTATTGCAACATGGCATTTGGGTCTTCTAACTAAAATAGGAGCATAAATAGTGCCATCATTGCCAGACCTGGCCCACATCTGGCTGACATACACCCTGCCACGACACCAGTCAGTCAGAAGTGCCAGCTTGATGCCGGATCCGGGCCAGACCTGTTTTCTATGGGCCTGGGCCACATACACCAAACTATGCCAGTCCTGGCCCATATCTGGATAACTTACCACTTACCATGCCAGGAGTCAGCCAGCAGTCTGCCACAGACAGAGGAGGACTCACGTTTGGTTTGGACTTAAAAACAGTGCGAACACGATCGTCTGTACTCACCTCTGTTCTCACCAGTGGACAGAATCTGCTGTGAGGCTCAGAATATGAACGTGATGGACTCAGTGTGACGTTCCTGTGAATCTTCGTTTAGAGACAAACTGGACTTGACTGCAGCTTTTCACAGGGTTTCTTTCCTCCTCACCCTTTTTTTTTATGATTTTATGGTTTATATTTATCAACAAGGAGCAAAGGTCGGATTAGAACACGCCCAGGCTGGACGAGTGAGGCGTGTTGTATGGTTAACCATCACACACTAATGAGGGTCTCAGCCCATCTGGATTTAAAGAGTATTTTATTTTTCTGTCCTCGAGGTCACAAACTTTGTACTGTAAACGGGTTTTTCTATGTCCAGCAAATGCAGTCTGATCAGAGCTGTTATTAAACCAACATTTCATTTTTGTCAGAGTTTGTTTCCTCCTTCTGATTTGTGAATACATGGAGTTAATTTATGGCGACGATGGGATCAGAACAAACACTGGATGCAGGTCAGCTGAGGCCTGAATGTTATCCCTCTGGACCCCCCACTGGCTTGGACCCCAAGCAGCACGTCATCTTCAGCTAGCCCACCAATCAAAATATTCAGCTCAGTTCTGTGATGCAGAGCCTTCAGGATTTAAACAAACAACAAAACTTCTCCTGATGTGGTTTGTCCTGACTGTAACGTAGAGCTGCAGCTTGTTTCTGCTGTGAGCTGAATTCACACGTGTTCAATGTAGTTTTAAATAAAGGTTTATTTAAAGAGGAGCCTAGCATCAACATGTAGGTAATATGGGACTCTTCATACGTTCATCAGTGGATATACGAGTCGAACACTTTCACGGTATCAGCTGTACAGTTCAAGTAATTCAAAAACAGGTAATCGTCACACCTTTGGACATATTTTAATAGTTAGAACTACATATCGGTGAAGGACGTTTGCTTTTTTTCTTTTCTTTAAAGCGTGTGTGGTGAAATCTCTGGTTCATCGTGTGGTCCACCTTCAGGCCGCTGCAGTTTCACCACAGCAGACGCACAACAACGCCTGTCCCATCGTGGAGGCGTTCAGAGTCAGAGACCAAAGAAAGGACATGTTAAAGTTTCTGCATTTAATCAGATGTGATTATTTAAAGTGTTCTAGTTTCTTTGCTCTTGTGTGTGAGATCATCTCCTGATGTGGAGTGCCGGGCTGCCCTGTTCCTTCTGAGCACGCTCAGTTCGTGGTCATCAGCAGAGTGATTAGTGTTGAAAGATGTGTCACATGACCGGGTGTTAGGGCTTAGAGCGAGGCACCGGGAGCTCCCGCAGCACAGCCGTTACAGCCGTGAAGTCCAGCCAGCAGCCATGGGCAGCACCAAGCAGGCAGCCGGTAAGTCTGACAGGATGAAGAGGCAGGAAGTGAGGCACAGGTGGACGACAGGTGGACGACAGGTGTTTAAACTGCGGCGTGTCCTCTGCTGGTAGAGCTGACAGACAGCCTCTGGTCATGTGATCTCCTCTAGAAACCACCTTCTCTCTCTCTGTGTTTCATTTCAGACGCTAATCAGATTAAGAGGCTGGGAAGGAGATTTAAGAAACTCGACCTGGATGACTCCGGATCCCTGAGCGTGGAGGAGTTCATGTCCCTGCCAGAGCTCCAGCAGAACCCCCTCGTGCAGCGAGTCATCGATATATTCGACACCGACGAAAACGGGGAAGTCGACTTCAGAGGTGCGAAAGAGTTTTTACAGAAGACGAACAGCAGCTCAGCCGTTACAGCCTCATCGCTATCACACAGATACAGTTTGACACCTTTTTACAGTCAATAATATCCTCATGATTCAGTTACTCAGTCCAGGTTTGACATTTATATCATCTCTGATCCGCTGAGTCATATAATTAATCGATGAACACAACGTGTGCAGGATTACCCAGCAGGCACCGAGCCGTTCGGTTTGTTCTCGGAGCGTTTTGTCTCTGCGTGGAGACGATCGTATCTCAGACCTTTTGATCTTCTTGTTCTTCAGCCTTAAACAACAACAGTGATGATTTTCCTTTTCCACAGAGTTCATTGAAGGAGTCTTTCAGTTCAGCGTGAAAGGAAACAAGGAGCAGCGGCTGCGTTGTAAGCACTTCAGCTTTAACCATCATGGTTCATAAACTATGCTCGATTTTTAAACACCTTGAGGCGAATGTTGTTGTTTTGATTGTGTGCTACATAAATAACATGGAATCGAACTGAAACTTACCTTCACATTTCCTCTGTGATTTTCTTTGGCCTCAGTTGCCTTTAGGATCTACGACATGGACAAAGACGGTTACATCTCCAATGGAGAACTCTTCCAGGTCCTAAAGACGATGGTGGGAAGCAACCTGAAAGACACACAGCTGCAGCAGATCGTCGACAAAACTATCATAGGCGCCGACAAAGACGGAGACGGCAGAATCTCCTTCGAGGAGTTCTGCGCGGTGAGTTTTTGTGACTCGTTTCACCACCTGGACTCAAACTGGAGTCTGCACCAAAGCAACGCGCCGTAATCTGTGCTACAACCACGTTACGTTTCCTAGTAATGCAGTAAAGTGTTATACTTAAAACTGCTATAAAGGTTCTTCAGTTACCTGAATGAGGAGCAAATAGAAAGAAAGAAACATGAAACATTTGGGCTTCAATCAGCTGATCTCAGTTCATGTGCAGGGAGGAGGGCTGCAGATACGGCCATTACTTCTAGATTTATTGTATGAAAGGTCAAAAAGGATGTTGAAGTGCAAACTGGGTCCAGGACAGAGTTATGGTGCTAACACATGTGTGCGTGCATGCGACCAGCACGGCTCAAAACATGCATCAAAAGTTAGAAACTGACTCTGAGAAAGCTCCAACAGTAAAGACCCGAGAAGGTCGCTTAGGGAAGAACATCGTGAAGCTGTACTTGCAGGATTATCTAACTCAGCGCTCCCCAACCTTTTTTGTGCCACTGACCAGTTTATGTCTGACAATATTTTCACCGACCGGCCTTTAAGGTGTCGCAGACAAACACAACAAATTAAAATGATTCAACCGAGACAGAAACTGGTGTTCTGTAAATATAATGATAAACATGAATTCACTGTGTGATTGTGTAACTTTATTAGCAGCGTCCTCCTCTCTGCCCTTAATGCTGTCTGGTCGCCAGTGTTGCTCAAGTTACTTGAAAAAAGTAATCAGTAACTAATTACTGATTACTTCCCCAAAAAAGTAATCCCGTTACTTTACTGATTACTTATTTTCAAAAGTAATTAATTACTTAGTTACTTTTTAAAAACACGATTTACAACCTGAAGAGGTGATAAAGCGATAGATCTTTCAGCCCAATTCTACTTTTTCTACATAATCCATCATACAAAATGTAATCAAATGGAAAAGTCTCTTTTTAAAACTTGTTTTATTAGTTTTAATCTTTTAACTTTATGCATCAAGCAAAAATTTAATTATATGCAACATTCTCTGACTGGAAGAAATTAGTTTAACATTTAAACCTATTTTCTGCACATTCCAGCACATAAAATAAAATATTTTTTGTGTTTACACTCAGTCTTTCAAATAGATGCAAGTAAAACACAGCAGAAAATAAATAAAGTCAAAGACTCAGCGGTCCTGTTGCTCTATTTTCACCTGTAAAGCAGGAGTGGGGTAGGCGGAGGGTTACCCTGGTGCAGGTGTGCCGCGGTCAGTGGAAGAATCCGCGAGTTTCTCTGTGAGTTTCCCATCACGTCGTAGCTACTCGGTGCTTGTTGGAAGTTTAGGGGTTTTTTCGCTGTAAAAAGAAGTTTTCTTCCCACGCACAGCGGACACTAATGTTTTTGTCACTTTTTATGGAATCAAACTCAAAGTAAGGTCAGTACTTCCACGCTTTAAACGCTGCACGCTCATACTCTCTCTGCACTCGATATATGATCCATTGTTGATCTGCACACAGCTGTTGTCACTAACGGCGCACTCGCTTACGTCACTGTCATGAGACATTCTCGCAAAAAAATCACGGTTTTAGTAACGCAGTAACGCAGCGTTCCTACGGGAAAGTAACGGTAATCTAATTACTGTTTTTGCAATAGTAATCCCTTACTTTACTCGTTACTCGAAAAAAGTAATCAGATTACAGTAACGCGTTACTGTCCATCTCTGCTGGTCGCTATGGTAACGTTTAAACATTTCTTTCAAAATAAGACCCAGGGAAACCAAGTTCACAATAAAACCCTGAAAACCATAAACTTCTCACCCGAGCCTCGGCTCTCGCGGCCCGGTACCGGTCCGTGGCCCGGGGTTGGGGACCGCTGCTCTACAGCACCAGCAGGACCTCTTCAGCTCATTTCGAATCCAGAACCCTCACAGGTCTGTTTGACGCCCACAGAACTGAAGTCACCTCATCGGCTCCCAGATCAACACAGAATTACCTTTAAAATCTTTCTGTTAGTTCACGGAGCTCTCGGGGCCTCCTCTGTTTACAGAGTCGATTCAGTTAAAAACAAGAAAAAACAGTGTGTGACATCACTTCCTGTTGTCTCCTGCAGGTGGCGGGAGGATTGGACATTCACAAAACGATGGTTGTGGACATCTGACAGCCTCTTGTTTATCCTTCGTCCGTTCACAGGAGTCATCCAGCTGTTCCTGCCGCTCTGTTAGCTCCACTGGGCTGTTTGTTTTTATTTTAGTGCGCTGACAGACTTACAGTTTGGTCCATGAATATTTGGATTGAGACAAATTTTCTAATGTTGGTACATTACCACAATGAATTTTAAATGAAACAGCTCTGATGCAGGTGAAGTGCACACGTTCAGCTTTAATTCAGTGTGTTGGACAAAATGACCGCATAAAAATATGAGAAACTAAAGTATTTTAACACAATGCCTTCGTTTCAGGCTCAAAAGTATTTGGAAAAATTAAATAACTGAAAATAAATTGATAATTTCTATTACTTTATTCAAAACCCTTTGCTGGCAAAGGCCTTAAGTGTTGAAGTGCTGCTCTCCCAGCCTTTACTGCACCAGCTTTCTGCTGCTGTTTGCTTTTCTGTCCTATGTTTAGTCGTCGACAAGTGAAACGCCCAGGTTTAGCTTCAATCATTATTGGCATTATTTTAAATTAACCAAATCATTCAATATGGCACAGAAACAGTGGCACTCGCCGCCCTCACTCCTAAAACTTCTCCCTCTTCCTATACAACCAATTGCCACATGTTGCCATATCATTTTTTGATTGTTTGAGTTTGCATGCTTTGTTTTTTTTACGTCACATTGCGTCCTGCGTCCTGATCGCTGCAGACGATCTCCTCCGTCTCTCCTGTACAGAATCGCTGCATCGATGCTAGCAGTGTGACTGAAGTGCAGTGCTGTATGTCCACGATGTCCACCAAACGTTTTGCACCATCAAAAAATAAAATTGGCTCCTTGATTTCACCTCTCGCTGATTATTTTTAGAACATAACACCCGCGATAAATGAGAGACAGCTGAGAAATATAACATTTGAATGCATTTTCTCTTTTGCTCTGAGGCGCGGGGGAAAGATATCGACAAGTCGATGAACATCATTTACAGATATATTGGGTAAATGCCCGAGACATCTATAGAAATGTAAATCGCCGCTTGATTCATTCATTTGCTTAACTTGTTTTGGACCGTAAACCAGGCGCGAATAGGACACCGGAAACAAAGCTCCCCACAGGAGTTTCCACACCGGAAGTAGCATATGCTAACGTGCACATGGTCTATTCCAATTTAGCTGGATGTGAGCAGACAGTCTGTCTCTAAACAGCTCAGAATTCACTCAGCTGCTTCAGGCCTGTGTCACATCATCAGGAAACACAAGTGTTTTTGCAGAACTGTGCTGGCTTTTCTTAGGTTTTCTTTTTTAGCAAAGTCCTATCTAGCCTTTCTGTTCTTGAGGTTTATGAGTAGGGATGGGTATCGAAAACAGTGGGAACCGGTTCTTGTTGAGAACCGGTTCCCACTGTTGCAATTCCTTGGAAGTGTTTGCCATTTTTACAAACGATTCCCTTATCGATTCCAGTCGCCCTGAATGACGTCACCGCGTTGCGGAGCGTCATTTACCTGACAGGAAACATGGCGGCTCAAACGATCAAAAGTTTGGTTATACTTTACGAGAGTGGATGACAACAGGGCAACTTGCAATACTTGCAAAGTAGAGATTTCATTTAAGGGAGGAAACACTACGAATATGCAAAAAACACGCGATGACCTTAAATGAATGTCGTGTTTTTAATTCCGCTCGACTCGTGAATCTCAACCCAGCAGCAGCGGTAACGTTTGCACGTCCTCTCCCGTTAATGCGGCAGGTAAATAATCAACTAACAGTGCATATTATGTTAGTGCGATCTGCCTTATTACAGACCTGCCATTACTGTGCATTTAGTGACCATGATGAGAGAGACAGAGTCTGGCTCAGATGCTGGCAGTTCTCGCTGCAGTCTACCGGTGTTCCAGATCAACTGGCGTTTAGATCAACTGGCGTTGGTCGAACAGATGTGTGGCAGTCTTGCGTTTCAGTAGCTCCTACCGACAAACCAGCAAAAAAACGCCAAATGTGTCATCTGTGACACTTGTGAGGTTGTCTCAAACACACTCCGTCAGTCTTGATGCTGTTGAACAACAAAATGTTTACAAATGTGGCGAGTTTACCTGGTGATATCCTCATGCGCGACGCGATCTCGAAAACAGCAAACAAGTAATACCACGCCGTTGTTGTTCACAGGACAGCAAGAGTAAACGATCGGGAGACCCTTGTCGTCGTTATCGTTCCCCTCGCACGGTTTATTTCTCCGAATTCAGCGTTTTTGCTTCACAACTACAGCGAGCAGTTTACTTTGTGCACTAACATGGAGTCGAGTCAACCAGCGCCACCTCTGGCCAAGTGCCACAGCCTACAGCCAGATCAACCTGTGACACACATCTGCAGCACGTTTGAATTCGTGTCATGCACATTTGTACCTTTCAACTGTGTCTGTTTGTGCGTCATGCAAATAAACCTTTGAAATGAATGAAATGATATCATGTATTTATTATCAGCCTACATTTGTACAAAATTCCAAATGACATACACATAAGAATCACCATCCTGATATCAATACTTTTGCCCATACGAAAAATGTCGTGAACACACTAATATTTCACCAGTGTTGTAACATCACATGTCGTTAGCGTAGTCTGCCTGTGTCTGCCCTCTGCAAACAAACATTTTAGAGTTGGTTGTGATATACAGTCTGCATAAGTGTGGTCAATCTAATAAACATTTATAAGGAGATGGCAGTTACTGTGAATGTACAGCAGTTACACAGTGATCAGTAATAAACAGTCAGACAATGACTCTGACAATCTCATTCAATCTTGCAGATTGCACCTTCTGTGGAAAGTGGTACCACACGGTGTGTGTGGACTTCCCCTGTGCAGAAGGCGACTACAAATGTTGTGGGTGCTAAATAAACAGAAAAAATTGATCCCTGTTGTCTTTGCTTACTGATTGTTTTTAGTGTTGACAATCCACATTGCTGGCATTGCATCTTTCAACATGTTTGTGGGTAGATTTGGATGTACCAGGGGTAAGTGCAGCCACTCAGCCTCTACTCAATGTGATCATAGCAGCAGGTGCAGATGTGTCACAAGTTAATCTAGTAGTGGGCTATGGTCATGTGTTAGTGGTGGGAACAGTCATATCCACTCACTCTCACTGGCTGTTTATTACTAATCACTGTGTAACTGCTGTGAATTCACAGTAACTGCCGTCTCCTTACAAATCTTCATTAGATTAACCACACTTATACAGACTGTATATAACTCCAGCCATGTTGATGAATTGCCTATATTGGCTGGAAATATTCATTTTCAGGGAAAAGACACAGACAGACGATGCTTACAGGATGTGATGTGACAACACTAATGAAATATTGATGTGTCATATTTGTCCAAGGCGTATTTCATTGTTATGGAAAAAGAGAATATTAAAATCATGATGACCAATTGGAGTGGTGATTTCTATGACTTTGTGTATATAATTTGGCATTTTGTACAAATGTAGGCTGATAATAAATACATGATATCATTTCATTCTTTCCAAAGGTTTATTTGCATGACGCACAAACAGACACAATTGAAAGGTACAAATGTGCATGACACGAATTCAAACGTGGTGCAGATGTGTGTCACAGGTTGATCTGGCTGTAGGCTGTGGCACTTGGCCAGAGGTGGCGCTGGTTGACTCGACTCCATGTTAGTGCACAAAGTAAACTGCTCGCTGTAGTTGTGAAGCAAAAACGCTGAATTCGGAGAAATAAACCGTGCGAGGGGAACGATAACGACGACAAGAGTCTCCCGATCGTTTACTCTTTGTGTCCCGTGAACAACAACGGCGTGGTGTTACTTGTTTGCTGTTTTCGCGATCGCGTCGCGCACGAGGATATCACCAGGTAAACTCGCCACATTTGTAAACATTTTGTTGTTCAACAGCATCAAGACTGACGGAGTGTGTTTGAGATAACCTCACAAGTGTCACAGATCAAAGTCAAAGTCAAAGTCAACTTTATTTGTCGATTCTGCCACATGTACAGGACATACGGAGAATAGAAATTGCGTTACTCTTCAATCCCTAGATAAATAGCAAATGAACATTTAAATATATTTAAATATAAAAGTGATTAAAAAATGCAAGTAAAATAATTAAAAAGTAAAAATTTAAATAAATACAATTTTACATATAACAAGAAAGCTATATAATATACAATATAATGGGTAAGTGACATTGAGTGTAAACCAGGCAGAGTAGTGCAAATAGGCAAATAGTGCAAATGGAGATTTAGTAGTTTAGTAGTAGTAGATGACACATTTGGCTTTTTTTTGCTGGTTTGTCGGTAGGAGCTACTGAAACGCAAGACTGCCACACATCTGTTCGACCAACGCCAGTTGATCTAAACGCCAGTAGATCTGGAACACCGGCAGCGTCTCCTTTCAGGCAGGATAGACGAACGTCACCGAGCAGTGACTGAGTTTGTGGTCAAAGGCTTGCACCCGTTTGCCACAGCAGATGATTTTCAGTAAGTGAATGTGTTTAATTGTAGGCAGGGACATTACTGGATATTCTTGTGTAATTGCTACAGAATAATTTATGTTATACTTTGTTATTGCTACAGAAGAATATTTATTTTATTATTTTACATTTACAATGTTTTTCCTGGGGACCCTGTGACGCCCCATTGAAGAGCCGTAGGCTGGATCTCTTAAGCTCTCACTGTTGGGTTTGTAAGGCCATGTTACTCCTAAATTTCTATCTTGTTCAAAGAGAAGATATAAAACAAAGTTCTAAGCTAAACGACCTTAGTGTTCTCCTTTTTTAAAAAGAATCGATAAAGAATCGAATCGTTAAACAGAATCGAAAATGGAATCGGAATCGTGAAAATCTTATCAATACCCATCCCTGTGTATGAGTGTCTTGCACCTTGCAGTGAACTGTCTGTGTTTACTTTCATGCAGTCTTCTCTTTATGGTAGATTTGGATATCGGTACAACCTCCTGGAGTGTTGTTCACTTGGTTGGCTTCACCGTGGAATGATTTTGCGATCATGCACCACTGCTGTCTTGTGTGGATGTTCAGGTGCTGAGTTCACCAGTGCCTTCTTTCTTTCTCAAAGATTCTGCCTCTCTGAATATTGTAGGAAGTTCTTGGATAGTTTTTTTCTGTTTTCCTGGCTTAAGGATGGCTTGTTTCACCTGCACTTAGAGCTCATTTGACCTCATGTTGTCTGTTCACAGCAAAATCTTTCAAATGCAAGCACGAAAACTCAAATCAACTCCAGGCCTTTAAATCTGCTTAACTGATAATGACATAACAGAGGAATTGCCCACACCTGCACATCAAGTAGCCTTTGAGTTAGGTGTCCAATTACATTTGGTCCCTTTAAAAAGAGGTTGGCACATTTTAAGGAGCTGAAACTCCCGAACCCTTCGTCCCATTTGAATGTGGATGCCCTCAAATGAAAGCTGACAGTCTACACATTATGTTCATGTCCATCATATAACTATAATTGGAATAAACAGGTAAAAAAACAAAACTTGTGTCACTGTCTAAATATATATGACCCTAACTATTCCTGCCACTGATGGAGCAACAGAGTGAAGTGTTCACAGACAAGTGAAGCTTCTCAGTCTCAGAGCAGGACCTGAGCGACTGAACACTTTTACATTATTTCCCCATAAATAATGGCACACTTTGATAGTCACATTCACAGGAGCAGACCAGGAACATTTGCACTGACGATCTCCTGAAGAAACATCATGGGGGTGTCACTGCATCTCCTACATTAGCATTTAGTTTGAAGTCCAGTTTCAACAGAAGTTGAACTGGAGACAGCAACTTGTTGAAATGTCATCTTAAATTGGTCATGTGATTTGGACGCGCTGGTGCGTCTGTCAACCCCACAGGGTTAAAAGTTGGTAAGTAGGCGTATACCTATTAATGACATCAAAGTCTGTTAACATGTTTCATTCTCTGAGCCTCATCAGCCTCTTCTGTAGGACGTCCATCCACCATCCTGGCCTTCAGCAGCACCAGACCCTTCTTGCAGGCTCTCTGTCTCTCTCTCTCTCCCCCCTTTCAGCCTGGTCAATTCAATTCAGTTTTATTTACACAGCACCAAATCACAACAACAGTCACCTCAAGGCGCTTTATACTGTAAGGTCGACCCTACAATAACACATACAGAGAAAAACCCAACAATCATATGACCCCCCCTATGAGCAGCACTTTGGCGACAGTGGGAAGGAAAAACTCCCTTTTAACAGGAAGAAACCTCCAGCAGAACCAGGCTCAGGGAGGGGCGGGGCCATCTGCTGTGATTGGTTGGGGTGAGAGAAGGAAGACAGGATAAAGACATGCTGTGGAAGAGAGACAGAGGTTAATAGTAACTAATAATGGCACCAAATATATGTAATTGTAATTCACCAACATACACCATGAGAATTTGCTCACACTGTTGGTGTATGAAACACATTTTTCCTTCTCAGTATTTGTTACTCAAATCATCAAAGGAATCATTGTCCCATCCATATTCTTCCACTTTTCCTTGTCGGGGTCGCCGGGGGGCTGCAGCCTATCCCAGCTAGAGCCGGTAGATGGGAAATCACTGCTCACTCATTTTAACATTAATTATTGTTTATTTACACATTTGTCACATATTTAGATTCCATTTAGTTTTGTTTTACAATCAGTTTTTGCTAAATAATAACAATAAAATATAAATGTACTTCATCGTGTTTATGGACATGAAACAGCAACTTTAGATCACTGACCACAGCTGGAAAACTAAAGTCATATGAAAGCTAAAATATAACATTGCTTTAAACTTTCACTTACCACAATATGACATTTGGAAAAACCAGTAAGTTTAAAATCATTAGTCAAACCTTTCCACACTACACTATGATAATTGCCCACATGACCCCTTAAACCAGCTAAATGTTTGTCTGTAATTTTCTTAATATACAATGTTGTTACACTGGTGCTACTGGAAATCTTCGATGTGTTGTAATGGGACAGTTTCTGATCTCTTCAGCCTGACCTGTATGCGCTCCACAGGATCATATTCTATCTCTGTTTAATCTCTTAGTACTTCTTGTACTAAGTTTTCTTTTTGTTTAAAGTGTCCTGACTGTGTTCTGTGACCACGTTGTGCAGAGAACTCGTCTCTATAAATGATTCTAAGTCTTACTAGTCAAACAGCCGGCAGGCTGCTCCTCTTTATGTTGTTTTTGGCCTGCAAAGGCAAAGTAAACCTCACAAAGACCAACTGTTTGTGTGAACGCTTTAAGATCCCACAGCAGTGGAGAAAATTGGAGCACAAATTACTTTTCAAAAATTATTTTTCATTATTTAAATACTTGGTTATATTTTTTATTTGCCTTCTCCTTGATTAATTAAAATATCAGTTTCATGTTTCTCTTTCAAAAGAAAAAGATATTATGTAATATACAATAATTGTAATATAAAGTAATATGTTAATAAAGTAACAATTCTTAGCTCTACTCAGTTTGATTGACAGGACAGATGATCAGTGGTGCAGAGTTCGTACCATCATCATTAAGCTCGGGACTGAAATATGGGTGGAGCTTCTCTGTGAAGGAGCAGCCAGTGAACGAGTAGATCAGAGCTGCAGCATCTACGTCATAGAAGGAGACCAGACCCTCCTCATAGTCCACAAACACCCCCACCTTCTGAGGACCAGACCGGAGACAGAGACGGACCGGAGGGGCGGCACAAGCTTTGTACTCACTTCCATCTCTCAGCCACACAGTCCAGAGACAGTCCTCGGGGCTCACTGACATGCTCTTTGTCCTGTTGATCGACTCTGTGGCCACTCCTACATCCCAGTCAGTCTTTCCTTTAACCTGAATTTCAAAGTAAAATCGCAGCGAAGAACTAAGACATCAGAAGGGAGATGACAGCAATGCAGTTTCTGTGCTGGGCTCTGAAACCTGACTGAAACTCTTCAAATAAGCCATTCCTCTGCAGATGATCTGTTAGCTGTTTGACAACTACTCTTTCAAGACAGAGACGGATCAAGAAAATTTGGGGGTCAAAGGGCAAGAGATTTGGTAGGGTGGTACAGCGGTCCCTCGTTTATCGCAGGAGTTACGCTCCAAAAATAAGCCGCGATAGGTGAAATCCGCGAAGTAGCCAACTTTATTTTTTACAATGATTATAGATGTTTTAAGGCTGTCAAACCCCTCACTGCACACTTTATACTCTTTTCTCAGACAGGCGTGAACATTGTCACACTTTTCTTTCTTGTTTAAACTCTCAAAGTTCAAACCTACGTAGAAAAATGAGTCCAGTATTATAGGATGAAACCAAAGGTCAAACCCTGTTTTCAGGTCCAGAACATGAGAGTAGAGCAGCTGCAGAGAATTCAACATTAACGAATCAACGGTACGGAAGTAGAGGAAGCAAGAACAGTAACTTCTACCTTCCCTTAGCATGGCGAGAAGTCCAACTTTTTGTGCGATGGTTAGCATCGTCCTCTGCCTTTCAGGTGCTGCTGCACAGCTGCCTTTGATGGCGCAAAACGTTTCGTCGACATTGTTGTTTGTTGGGGAGAAAACCTACAAACAGTCCAGCACTTCAGAGTCACGCTGCTAGGACATGCCCGTCGTTGCCAAGTTACCTGCTCCTCCCAGGCTGATCACATCCACTTCAGAGGTGGTGAGAATAAACACGAGACCTCCATGATGCTTCAGTGTGAAAACTGTGACGTTTCACTAACGGCGCACCCTGGTGGTAAAGAACACCATGAAACGAGACGGTGAAGTCTAAACAGTCGAGACCTCAGAGACATCAGGTGATGTGGAAATGTTTTATTCTTACAGATTACAGGCAGAGTCACTGGTTTGGATCGGTCCTTCAGAGCGTCACCGAGACACCTGAACCTGATGCAGCTCTGAATGTCACAGTCGTGCTGAGCAGCTCAGCTAGCAGGAAGTAAATGTGAGTTATTGATCTTTGCTGATTTATCAATCATCAGGAAACAAAGGCACGGAATCAGCTGCAGTTAGAAATGTTCCAACAGTTTAACATGAAGGGCGACCGAGACAGAAGCGACTCCATTGGTCACGTGACGGGCCTCGACTGATCGATGCGTTTCAGGCGACGGGTCAGTCTGAGCAGCTACGCTCCGGGGTATTCAAAGACGGCGGCAGCTCCCATCCCGGTCCCGATGCACATGGACACAACGCCGTACGCCCTGCGGGGAACACAAGAGGGCGACAGTGAGAACACGTTTTCAAACGTACGAGGAGGCGAACGCGTGACCGTCGACACCGACCTCCTGCCTCTGCGTTTGAGCTCGTTGAGCAGCGTCACCACCTGCCGGGCGCCGGTGCAGCCCAGAGGGTGACCCAGAGCGATGGCGCCACCGTTCGGATTCACCTTCTCCGGCGGGATCCCCAGCTTCTCCACGCTGTACACCGCCTGAGAGGAAACGCCACCACCAGCAGCGAGACAGAGGTGGAGGCCAAAGGTTAAAGTGATAATCTTTATTTAAAAAGACAAAAGCAAATGAACAAAGTCTGGAGACTGAGAGGTCAAAGGGTAAATTCCTGCATGTGGAAACGCTTTGATGACTTCATACTTTATCTGTACTGTGTTAAAGAGATACTGACTGAAGCTGAACTCGGGCCGTACTGCAACACTGTACCACAAGGTGGCGCACAGAGTCACTGTGATATTTATTTAAAAACAATGTTATCATGCTTGACTCTGATTGGTCAGTAAGACCATCCATCCATTCTCTTCCACGTATCCTTAAGAGCCTATCCAAGCTACCATAGGGCAAGAGGCGGGGTCACCCTGGACAGGTGGCCAATCCACCACCAACACAGAGAGACAAACAACCATTCACACGCACACCTATGGGCAATTTAGAATCACCAGTTAACCCCACTGACTGTTTGGACTGTGGGAGGAAGCCGGAGAGAACCCCCACAGACAGAGACTCCACACGGAGAGGCCCCGCCTTCTCGCTGTGGTGCAACCGTGCTGCCCACCACGCCAGTGTGCGACCCGTCAATAAGACTAAAAAAGGGATTGAGTTTATACACACACACACATAGACTCACATGCTGCCCCCTGCTGGCAGGAGTGTTCGTTTGGAGAGAGTAGCTACCTGCCTGAAGCGATACGTCGTCTCTGAACTCACCTGACTTGCAAAGGCCTCGTTAATTTCAAACACATCGATATCCGCCACAGAGAGTCCTGCAGAGAGAAGAACTCAGACATGTTGGACAAACTCACACTTTCCTCCACGTTCACGGGTGAGCTAAGCCCCGCCTCCCAGCTTTAGGAGGAGGCAGGAACCTGTAGGAAACATGCTAACGATACTGGAACAAAGATCTCTGGGTTAATTACGTCTTTCATGAATCTTAATCTGAAGTCGGAGGAGGACACGTCGGCGTACAAACACTTCCTACCTGCCTGCTGCAGCGCTGCCGGGATGGCGTACGCCGGTCCGATGCCCATCACATCAGGAGGGACGCCCACCACCGCGCTGGCCCTCAGGACCCCCAGCACCGGGAGACCCAGCGCCTCGACCGCAGACCTGCGACCGATCAGGACGGCCGCCGCGCCGTCGCTCACCTGGCTGGAGTTACCTGAGACAAACGAGCACGTGAGCTCCTGACGGCCGAGCGAGATTCATTCTGCGGCCCCGCCCGCACTCTGACCTGCTGTGGTGCTGCCGTCGGGCTTGAAGGCCGGCCGCAGTTTGGCGAGCCCCTCCAGCGTCGTCCCCGGTCTCACGCCCTCGTCTCTGCTGACCGTCACCTGACGCTCTTTGCCCTCGTCGTCCACAAACTTGGTGGTAACGGGGACGATCTCGTGGTCGAACAGACCCGCCCTCTGCGCCCGCGCCGCACTGTGTGGAGGAAGGACCGGGATTTGGTTGCAATGGAAACAGAAACAATCCTAAACATGCGTCAGTTTGTTTGACTTGGCTGCACTAAACACTCAAGTTTTTTCTGCTCTTGCATCTCTGTGATGTCACAGAAGAGGGGACAGAAGCTTCCAGGCAGCCAATCAGAGGAAAGTTAAAGGGGGCTGGCCTTAAAGTGGGGATGGACCGAGCGGATTATTTATGTCACGCGCGGAGTGAAAATATGGAGCAGGAGATTCTTGCGTGTTGCTGAGACGTTCTTACTTCTGCTGGGAGCGGAGCGCGAAGGCGTCCTGCGTCTCTCTGGAGACGCCAAACCTCTCTGCCACGTTCTCCGACGTGATGCTGCAGAACAAACACGACACGTCTCAGTTAAGACAAAAATAACCGTTAACATTTCAGCTGGGAGTCATATTTCAGCTTTTTATAGACGGTAACCGACAAAATGACGCCTGTCAGGAGTGACGCGACTCATTTTTGAATCACTTCAGGATAAATTCTGCAGCTGGTTATGATCAGAACGTCCGCTCACACATGCAGCACTGTGTGAGAATAATTAGTGTTTATCAGCGAAATCAGGAACAATAAATTATGAAACGTCCTCCTTTCAGCTGGACAGGATCTACAATCTGATTCGCCGATGCTCGGCGCGTCGACGATCATAAACAACATCTGGAATTATAAAGCGTCTCACCCCATGGGAATGATGCAGTCTCTGGCTTTGTCGTTGTCCATCAGCCTGGAGCTCAGGTCGCCCGGGTTACCGATCCCTCGCAGCGACATGCTCTCCACGCTGCAAACAAACAGGAAACGCATCACTTCTGTCAGTGTGTCATAAAAACGGTTAACGTGTCCACACGCTGCCATAGGAGCTTAATCCCAGTGTATGACCATGACTGTGATCTGCTCAGGATTATTATGGTATGTCCACTTTAATGTACTTTTGATCAATTTATGTTTAGTTTTTAAATCAAATGTGACTTTTTATAAATTCAGATATTATTATGATTATTATTATTATTATTATTGTGTCAGATTAAAGTTCAAAGAGATCTAAATTAACTGTTTGTGTCTAACCTGTAATTTTCCTGACTCCTTAATTTTATTTCAAATAAGAATTTTTAGAGGAAGAAAACAGATTTGGACTTTTTAAAACCACGACCATCTACTCACTCACTGTTTATAATAAACATTTTAATGAATTATGAGGTAATTATTGGCAGAACTGGGCCTCCGTACATCGATGGCATAGTACATGTCATAAATTAGCTAAGAAAAGTAAAATAGTTCATTATGTGTGTTTATTTAAAAAAATTAAACTTCACCTGTTTACATGAAAAATATTCTTCATGTTTAAAACTCTCAGCTTTACTTGAGCAATTTTTTAACAACATCTGGATCGAGTGTTAAACCCACCCGCAGGCGAGGCCGAGGTCGATGGCTCTGCTCCTGATGGCTCCTGCACACACGGGTCAGAATTCGGTCATTCGGGTAAAAACCGGGCGGTTGGGTTAGTGGGAGCACGGCGGCGTTACCTGCTACGTTAAAGAGCGCCTGCAGGCCGGAGGAGCACTGCCGGTTCACCGTGTAGACGGGCACCGACTCAGGGAAGCCGCTGAAAGGAGGACGGAGCGGTGAGGAGCGCAGACAAACAGCAGGAGAGTGTCAGAGGCGTCAGACTCACCTGAGGAAGTGAGCCACTCGGGCCATCAGTGCGCCGGCGCCGGGCTGGAGCACGTTACCTGAACAGACAGAGGTTACATCTTCACCTACCTGCAGACAGGTGAGTCAGCCGACACATCAGAGCAGACGCGAAGGACAAAGCCTCACCCACACAGACGTCTCCCAGCCGCTCAGGCGACAGTCCGACGTCCTTCAGCACGGCCGACATCACGGCGCTCAGCAGCTCGTCAGGCGTGGTGTCCTGGAGGTGCGGAAAGAGTTAAACAGAACTTTATTCACAGCAAAGCAGAAATTAAATAAAGATCCCACAGCGCCCACCACAGCAAAACACGTTTAAACTTTGAGCCCGAATTTCAACCTTAAAAATATTAATAAAGTGAGGCGCTGTGACTGGAGGTCAAAGGTCATCCTGACCACACGCTGTCAGCCTCACAGAAAATAATCTGCGTGATATCAAACAACACATTCAAATAATTTATATATAAAACACTGTTGTGAGAATTTTCTTTGTATTTACATCCATGTAAACTTTGTTTCTAAATAGAAAACTGATCAAACAACAGCTGCTCTGAACCTAAAGCCGCCTGCTTAAATAAAGCGCGTCTAAAGAAAAGAATCTGAAATAAAAAGTAAGATTAATGATAAAGAGACTTAACTGGGCGTCATATTAAGTTTCCTCGGAACTGCAGCTTAAAACCAGTGAAAATCACCGTAAAAACGGCCGTAAAGCAAACTTCGTGGTTTTCTGGCCTCACCTTCGCCACAGTTGGCAGGTAACCTGCACTCACCTTAAAGCCTCCCCTTTTGGCCTTTCCGATCGCGGTCCTGCGGCCGTGAACCACCACCACGTCCTCCGGGGAGCTGCGACTGCTCGCCGCTGTCGCCGAGCCGCAGTCCGACCTCCGTAAGTCCCGCCTGAAGTTCGACGAGCCGCCGGGACGCAGGTGTCCGGAAATGATCTTCAGCCTGTGCATGACGGCGGAGGAGCTGAGAGGAGACTCGCGGAGCGGAGTTCGGCTCCAGACTGGACTCTGAACCCAGAGTCCGCTCCAACAACATCCGGGTTCGTAAAGCCAGGACGGGAGGAGCGGAGGGACAAACAGTGCGCGCGCATGCAGCGGATTTATCAGGTCAGACGAAAAGAATCAGAAAATTTTAATTATCCCCAATTAAGATACGACAGAGCAGCATGTCGATGAGGATAAGGCCAGGGCATAAACAGGCAATAAGAGTGAGATAATAACAAAGGTGGCGCTCCTCCTCCTCTCGGTCCTGCAGGAAATGCAGCGGAGGCGTCGCCCAGAGGGGAGCATTGAAATGCGGGGAGAAGAATGTGAGAGGGGTCGTTGATGATTTTGGCTGCCTGTCTGAGGCCTGTTGGCTGAAAACCTGTCAGTTCTGACAGGCCGATGACTGTAGAGCACGCTGATGCAGTGTGCTGCAGTCTGTTCCTGTATGAAGGCTGATGGAGAAGGTCATGATGCTTCCCTGGAAGGCATCGTAAAAAGTCATGATGATGGCTGTGCTGACTCCAAAGGAGTTGAGTTTCCTAAGGAGGTGTAGCCGTTGGTGGCACCTCCTGAGAATCTCCTCTGTGTTGGCAGAGAATCTCAGGAGGTTGTCAAAGATGCTTCCCAGGTATTTGTACTCCTCAGCTACCTCCACTAGCTTCCCGTGACTGAAGCAGCCAGATCCATCTGCCTGCTGGAGAAGGTCACCACCGCATTTCAATGCCTCCCCTCTGGGCGACGCCTCTCTTTGGTTTTGCTCACATTCAAGTTTGGGGCTGTCACACCTCTCTACAAACTCCTGCAGAGCGGCCCGTGGTGCTGTGAGGGCCTGACAGCAGTGACAGGAGAACTGTGTCGTCAGCATATTTCACCAGGTGACAGAAAAGCGTTATTATAAGTTAGAACACGTTATTATATGTAGAAACATTGAGGGTAAATCTTTGTTCATTCACACTGAGCCAAAGGTCAGATTATTTATGATTTCATTCAGTATTTAACCATTTTTACTCTTTACGTTTGTAATTTTTAATGAAGTTTTTGTTTTTCTCGTTTCCCAAACATTTTGGAAAAATGTCAGAATTTGAAGCTGTTATGTTGATGTTTGTAATCTGTAATCATGTGAAATAAACTGGATTCTTTCTTTCAAAGTTTGGATTTCATGACCTCCTTTTCCTGCCTGAAAGTTACCAGAAAATATTTGATAAAAAGTAAACTACGAATGAAATGTTTTCATAATTTATTTAATCAGAAAACATTTTTCTTACTTCAAATTTCATTTGTGCTTTCTCGCACAAACTTTGGTTTGATTCGTTTATCAAATCAAAGTTAATGGAAATGCAGTAAAATTCCATTTTTATGTGAATTTATTACATTTTTCATTCACAGACTCGCTGGAATCATTTCTTCCCTCTGAAACGTTCAGATGGGATTTTTTTCAGTGTGAGACAAAAACTGAGACTCAGAGAAAAATCCATCAAACCTTTTATTTCCAAATGTGTCACAGTAACACATCGATAAGGCCGCCGACTCACTGCACATTCTGGCTGAAACAGACGACAGGAAACAAACAAACAAACAAACAATGTCTTCGTCTACGATCACAAAAAAAAAAAAAAAAAAAAAAGTAGTAATTTTTCAGATTACACAAAGAAAAAGAGGAAGACGAGTAGTGTGTCACAGAAATCCATTTACACACCTTCAACAAAAACCTAGGATAACATAGGTACACATGTGATTTTCAAAGTAAGAGCCCGAGGATTTTAAACTACAAACTTAAATAGTTAAAAATCACAGGAACATTTCAGTGAAACGTCCTTTTAATTGCTTCAAACAAATCAGAAACAGAAAATCAGGAATGTGATGAACCGTCCACGAACACAAACTAAAATAAAACTTTGATTCCTTCATCAACAGCAGGAATGTTTAAGAATCTCACTTTTACAAATTTTATTAAATTCAAATGTTTTCTTTAAGGCAACAAACTGAAAACCTTCAGAGACGCTGCTCGCCCAGTCCTCCCAGTTTATGTTTGGAAGAATGGTAAATGGCCTGTATTTATATAGCGCTTTACTAGTTCCTAAGGACCCCAAAGCGCTTTACACATCCAGTCATCCACCCATTCACACACTGGTGATGGCAGCTACATTGTAGCCACAGCCACCCTGGGGCGCACTGACAGAGGCGAGGCTGCCGGACACTGGCGCCACCGGGCCCTCTGACCACCACCAGTAGGCAACGGGTGAAGTGTCTTGCCCAAGGACACAACGACCGAGACTGTCCAAGCCGGGGCTCGAACCGACAACCTTCCGATTACAAGACGAACTCCCAACTCTTGAGCCACGATCGCCCCAAGAAGTCCCCAAGTTCCTGAAAAATCTTAAAGCTCTGCTCCAGGAGAAGAAACCGTCTGACCAACCAAAATAAAACAGTTGCATTTGTGGGCTGCTTTATTTATTTATTTATTTATGGCACGTTTGCACCAAAAGGTATTATTGGAAATTCCTGTGTTTAAAAACAAAGTTTAAAACCTAAAACGAACAAAGCGTTCAGCAGAAACGAACAGATGCTGTGACTGAGGCCAACACAGCTGTGCTGAAGCTCAAACAGGGCTGTCGTGTAATACCACTCGGCACCACAAGAGGGTGCAGTGAGACCTGAACCGTAATAAAGCTTCCCAAGAACGTGAGGGTGGAACAGAGAAACAGTTCAGGTGAAAACATCTGGAGCAGAATTTCAGGATTTTAAAGTCGCGCGGCGCTGAGCTGGTGAACGTTTATATCAAACGCTCAGGAACCAGATCAGAGAGCGAAATATCCTGACAGCCGTGACAGAGCTCAGAGGAAAAACTCCCACAAACAGCTGAATCAGACTACAGGGAACATATTGTCCTCCTGCTTCAGAGCTGATGTTCACATTCAGACTGCAGCCACACAAAGTCAAATCACTGCTTGTGTCTCTTTAATTATCTGGTTAACGTCCACCGTGAGTAATAAAAGATGTGTTCGATCATCTCAGTGGCTTTTAAAAGCAAACACACTCGTCTGTACTTGCTTTTATCTGGTGACCTGAATATCTGATTGATTGTAGTTTTAGTGTTTAATCAATAGATATGATCGACAGCTTGTGGAAGTCCTCTGTGGTTCTGTGGACTGAACAGACTAACACAAGACCTTTAAACGGGGCTTTCAGACAGGATTGCACAGGTGTTTGTAGTGTGATGTCTGCTGACAGCTGTGGATTAATCTGCCACTGAAAGTAGTCCCGACCAACCTGAAGCCATCATCTTTTCTTCCAACTCCTACATAACGGAGACGATGAACACAGGCAGCGTTGGAGGGACGTCTTCTTGTTTCTTCACGTTTCCATCGAGTCGTCGTTGTTCCGTCTTTGAGGCTCAGCGAGTCCGTCTTTCCTTCGGTAACTTCCTGAGAACTCCACAGTTTTAAAGTCAACATGGCAGTGAAGCAGGAATCTCTGCGGCGCCCTCCGTTCCGCCCGTCAGGCGTAGAAGATGAGCTCGGGGATCTGGCCTCCCTGCACGCCAGTGCCGTTGGTGCTGTCGGAGGAGCACTGGAACTGGAAGGTCACTTTCCCACACTGCACCTCGGTCATGCCCTCCTGGCCGAAGTAGCTCAGCTCGTTGCCGTCCAGCACCACGCTGGCGGTGTAGAAAGTGTCCGGCTCGATCTGCACCGGGTACTCGAACGACACGGGGAAGGTGCTGCTCGAGCCGTCGGAGAAGTACTTGATGATGCGCTGGGCCATCGGTACGCCCTGGCGCTTCAGCTCAATCTTGGCGTTATATTCGGCCGAGCCGCAGCTGGAGCCGTACAGGCCGAAGCCGGCGATGAAGACGCGCTTGTCGACCGCGAACTGGATGCTGTCGCAGCGACCTCGGTACCGCCACTGGTTGCTCCTGTAAGCGCAAGACTGGAAGCGGTGGCAGCGTTGCGGCGACAGGCCTTTACGCGGTTTGGTGCAGAACAGCAGATCGGGCTTGTTGGCCGCGGTGTACCACAGGAAGATGTCATTGGTCTCGTTGAGCGTGAGCACGCCAGACTGCGCCGCCCCGTTGGCAAAGTCCTCCAGCGCCATGGCGGGGATGCGGATCAGGTAGATGGCCTTACCCAGCACCAGGCGCTTGTTCTCGATGGTTGGCGGCAAATCCTGCCTCTGACACTCGGCCTCGGCCCAGTTCAGCGCCGCCTCGAACACCACCATCTCTTTGGCGTTGAGCGTTTCCCGCCGCAGGATGCTCTCCAGCGTCTGGACGTCGATGTCGCAAAAACCCTCAGAGCGCAGCGCGAGCTCGGCCTGCGCGTCGATCACCTCCCAGCAGCGCTGCGTCAGGTCGGGTTCCTCGAACAAGCAGCTCTGCGACAGCAGCACGCAGGCGTTCTTTGCACTCAGGCTGGTCTCCAGGAAGTTGACGCAGGCTCGTGCCAGATGAGGTACGATGTACTTCTTGGCAGCATAGAGGGTGGCGAGCACCGTGTCGGCGCAAAGGTCGATCTCATCGCAGTAGATGTACCTGCGGAGGCAAAGGCACGGTTGTGGGTGAGCGGTCAGGTGTTTGTGTAACGAGGTAAACAAAATCAAAGGTTGACGCACTTCAACATGGCGAGGAAGGACGGTGGTTCTACGTCGGGGATGCGGATCTCGTCCTGATCCTCGGCCAGCTCGCCGTAGAACATGGCGTGGAAGACGGAGCTGCCGACAGCCAGGACGTACTGCCAGAACAGAGAACAACGAGGACGATGTCAGAGTCGAGAGTTACACTTTGAACACAACGACGCCCTGAGATTATCAAAGCTCAAAGAACAGGAGAACCACAACTGCATTTTATATCCTTTCACAACACTCGTGGTTACTTTAATTACCAATAAAAACAATATTATAAACTTCCAGGAATAACAAAAAACATGATGCTGATGTGCTGAGATTTAAACTGAGTCTAGCTGACGGGGGTGAAGTGGTGGCGAGTTTCAGACACGAGGCGTGGAGCAGCTGAAGGCTTATGGCGAGTAAACACTGGAGCCAGTGATGCTAGATCTGGTTAAAGCGCAGAACTCAAAGCGCTTTATACAACATTCACCCTCCCCCCTCTTAAGTGCTTTCTAGCTAACATTTACACTCTGACGGATGCTTCGGGGAGAAGCTTGGTATGTTGCCCACGGATACTTTAGCATGCAGTCAGAAATCAAACCAAACTTTAATTCATAGATGCCCTGATCTCCGGCCACTGACGCAATGCTCTACATTCTGATTACAGACAAACTGTTCACTGAGTGATTTGACACAGCCTGGTGTTCACATGCAGATCAAGGCTGTATCTGTTCTACGCTCTTTTATGGACCGTGGCATCGTATTTTTGATCCTTTTAGTTGTATGCTCATCTAATGGCTGAGCACTGATTACATACGACAGGCAAACACTTTTAAATTTAAGACTCTCCCATTCGTCGCGGGCTGATCCTTGCTGGAATCTGGGCGACGCCAGCCCGCCCTGACCGGACCCTCCGACCGGCTTCTTCCACCTACCTCTTCCTAACCAAGAAACGCTACAGGAAACGCGGTAGAAGGAGCGGCCGTCGCGTTCGCCTCAGGGTCTACTTTGAAGCCAGAGCCACTGGCTACCCACATGCCAGCCTGGACATTTGATCTTCTTTCCCTCCTTGCAGGAGCGCTCTGATGCTAAGTTGCTCACCCACCGTTCGATCTGCTCGGCTGACCATGAAGCTTACCCTTCCCTTCCTGTGGCATGTTTTCCTGCTGGGGTTTGGATAACATCGCTCCAACGCGGATTTTGCTGAAGCAACCTAAGTGTCCTACGACGCACCACCCGTGGCGATTTAGCCCCTAGGATACGGATGGCATTGCTCAATGTCAGGTCGCTGGTCAATAAGACCTTTCTCTTAAACGACTTCCTCTCCACTAACGGGATTGATGCTTTATTCCTGACTGAAACCTGGATTTGTCCTGGTGAGCTCATCCTTTTTTCCGATCTTCTTCCATCGGATTGTGTCGCTTTTAGCTCACCAAGGATTACTGGTAGGAGTGGCGGCGTAGCCTCGGAGATGACTCTGCGTGGTGGTTTACCGACTGCCTAAATATAGCAAATGTTTTATCACGGACTTTGCTGATCTCCTAGGTTCGGTTCTTTTTAAATTTGGTTGTGTTCTCATTGTCGGTGATTTTATCATACACAGTTGCTGTAAGGATGACCCCTTTGCTAAAGACTTCCTCGCTTTAACGGACTCTTAACCTGGTTCAGTGGGTTAATGACCCAACGCATGTTAAAGGACTTGTTTTTTCATATGGTCTGGACATTTGTGAATGAATATTTTGTCTTCTTTTGCAGCCATTCTTTCCCGAACCTCCTTGAAGCTGTTTGTTGTTATTGTGTTGCTGTGATATTCTGGTTTTATAGTCAGCTCCATGCGAACATGGTTTCTGCTAAACCGCGACAGCCTTTCATTAACTACTGATCGCTCCAGTGTTCAGAAATCAGCTGAGTCTTTAGCTAGAATCATGTGACCACAGATGTCCTTATTCAGCCTGCTCTGAGATCTTACTGAGACCAGTCTGTGCTCCTCACTGTATTTCTGACCTTCAGGCGGTGATGTCCTAACGTTTGCAGAGACTCAGCTGAAAGCATTAGAGTTGATAAAGCTGCCTGAGGAGCGAGCTGGTTGTGAGTGCTGAGCAGAATCTTCTGTGCTCTGAAACTGTCGAGTGTTTGCGTTACCTTGTGTCCGGGCACCCGCTGCGTCCCCCCCGGTGGTCCCACGACAAAGTGAACATCTGCCATCATCTCATTGTTGAACATGACTGAATTCCTATAAGAACACAGCAGTTTTGAGGGTTTGCTTAATGAAAAGACACCAAAGCAGGAGCAACCTGTCAGACCTGCAAACTCATCTTTCAAATACAGAAATGCTGGATGTGTGTCTGAGAAAGCTGCATGATGATTGAGGGTGAACTAAACATCCAGGACCCGTTCTCGGGGCTCTCACATTCTTGCAGCCGAGCATTTTAAAGTAATTTTTAAAAAGTCTTTTGCTTTTTAAATTCCGCTGCTGGCTTTTTCGGAGAGAATTTTAATCCTTTCTCTCTAGTGCTGGATCTCGGCCTCCTCCACACACCCACCTCTCTCTGATGGTGGGGTACAGGCCCTGCCAGTTACAGCTGGTGATGCTGGTGTTGTTGTTGGTGAGGTTCTGCTGCTGGTACTGCTGCACGGAGGCGGCCGGGACCAGCTTCTTGGTGGGAAACAGCTCCGCAGCCATCGTCCTGCAGTCAGACCGCGAACCCGCTCATGGCAGCCCGGGGAGCCGGTGCCACTGGAGGCCGGAGAGGAGAAGAGGAGCGCTGGGAAGAGAAACCAGAGTCTGCTTAAAACCCGCAGGATTTTAGCTGCGCGGAGCTAACATTAGCACAGCCAAACACATCTCGATACTTTCACCAAGTGTTTCAATAAAAGCGACAACAAATGACAAATCTGCAGCAGTAAAACCCCGAACCGGTGTGAGCAGGCAGCCCGACCCCGGAGTCCAAAATAAAAACTCATCTTATAAACGTGTTCCGTTTGTTAGCAGGTTTATGCTAAGCTAACTGAGTTATTTGCCACTTTAAAAAGTTCATTTCGCTTCTAAACTTCAGCCGTTTGTTAAATCGGTGCGTTAACACTCACCGTAAAGCCGCACAGATGTGCTTTCAATTATTTCCTCCTCATAAAACACGGTGTGTTGCTTTTTTTGTGCGTTTAGCGGAGCAGCTCTTGTTTCCCTGCAGGAGCCGCAGGCCTGTCAGCCAATCAGAGCGCAGCAGCGCCACACAGAGGCTTCTTCGTTTCCGTTTGGGAATCCAGCCTGAAGGCGAATCAGCGCCACCTGGCGGACCAGCGCTGCTTAAAAACCTGGTTTCTAAACCTTCAACAAGCAGCTTAAAACTGTTAATATTTATTACATAAAATAATAAAAATAATTGATAGCCAGTCTAACTACAGAGTCTGGTCAATAATAATTATAGTGGTCGAGACTTAGATAAACAAGAAATCAACCAATAAGATAGCAGAAAATCTTTAAAAAACCAAACCTATGTGATAATCTGAGAGAAACTAAACTGACCGACTTCAGAGTGTTGTTTTTCCGTCTCTCGTTCCCGTCAACACTTAGAAAACAACAATGAAACCACGCAGGATGATATACAACATATTTCTTTATTGTTACTGATAAATCTGTCACTCTCCCACTCTGAAGGCAAAAAGACACAAAAAAGCCAAAACACAGTGTGTGAACTGTATGTACAGCCCGAGCAGCTCCCGTCGTCCCTCCTGCAGTTTCACAACAAAACACATCCACAGTTTACAGGCAGGATTCAGTCTGGAGTTCAGCTCACAGAAGATTTCATCTGCAAACACTGCACAGAGACGGAGCCGCGTCCCCGAGTTTATCACCGAAGAGGAAGCAATGAGACGTGGTTACAGGAGGACATGTTGGCCTCTGTTAAAGGAGTCAGGATTCATTTTTATTCAGCTTTAAAATAAACTAAAGATATGATGGAAGCAAATTAAAATAAATACATTTTGTGCACTTTGTCAAAACTCACACTCTGAAACCTGTTGTTGCTCCACCAGACTTAGAAATATAAATGTGCTCCAGTGTGAGTCTGCTTGTTTTGCTCTGCAGGTTTCTGTCAGCGCTGAGAGAAAACCCGGCAGAACAGAACAGGAAGGAGAGCAAATTTAATCAGTTACACTCAGTGAAGCTGAAAGTCTTCAGTTCATCCAGATGAAGACGTATGAAAGACTGACGACAAACTGAAACTAATTTTGGGCAACAGAAGCTTCATAAGTGAGCGAGCGGCGTCTGTGCAGATTAGTACAAATCTTTAAACTTCTGAACCATTTAGGAACTCAGCGCTGACTCCATGTTGCTCTCAGCGGGCAGCTGAACATCATTTTCAACAAACTATGAATGTTTTTGGCAACTTTGCAACATAAAAATAAAAGCTGCCATCACACGTGTTCAATCTAAAGCTGTGCTGTCGTCACTGAGAAAAGACTGAGACATTTAAGAAGCTGAAAACCATCAAACGTTTGTTATCTTCGACACACGACTACACGACGCAGACGCTCTACAATCTGTCAAACCGATGAGTTGTTTTTGTTTAACGGGATGAGGCAGTGAGGATTGAAAACGTCCACAACTTCCTTTTATGGAAGAAAAAAACAAAAACGAATTGAATTGATTCATTTTAATGCAGAAATCAGCCAACTGTGTGGATATGCCCTTACTTTGGAAACCAAACAGGAAGTTGCCCGCTCGTATCGCGGACAAAACTTTTGAAAACAGCCTCGAACACAGACGCGTGCAGGTAAAGGTGAAAGTCGTGGATAAAAAGCTTTTACAGGAAGCGTTCACGTCTCTGTACAGACTGCATTCATGCTCCACACGAGTTTACAGGAAACACTCAACCTTTGAACTTTCTGCTCACCGACCCGTTGAAACCGCCCTAAATACACTCTTTACACCAGTTAATAAATAGATTTGCTTTAATACCTAAAACTGTACACACATATATCTGTTAAGTCTTTGTACACGCCGACCGTTTCACACCACGATGGGAAGCAGCTGCTTTCTGAGACGATGCGTTTGGTTAAAAAACACAGAAGTCGTTAAAACATCAGCAGAAACCCCGAAAAGAAGAAACGACACGTTCAAGTAAAACAGAATAAAAAAGATCCGCCTCACAAACCGAACTGGAAAGCAGATCTGCGGGCGCAGCACAGGTGTTACTCAGGTATGTTACAAGAAGGTAATTAGCATTGGCAACAGCAGGCGGCGGGATGAGTCGGAGGCGTCCGGGCCGATCCGTCTGATTTCTGGGGACAACAGCGTCGCCGCAGGGTCACGCCCACAAAAGCAGCCACATATCTTACAACCCGTGAGTGAGTGAGGAGAACCTTCCAGGTGAGGTTTCCCAAAACGTCCCTGTTAGCGCCGCTCAGGGTTTGGAACAGAGCGCTCAGCGGATCAGAGATCGATGAGCAGCGTCTCGGAGGAGGAGGAGCCAAAGAAACCCCATCAGAGCTCAGGTGCAGCCAAACGGCCTCTGTTGTCCAGTGAAGGATTACTGCTCAGTCCCAGCAGGTGGCGCCCTCTCAGGTTAACCCCGCCCTCTCCAGTGAGGACCTTCATGTTCGGATGTTTGGGGCTGGAGCCAATCAGGCGCCGATTCTCTTTAATGTTGCTTCCCACCGAGCGCCAGTCATCGCCAACAGCAGGGACGAGAACCTGATGGACCCAACTAGGGACGGCGACCGTGATTGGCCAAAGTTCCTGCCTGTGTGGGCGTGGCTCAGGTGGAGCACATTAAAGGCGGGGACAGATCCAGGACTGTCCTCGCCGCCGCTCAGCTCAGGACGGACAGACTAACAAACGGAGGTCGTGTGAAGGTTAAACTTGGCCGCCATCACCTCCCAGTCCCGACTCGTCTCCGGCGTCTCGGGTTTCTTCTGAGCGTCCGACAGAAAGAAGGCACATTACGATGAGACGTCTGCGGCGAGCCCGGAGCTGTTCGAGGGAGAACGCACGCCGCGGCCTACCGCGTGATAACTTCTTCCCCTCACTCAGAGGTCAGTTTGTTTTGTGGATCCAGGCCAGCCCGAGTCCAGCAGGGGGCGGGGCTTAACATGAGAAGAATCTTAAGGGGGGGGGCGTGGGGGGGATTGAGTGGGGTCACCTTCTGCAGAGGAAGCGACCTCCATCTGTCCAAAAATAAGAACCCCACCGAGAACGTTGGGGCGGTCAGCTGACCACATTCAGGTCATACGAAGACTTTGGCGAGCGCGTCGGCCCCGGCGCTGCCGATGTAGCACTTGGTGGGATGGAACGCCACGTCGTGGATGGACTCCTCGAACTTCTTACGATGTGCTGTGAACTCCTGGATGCAGGTTTTACTCTCCATGTTCCACAGACGGATCGAGCAGTCGTGACCTGACGGGAAGAGAGACAGCCAATCAGCACAGAGCAGCACTGTAAATAAAGATGGAGGCCGTTACAGGACAAACAAACGATTGTTATTGTTGTTACATGGATACGTTTGTGTTTTTCATCATAAACGGACACTTCCTGGTTTCCTGATGCTGCGATTGGCTCGGCTGTGAGAACAGCGCGTTTTACTCCAGAGCTCTTAGAGTGAAAATAATAAATACAGGAAGTACCCGTAGGCTCTTTATAAAGTCTGATAATATTATGGGATGTGCCAGCTGGCGTGCGCTCGGATACTTACTTCCTGACATGAGGTAAAGGCCGTTTGGATCCACAGCGAGACTGGTGACAGCGTCCAGGTGGGCGACCATGGCGTGGATGAGCTTACCTTCAGTTTGAAACACGGTTAAAGTTTAAATTTGATCTGCGAGGCAACGAAAGAAGCGAAGCTGAGGACACGTCACAGCGTACCTGTGTTGTTATCGAAGAACTGGATGTGGCGGTCCTCCTGAGCGGTGATGGTGATCGGCAGCGTGGGATGGCTCAGCACTTTGTTGATCTTGCAGGGAGCTTCTGCGTGGAGGCGGGCGTGAGGAGGAAGGAGAACATTAGCAGTAAATACGTGTAAGCGTCAGAGCATCAGCTCGGCCTGCGGACGGCGCCGTGACACCGACGACGCTTCGAAACGGCAGCAGAATTAACTGGCAGACGCACAAACGAAAGTCTCTGCGAACTTCTCGTCGACACATCTGAAGCCTGCTTCATCCTGCTCATTGGTGAACGTGATTTAGAGGCGGAGCTCTGCAAACGCCGTTGGGACGCAGAGCAAAACAAACGTCGTAAACTCAGATTTTACTCACAGCAGAACAAAGAAAACGGAGCGGAGACATTTTTAGAAAGAGACGGCCGGAGGAGCCCTCAGCAGCTGATCGGGTGTCAGCAGGTCGGTCACATGATCGGGGATAAACAGACTCACGCGGACGGTTCGTTTCCTCAGTTTGAACATGTGACGTGTTTCTGTCGTGAGTAAAATGTCTGTTTTTATTCACGCTCTTTGTTCTCGGGTTGTAAATACTCGCCGAGCTCGTGGTCGTACCTGGAGGACCGGCCGACTCCAGCTTCAGGACGAGCTGCTGCGTCTCCATGTTGAAGAGTCCGATGTGTCCGGTGTCGAAGGACGTCACCATGTGAGCCGGCTCGCTGCTCACCAGGTCGACCGAGGTCGGGACTCCGAGCTCTGAGAGAGAGGCAGAGACTCAGCACAGCGCCACTTAAGCTCCTCCTCCTCGAGGAGTAACTAAAGGGACATAAAACTGCGCCTCCTTGAAGCTGCGGTGCAGATGTTCTCACAGATGTTCTCTTACCTCCTCGCTCGTTGAAAACAGCGAGAGACGGCGAGGTGTCGGCGGCGCTCCACAGCCGCACCGTCCCGTCGGCCGAGCAGGAGAGGAGGCGGCGGTGAGCCGAGCTGTAGACCACACCCCACACCGCGTCCGTGTGACCGCACAGCGCCCCCCGCAGGACGGACGGCTCTGCAGAGGAAACGAGAGCAAATCCTCACGTGAAGATGTGAACACAGAGCACGACGAAGGCGTGTGCTGGGAGGAGCCGGGTCGTACCATACGAGTCGTAGGGGTCGATGTTGGGGTTGGGGGTGTTCCAGCTCTGAATGGTGCCGTCTACGCCCCCGCTGAAGCACTGCTCGCCGCTCGAGCTCATGGTGACGCACAACACGGCTCCGCTACAGGACGAAATCAGAATGACAGACACTTACGTTGGTTTTATGACCGCATGAACGGAGTCGGGCTGAAGGTGGGCGGTGCTGGGAACGCTCCCACGCTCACCTGTGGGCTCGGAATGTGTAGATGGGCTCCACGTCCAACGCCGCGCACCTGAGGACCGAAGCAGAGGAGTGAGACCGCCGGCTTCTAAAAGCCGTGTTCGTTTGTCCTGTAACATCAGCTCAGGCTGCAGACTGCACGATGCCACAGAAGCCCCGCCCAACTGCAGTTTAAACCTGTTTGTGAGGGGCAGCCAATCAGAGGAAAGTTTGCTTAACCCTTTAGAGCCGGTCGGAGCGGACACGCTCCATTTTGCGTAACTATTTTTAAATCCCGGTAGCACTGCAACCATGTAAGCTAGCGCAATAAAAAAATTTTTGCATATGAAGCCGGAGGAGTTGTACTTACATCTGATGCCATCAGCTTGTCCTCGGTCACGGTTTCCTTCCACATAAAGCTTTGCAAAAACTGCATAAAAGCACTTGTAGCAACAAAAACATGATATTCCAGAAACACGCTTTGCCGATCGATCAGCTGTTTGTAACACTTCCTACGTCTATCAGCGCGAACTATCACATGACCGCATGACCTGCCCGAAACCGGAAGTGATGTCATTTTGCGGAAATGTAGTTTTTTACCATCAGGGCCTTATGAGCCTATACTGGTGTTTTCAAAAGTTATCTTTGACTTTATGACTTTGTGTCGTTTCTGGGATGCTGAGGACTCATATTGCACTGCTGGAAATAGTTTATTTTGATGCATATGCTGCTTTTTTGCAAATTTGCATTATAATATTTATTTTTGTTTTTCCTGCAGTGTATAAAAATTTGTGTATTTCAAAAATAAAATTATGAAGACACTCAAAAACTAGTTTGTGAAACTTTTTTGTATTTACAGTTTTGAGGGATAGGCCTCTTAAATTTCTCTAACTAGAAATATATGTTAAAAAAACAAAAAGATTTTCAATTTTTTTGCAGTTTATTGCACTTTTTTGCAATTTATGTAATTACTATGCACCTAATGCAGACATATTATTACAATTTGGGCTGTAATGGTTGTATTGATGTATAGCAGCTTGAAATGCTCCAAAAAATGGCTCCACAGCAGGTAAACATATAATATAAGCTCTGGCGGACTTGGTTCTATGTCAGGTCTTAAAGGGTTAAAGGGAGAGGAGCTACAACGACTTGTTTCACAGAGGGGATAAACCGAGGCTCAGGATCATAATCAGAGGAGGATTCTTTTGAGGAATCATGCAAAGCTACGTTAGCAGAGTCTACATTTGGATCCACGAGCCAGGCCAGCAGTCCCTCTCAGAGCGTTTTCAACTTCAGGGGCGGTATCTCGCTCAGGGGGACCGCCGCCGTTCGACCCCATGACCTTCCGATCATGGGGCCACTCTACACAACCACTCTGCCTACTGAGCTGTCCCTGCCCTGTTTCAGAGAATACGTGTGTGATGGCAAAACGTGGAGTCTCACTTCTTGGCGGGCGCCGTCTTCTGGAGGTTCCACAGTTTGAGGGTGTGATCCTCGGAGGCGGTGACCAGAACCGGCTCCACCGGGTGGAAGGCCAGACTGCGCACCGAGTCAAAGTGGCTCCGCAGGGTAAACTTCGGGTTCCACGTCTTCCTCAGTGCATCTTTGTTGTTGGCGATCTGAGGGAGGGAAAAGGTCTCATTAAGCTCTCTGATAGGTTAGAATCAGCTGTGGGGGCGGAGCTCTATGTCAGGGTGCAGGAGCACTGTGGAAACACCCCTTGAATATTCAAAACAAAACAAACCACGAGTGGAATCAGGTTTTACTCGCTGCTCTTCATCTTTTCTTTCTGGGATTATGTCCACGAGGGGGCGTGGCCTGAAGCAGCCTGTGACAGGTTAACGTTACTCACGTCGTACATCAGGCCCTCGGCCTCGTTAGCAACGGTCAGTCCGGCCAGCTCTCCCAATCCGAGCTCGTTAGAAACCGCCTCGTCCACTCTGCCCAGAATGAACGACTTCCCCGACGACGGCAGGAACGTCATCGCCTCTGCAGGACGGAAACAGGAAACGTTTGAACATTCACGTCACTCACACATGACCGCTGAGCCGAGACGGAGGGAGGGCTACCATCATCGGGGCGTCCGACTTCGTGCTCGTTCAGCCTGGGCACGCTCGACCGAGAGGGGGGCGTCACGGCCGGCTGCATGGAGGGCAGGTCCTCGGCGTCCCGCAGGTTAGCCAGCATGTCCTGCAGCTTAGACCGGTTTGGTCCTGCAGGAGGAAGAAGAGAGACGAGAGAGGATGAGGAGGGGACAGGAAGCCCGATGAAGGCGGGAGAACAACGACGTTTGGAGGGAGAGATGAAAAATAAAACGTGAAACGTGAAGATGGAAAGAAGGAGCGGCAGCGGCTCTGCGAGGCATCGATGGCAAACAAAAGCAGAGAAACAAAGAAGACGAGCGAAGAGCAGGAAGGACAGAAACCTGCCGGACAGACGGCGACACGATGCAGATGAGTCGCTGCCATCGCAACACGAGCACGGACGGAAACCAACAGGAAGTAAAAAAACCTGAAGATAACCCAAAGAACATAACCTGACGCAAACCAGGGCGCAGTTTCCACAGCGCAATAAAGTTTCCTACAAATCATCTCAGTTTGAAAAGCACACTGATGGTCCAGCTGTGAAGGAGGACACTGTGGTATCTGCACATCTGGACGGCGTGAGCATTAAAGCGGCTCAGGTCTTACAACCTTCCACTCCACCGTCTTACGCTCCAGCACAACCAGAGCGCCACGCCTCAGTGACTGCAGTTCCTCTAACATGCAGCAGAGGCAGCAGTGAGTCAGTCCCCACAGACTCGTGTTCAAACTTTACAGCAGAAACAAACGTGTTTACAGCCTGATACACAAACTGTTTGATCTCTCTGTAACCTGATAACTCATTTAAAGTTTGCATTATGAGGGGCGTGGCCTCTTTGACTGTCACCTGCAGCTGCTAGCTGTCTGCTAGACTTCACCTCAGCTAACTGTCGTCCCTCGACTGTTCATCTTTTGTATACAGCCTCCTAACTGACCCTTGAAACGGTTGGATGCTACGACAGCTTCATTCATAAACCAAACAGAGGGTGGAGGCGAATCCTCCAATGAGATTTCCCAAATAACAAAGCTGCCATCTAACATGTGACACACAGAGGACCAGTGATGGGACTGAGGCGATGTGAGGAGGGAAAACTTAGAGGTGGAAAAGAGAATAAATAGTTTATTATTACAGGAAGAGGGTGAGGGGAACAAAAGGTAAAGAGGGTGAGGAGGGAGGATGAAGCACAGGCCTGCAGCACGACTTACTCTTCACCCCCTTCTTGCCCTTGCGTTCCTTCCTGTACTGCTCCTTGAGCTGGGCTATCAGCCCCTGGTCCACATCCCAGGCCATTTCACCCAGAGGAGACTGCTCTTCCTTCTCTACAGGACGGAGGGGAGGAGGCGGGGAGGAGGGGAGGGAGGAGAAGGGAGGGAGGGGAGGCAGAAACATGTTGTGAGTGTCTGGATGCAGTACAGTTCAAATCCATCCCTGAGGGAGACGTGATGACGAGCGAGGAACCTCAGACAGACGGGGGTAGCCCAGCTACGCTGTCGCTTTCATCTGCCAGCTGACCTCGCTCTACGGCGCCCCCTGTGCTTTACACACGTGTGCAGAGCCAGGCCAGCGGTCCCTCCCTCCTGTGAAACCTCGGCTAACCGCGTCCCGCGGAAACACGACGACGGCTGCAGAGGCAGCGAGTTGAGCGCCTCCTACAGGCGAGAAGGATGCAAAGATTCCTCCTGTACCATTCATCCCAGATAACCTCAACCAAAGACGAAGGCGACCTCACAGAATCTGCTCACCGTCTTACATCAACTTTAAAAATGTGCTGAATCTGTGTCTGTACGAGCGGGTCCAGGATTAACGATGTTTTTGTCCCTCGCAGAAAACACTCAGACCCAGAAGGAATCAGCTGGACGCTTCGTCCCACGTGAAGCTGAAAGCGTGAACGCGCTTTTTTCACATTTCCTCCAGTGAATCATCAGAGAAATCAAACATTCACATCGTGATGCAGCGAGTTGATCTGCGCCGTCTGAACAGCTTAAAGGTGTTTTTCACGCTCAAGTCATGAGACAAAGGATGCTTTCTGTAAAAAACCATGAGAGTCGAGACGCAGTCAGTTTATTCTGTTTCCTGTTAATCCTGCAGTTATTCACCTTCTTCTGTTCATGAGCTTCTACATTTTAAACAGTAAACCGGCTGTTCAGACTCTGCCTCTCCTCCGCTGTAGGGGGCGCAGTTCCACAGGTGTAGAAGCAGTCTGATGGGGACAAGCATTATCTGTACAAGGTCAAAGGGCACACCGGGCTCCACAGATAAGCGTGCAGTGACGGAAGCTGCCATGGTAACGGCGAGCTGAATGAAAGGTGAGAGGACGATGGAGCTGAGACGGGCAGCTCCATCATAACCGAGCAGCCAAACGGGTTTTATCTGCGCTCGGCTGCTGTAATATCTCAGTGTGAAGGCGGAGGCAGCGTCACAGACCGCACTTCAAGATGGAAACGGCGTTAAAGCGGAGACGAAGCTCGGCGCTGCGGCCTTTCACGCCGTGAGCACACAGTGAGACCCGCTGCACTGAGTCAGCGCTCCTTTACTATCTCGACTCGAGTGTTGAATCACCGAGCGCGTGGGGAGCTCTCCGTCATTGGCCGAATGACACTGGACCGGTTGCTAAGCAACAGCAGAAAAAGGGTTTCTTTATGTAAACACAGAGGACGGCGGGTCAGGACGAGCTTCGGTTTGTTTTACCTTCACGAAAAAGACGTCTGCAAAAAAGAGCTGAAACGTAACTTTATTACAAACTCGTTTAAAAACGATCAGAATTAAACTCACAGCTTTCACAGGTGCTGCACGGATGCTTGACAAAACAAAGACACTTCCTGTTTGCTCTTTCTAACCTCACTCCTCCAACTTATTAACATTAAGAAAAGTTTCTAAAGGTCAAGTTTGCCTCAAATCTGCCAGTGACCTGCAGGTCGCTGTAGACAGGAAACTGGAGTTCCACAGGGCGCGACTGCGGGTCCTCCTGCATTCACGCTCTGAACTCCGGAGTCGTCTTTTACCACTGTGGTTAAAGCTTCACTCGCTAACGTTCTGATGCTCTGAAACCCATCGGGCGACTCACCCCACTCGCCGCTGTCATCCCCGCTCCTTGACTCGGGCGATCCGTCCAGCTCGTCTGGACTCGCCAAGAAATCAAAACCCTTCAGCGCCTCCTCCGTG
>NC_137427.1:1145000-1202500 GCF_964374335.1 Astatotilapia calliptera
TTCAGAGCCTTAAATCTGCATCTGAGCAGCAGGGGCGACACCTCTGGATGTAACACAGACTGTGATTGGACGGTGAGCCGGGTAAACTCTTTCCTGACCAGTTTATGTCTCAGTCGCTGGTTTCAAGTCTGACTGAATAAAATCTGATGCTTAAAGCAGAGACGCAGAGACCTGCTAATCTGCAACATCCAATCAAAGCCCTAGAATATCTCACACCAAACCTGGAGCTCCGCCTTCTCGGATGCTCAGCAGACATGTTATTGGTCACATGATGTCATTAAAAATGCTCCAAAAGGCTCCAACAGCACTAACACGGTCCAGGGTTCCAGCCAGCAGCTACAGCCGCCTGTGTCACCATCCACCTGTCAGTCAAAGAGGCCACGCCCCCTAATAATGCAACCTTTAATACTTAATAGAATTTAAACAGGTGAGTTATAAACAGGTGTCACGACGGCTGAAATGATGGACAGAGACAAACAGTTTGTGTATCAGGCGGCGAACACTGAGCCAAAAACAGCCGACGGCGATGGCGGTCCCTGCATTTCCTCGTTTCTCAGCACAGTTACGTTCTTGGAAGCAACAGCAGAGCGAGAGATTGAAATCCATCTGAAAACTGGTTTTGGATTTGCCGCAGAGAGAATGTGAGCTGCAAGAATCGAGTTTTCAGCCTCCGTGTGACAGAAAGGTCACACAGCTATCGACACTCTGTGGCCCGTTTAACCTCCATCAGCAGCGGCTCAAACACGCCGACTGAATGACTCTCAGCCCTCCTCCCTCGCTGCAGGGGCATTAAGCAAACACAGCGTTCTGGGACTGGGGACGAGGGGGATTTCCCTCGCTTAAATCTGGAGCACTGAGGGGATTATTCCTCCAGGAGACGAGGAGGGAGGGTGGAGGAGAGGAAAGCTGCCGAGTGAGGGGGGGGGGTTCCTGGGTCAGAGCAAAGAAATGATGATGATGATGATGATGCTGTAAGCAGCCAATAAAAAAGCGTGTGCGTTCTGGCCCAGAAGCTCTCATTTAGTCCCACCTCGCACTAAAATCAGCTCTTTCCTTTACAGACGTGCGCTTCCATAAACCCTCCCCGCGTTACCCATCACCTCAGGCTGAAACTTTCTGCCGCTGAAAACGCCACGTCCAGATATCCAGTCTTCACTGTGCTGAGCTAACAGAAGAGACTCCGCTACGTTTCTCAAACACAGACTGGAAACATTCAGATGTTTGTAGCAGGACGACGCGGGATGGGTATCGTTTAGGTTTTATCTGATACCGGTGCCAAATCGGTACTTTTGAAACGGTGCCGGTGCTCAAACCGGTGCTTAAAGAATGGAGAACACAAACTTGTCCAAAAATCTCTCATGTTCAGCTGTTTTTTGTAAAAAGATAACAATGTTAGCCTTTTCTCCAGCTATGGGGCATATATGGTATCACTCTTGGCTGGAAGCAGTGCTTAAACAATGGAAAAAACACAAACTTTGTCCAAAAACCTCTCATGTTTAACTGTTTTCCACTTTTTCTTTGGTCATTTTAGCCTTTTTGGCCAGGGTGAAGGGAGTATCTGCCATCAAACAAGAAGACAGCCGCATGTAGCTATGATGATGTTTGCTAGTTCACCTTACCTGCATTAATGTAATAACGTGGTTAGCCTACTCAACGTAAATTACACACGAACAACATGAAGCTACTCATGCAGAGAAGAACGGCTGCTGCTGCATCATCATCCTCATCATTTCTGCTACACTGGCAGGGCTAGGGGCCAGGACTCTCCTCTTTGGGGTTTTTGGGGGATGTTGCATAACAGGCAACCCACCCGCAGTAGATGCGCTCGGTGTGAGGTCTCGCAGCAAGCCATCAAATACGGCGCATTTCTGGGCTTTTTAAAAAAACGCTATGCGTCGCCAGGTGTTTCATCGGATTTGAGGTGTTGCCTCCTTTGACAGTATCACAGTATCAGCTTAAAGCACTTGTTGCTGCTGAGTTTGCATCTTTTGCTGTGAAGTACAGCCAGACTTTTGACCGCTTCGCCTTGGACATTTTTAATCTGTAGCTCTGCTTTAACAGAACGTACGTACCTGGCCCCGCCTACTATCCTCGGAAACGTAAAATGATTGGCTAGAAGTGTATCACAGCTCAGGAAAAAAAAGCACCGAAAAAAAGCACCGAAATGTGCGCTGCTTTTCGGTCTGGTTACTACCGTTTATGTCAGAACCGGTGCCATCATGGCACCGGACACCGGTACCCATCCCTAAGGAGGACGCGGGGAGGCGGGGAAAGCAAAGCCTCCTCCTGTTGTCAGTCCAACCCTCCTTCATTTCCTGTAACGATCTTCCTGTCGTCTCATTTCTGTTTTGCACAAAGATTTGCGGCAAACTGGAGCAGCCCACGCCGCTGGCGTCATCGCCATAACACCAAACTCCACGAGTGATTTTACAAAGGAGGCGAGGAGCTGGATGGAAGCTGGGAGGAGAAGAGTGGGGGGAAAAATGAGACGGATGAAGAAGATCTCTGATATGATGCCAGAGGAGACGAGATCAAGCAAGAGGCAGAAAGCGAGGCGGGGGTGGGTGGGGGGGGGCGGGAAAAACGCTGTGACGAGGCCCACTCGCCGCTTTCCCTCAGGGAACGTCAACCGCAGACGTGCCGCTCTGGAGCCGACCAGACTTTAATTAGAACAACATAAACCCTCGAAGAGGAGGAGGAGGAGGAAGGCTGAGCAGAACAAAGAGGAGAGTCTGAACATCTAGAACGCCGAGCAGCTCCCCGTCTCGTCTAGTTTCTGTTGTCCTTCATTAGGAAACGCAAACTTTCCTTTGTGGAATCTGGGAATCGGCTAACACACCCGCATGATCCCGCGTGACCCGCTCGACCTGCGTGACCCCGCCCTCACAATTTCATCTTTTTTTGTTTTTGAAGATTTCCAAAATCAAATGTGAGTTAAGGCTAGTTTGATTTCCTCTCCTGCAGCACCGTCTCTAACACAGGAAGAGCAACAGCGAAGCTTTATCACTCCACACTCCTCCTGAGGCCTGAAGCCCGTCGTTGCTCCGGTTTTCGCTTTATTTGCTCCTCTCGGTTCAGCGACGCTCCCTCGCCATCGACCCGCTCGGATCTCCATCCCTGACCCGCTGAGCCCTGCAGTAATGACGCTCCTCGTGTTTTTATCTAACAATCACGGCGAGCTCGCTCTGCCTAATGTTGCAGCAGCCATCATGTCAAAACGTATGTAAATAATATGTGTTGCTTGGCAACCTGTCATACTATCATTTTCTTTGGTGTCAAAATAACAACCTCTGTGATTCGAGGCACCAATGGTTGTAATTTTTCACCCCACATGCCCCAAAATCCACTCTGTGATGAATCCACGCGCCCAGCAGGTGTGGGACAGATTCATCTCTTCTTCTGTCATACAGGATGCTCCAGTGTCTCCTGTGCCAGAGGAGGAAACAAAGCCCTGCAGCTCCTCTTTTTTAGTATTCGGAGACCTGCACAGATCTTATTGTGACAGCTGCTTCCTGAGCTAAACCGACTCTTCCACTGCAGCTGAAGTTGGATTCAGTGCAGTTCACTGTGTTATCACACTGAACTCACTTCCCTGTCTCAGTGGAGAGAAGTCGAAATATCCCAGCAACACCCAAACGCATCACGAGAAGGCTCCAGTTTATCTGACCTCTGACCCTCTGTGATCTGATCGGATGATTCCTACTTCAGACTTCCCAAACAGTGTGTCTGGTGCTGTAAGCATGTCAGGCTGAGGGCGCCCCTGTCCGCAGAGATTTTGGCTAAAGGCCCGTTTAAACAGAGCCTGGTCACAGCGCTGAGGCGTGGCTTGGGCCGACATTCGCCAACGCCCGCAAAACAAGCAGGTGTACATGCCATTCCTCATATGGCAGCTTCACATGAACGCACTGAGCTGCAGGAATCCAGGCCGGGGAGCGTTTTTGTTGTCGCACAAAGAGACGGAGGAAGTGTTGTTGTCGAAGCTCATCTGTGCTAAAGGCAGAGGACGGTCCGGCTCGGCGTTGCATAACACGCTTAGCTGCTCTTCTTCTCATGCTGCATTATTTAGACACAAAGCACAGAGATGCCGCTCTGGCTGACGAACCTTCCCACCGTGTGTGCAGCTTTGATTAGTTTTTATCAAGTGAGCAAAACCGTCGGGCCAATCAGAGCTCTGTCCCGCAGCGTCACTGAGACAGGGACTGTGTGAGTGTCACGTTCCCGTGGCAGCGTGCTCGCTCAGATTTGAAGTTTCATTTTTCGCTGTAGAAAGACGTTTTCTTCCCACGCAGAGCGCACAGCGGACGCTGATGTTTGTGTCACTTTTTTACAGAATCAAACTCAAAGTAATGCGAGTACTTCCACGCTTTAAACGCTGCGTGGTCGTACGCTCGCCATCACTCCGTGTTATCCATTGATCTGCACACGCTCAGATGTCATTGTCATGAGACACTCTTACAATCAAAATCACGGATTGGTAACGCAGCGTGCTTACGGGAAAGTAACAGTAATCTAATTACTTCTTTGCAATAGTAATCCCTTACTTTACTCGTTACTTGAAAAAGTAATCGGATTACAGTAATGCATTACTGCTCATCTCTGTTTACAAGTAGAGACGGACCGATCCGATATTACGTATCGGTATCGGTCCGATACTGACGTAAATTACTGGATCGGATATCGGAGAGAAATAAAAAATGTAATCGATCGATCACAAAAGCACCTCACAAAACTACGACACGGCGTAACTCAGCTCATAACCTCAGCACGTCGCAGCAGTGTGGTCACGTGACAGAGCGGCTGTGTGTGTTTGTAGCCTCGCTACCAAACCGGCATTTCATCTCCGAGGAAGTGATCCCAGAGAAGTAAAGCAAGTGTGTAAGTTCCTCTCTGAATGTTTGTAAAGCATTCCAGCGTTAAGCTTAACAAGCGATATATGGAGCGACTGCCTCTCTCCTGTTTCTACTTCAATCATGAAACTGATCAATGATCAGCTGATCGGCTCTCTTGTTTGTTTTTGGCCCACTTTGCACCAGAAAGAGGAAACCAGCGGCTGAACAACAGCAGCACGTTTAAGCTTGATCAGCTGTTGTTAGAATTTATTTATTATTACTTTCTACTCGAGGATCTTTTTCTACAGCTGACGCTGGTAACTGTGCAGGGGCGGATCTAGCAAAGTTTAGCCAGGGGGGCCGATAGGGCATTAACAGGGAAAAGGGGGCACAAAGACATACTTTTCTTTCTTATTCTCATTTAAAATGTCGAGCTTTTAATAAATAATTATCTGACACCCAAAGTTTTAATCTGATGTAAAATGTATAGAAGTCAATTACTGTATATAGTGACTATTAAGTATAATATACCCTAGTAAGCTATAGTACTTTTTCCTTTGGGAACCATCTGTGCAGTCTGCAGCTCTGTTGAAGAAAGATGTTGAATCTATTTAATTATTGTGGAAAAATAATTGATTTCCGTGCATTTTATTTTAAACACATTAAATTACAGTTGATTACGTCGATTAAGCATCACAAGGCGGAGGGTGGGGGTGGTTCCCTTTTTTTTTTTTTGCTGGGAGTTGGCGACCCTATTAGTTAGTGGAAATACTAAACAACCTAAGTGCTCTTTAAAACACCAGAACAGGGAGGATGCTGCAGGTTTAAGTTTCTTAGATTGATCAGTTTTGCTGAATTATGAAATATTTGGGGTGCAGTGTGCTTTTTGCATACAGGTATAACTGAGTAGCTTTAGTTTAGTTTAGTTTGTTAAACTTGAGTATGAACTCATACAAAATGCAGCAAGAAATTTAAAAATTGTGTTATTGATTAAAAAAAATGAACTATATCGGAATCTGCAGATTTCCATATTATCGGTATCAGGCATAAAAAAGTGGTATTGTGCCATCTCTATTTACAAGTAACGAAAGGGTGGAGAACAAGTTTGGGGAAGAGCAGGAAGAGACTCCAGAATTGGGAAAGCCTCGGGATCCGTCAGGAAAACCGGACAGCACGACCGGGATACCTGCCTGCTGCCACCATAACCCGACGGCGGATGGATGAAGTTACCGAGCACTGCGCTGTTGCTCTTGGCCCTCATGCGTTCATCGTGCTGCAGCTTGTTGGCAGGTGTTGCTGCTGAGGATGGTCCGTGTGGAGGGACACGCTCTTTCCCTCCTGCTGTGCCAGACGTCTGTTTGTTTTGTCCGTCTGTCGTTCATTGTGATTCGTGCACGCAGCAACGATTATGAATATTTTTCAGTCGTGTTGATTTCAGAACTCGTTAGCTGTGCAGCCCATCGCTCGGCCTCAGCTTTAATATTATTTGTTACAAATACAAGATTTCTGTTTGTGCCCCGCTTGTTCACTTTGAAGCAGAATCAAGTCTCAGCGTGGAGAGTTAAACTTCACCTGCTGCTGTCTCATCCAGAATAATGCTGCCGTCAGCTCAGAGTTACAGCTCTACCACCTGTTAATAAGTCCGAGTACAGTCGGCTGAATAAATCAGTGTTTTTGAACCTTCACACGTCTACATTACAGCGCGTTACTGCACAGCAGGCTGCAGGTTCACCAACGCTCTCTGAAGAAGCGCATCTTGGTTTTGTTGGAGGCAGCAGCAGATCAAGCAGGCTGACTGCGTCCACACTAGGGTTGCCAACTCCCTGAAAGATAAATAAGGGACACCTCGTGGCCAGGGCCGGGCGACCCAGTTGTCTTCACCCTTCCCAGTGTGGTGAATTTTCTAGCTCTTTTTTTGTGTGTGAAATTATTTTTTTAACCCTTTGACTTGAATTTGATTTAAGTAGATGCATATTCTATTCTTTGTGATATGAACACATGTGAAACAAATGATCATTTAGCCATTTATTTTTTAGCTCAAAATGACAACATTAACACAGTAAAACAGGTCTCTTTCTTAAACAGAAGCCTGTCATGCTTAACTTTAGAGAATATAAGTAAATCTTTCTTTAAAAGAACTCTGTCCTGCTTAACTTAAAATAATAGAAAACAACAGAAAGAAAAATATTCTTGTAACAGTGCACATTTAGTGCATTTAGTACAATCGGCTTCAGTTGAAATATTATTTCAGCTTTTCTGATGCTAATCAGCTGCTCCTGTTTGTAAACCCGCTTGTTCCCATGATTACGCATCTTAACTCATCATCATTATTCATCTATGTATTACTTTTATGTATTAGTCATCTATTTGTTGTAATCATCCATCCTTGCAGTTGTTTATTACACAAAATAAATTATATTATCACACTTCTGGCCACATAGCGCTGATATTCACTGCACATGCCCATATTAACCTTAACCAGAGGGTTTAAACAACAAACCAGTGTTTACATACCATATCTGCTTCTGCCGTGGCCTGGTGGACAAGAAATTGGTAAAGGGTTCCCCGAGCTTTCAGGCCCCTCATGTTCTTCATGTGCCCACCACTAGAAGCATGCCTATGGAAAAAGTGCTCCGGCACACAGTGCAGTGCGCTTTATAGGTGTTACCATGCATTTTCCCAGCCAGGTGTTTCCCTTTCCCAGTCCTCCCTGTACTTTTGCAGCCTTTTTTCCTTTCTCTGAGCGAACAAACATTGCTGCTCTAATGCTGGGCTCACACTGTGCGGTTTTTGGCCCATTTTGAGACGATTTTTGAGTCATGCGACCAATTTGGTGATCGGACCGATTTTGGCCTTCATCGTGCGTCGTGTAGTATACGTGGGGTAACGAGAAGCGATTAACACCTCACGACCAGCTCCCGATCATCAATCGCTCGTGAGGTTCTCACCACAGCCGCTCACACTGCTCACGCGCAAACACGTAAACGTCGGTGAAAAAGACGGAGCAGCACGGCTGTGCAGCGTGTGATCTGGACACAAGCGATGGAGGCACAACTTGTAGAACTTTGGAAAGCTCATCCGAGCCTTTTCGATGTGGCAAACTTCCCCCTGCTCACGCATGACTTCTTCTTCGTGTCATAAAAAAACCTTTTTATTTTATCTGAAGGTGTAATCGAGCAACAGTAACGTCCACACAGGCCGTCAGCTGCACAATTACCCAGAATTCTCGTGGTCTCCCCTGATCTAGGGTCTCGGTAAGACATTTTTATAAAACAGCACAGAGGGAAGAATAAAACTGGCTGCCGGTAACATCACAAGATTGGTTCGAATATTTCTGACAGAGACGACCTGGAGTTTAAAAAAAAACAAAGAAAAAAACAACTTCCTGTTTCCTGTCAGTGGGATGAAGCTGAGCTTCATTCAGAGGAACGAAGAAAACGTTCACGCCAGGTTTTGGCTGCACCTGAAAACATCTGAGACGAGCTCGTTGATCTGTGAACTGCTTAAACCGGAACTTTTTAAAGATTTTACGAAGTTTTCAGGCTAAAGGAATCAAATGTGGCCTCTCTGACTGACAGGTGGCTGTGAGAGGGGGCGTGGCCTCTCGGACTGACAGGTGGCTGTGAGAGGGGGCGTGGCCTCTCCGACCGACAGGTGGCTGTGAGAGGGGGCGTGGCCTCTCCGACCGACAGGTGGCTGTGAGAGGGGGCGTGGCCTCTCCGACCGACAGGTGGCTGTGAGAGGGGGCGTGGCCTCTCCGACCGACAGGTGGCTGTGAGAGGGGGCGTGGCCTCTCTGACTGACAGGTGGTGGCTGTGAGAGGGGGCGTGGCCTCTCCGACCGACAGGTGGCTGTGAGAGGGGGCGTGGCCTCTCCGACCGACAGGTGGCTGTGAGAGGGGGCGTGGCCTCTCCGACTGATAGGTGGTGGCTGTGAGAGAGGGCGTGGCCTCTCCGACTGACCGGTGGTGGCTGTGAGAGGGGGCGTGGCCTCTCCGACCGACAGGTGGCTGTGAGAGGGGGCGTGGCCTCTCCGACTGATCGGTGGCTGCTAGCTGTCCTGAAACAGACCTCTGGACGGTGTTTGCAGACGCCATCTTTGATGACCGCTCCTGCCTAACTGGTCTTTACTGGTGTCGTGAACTCACACACGAGAAACGGGGAATCAGACTTGGTCGCTCAGAGCTTCCAGCCCTGTCTCTTTGTTTGTGGACAATAGACTGTGAGTAATCTCTCCTGTTCTTGTGTGCCAGCTTCCTCTTCCTCCTCTTCCTCTCCCCTGCGGAGGATTACCTCAGAGGAAGTGACACTCACGCTCCGTCTCAGCCCGTGATGACATGCAGCCCGTCTGCACCAGAACAGATGGATTTACGGCTCAAATTGGTCTCCGGCCTCGTCGGCCAGCCAGCGCCGTCCCGCTCCAATCGTCACCCCCCTCCAACCCCCTCCAGGTCTTTATCATCAAAGCCACTCAGACAGCTGAGAGACACAAAGAGACGCCTGCTATCTGATTGTGCCGGGGAGGGGGGGGGGGGGGGGTTAAATGGTGCACCAGCTGAGCCGCCACACAGGAAGTGATTCCTTTACGGGCTGGCTGTCAGTGAAGCTCGGCCGACGATGACTCGAGCTTATGTAAGACATGAGCGTGAAGCGTCCCACGCGCCGTGAGATCGTCTGACTCACTGCCCGGCATCCTTCACAGGAGGAAACGCTCACCTGCACCACACATGCACAGCAGGGATCGATACACTCTGATTTTATAACGCTGCAACAAAACATCTGCTGGAAGTGCAAACGAAGAGATTTCAGCCATTAAATATGATGCCATCGATCGTTTTGGCGTTTGTTATTTCATCAGAAGCATCAGAGTCACCCCTGCACCGAGGAATTCACCCCAGAAACAGGAAATGAAAACTTTACTCCAACAGAACAAAAGTTAGAGATGCGTTCTTCTTCTACTACTTGTGCGTCCATTACAGTAAACATAAATTACAACCAAAAATACCAAGGTGAGCGCACAGTCATGTAAACAGGTCATGTAAACAAGTAGCAGATCGGCGCTTACAGTCAAAGGACCACGAGCTCCTCTACGACGTAACGTAGAGTCAGCGTCTGTCCATCCTCCACAGGGATGAGACTGATTGATGAGGTCACGCAGGAAACATCACTGCAGGTTATCCCTCCTACAGAAGGGGCTACATGCTGGGTCGTTGCATCAACCATTCATTTCTTTCAAATTTATACTTTGCATGAAGGCGGGCCCTGATATCATTCAGCACTGTGACCATGACGGTGCTCAGCGAGGACAGGTGGGACTGACCCAAGACACACGAGGCACTCGCTGGGAGGCAGCCGACCTTTGCGCCGTTACGATTGTTGGATCTGATCTGTGAGCAGTGAAAGCAGGAAGCCTTACAGGAGGCTTCTTTTCACCTCCACGTCTGCAGACACAGCTCTGACCTCGCTGGTCCTACAGGGAGTGGAGGACATCTCTGAGTCTGGATTCAAAACTTCACCCCTGACTGAGTGAAAAGAAGGACTGTGCTAATGACGCTAACCCAACTGGTTTTGTAGGATGACTCTCAGAAACAAGCAAAGAGCTGAGCGTCACAGGCTACGTTTGTCTGTTATTAAAAACATGTTTAGTGTCAGTGATCCGGAATAATGGGAGGTATATGAGCCATTTTATTTTCCACAGGATAATAAACTGAAGAGGCAGTGGACACCAATAATCTGCCGCCTGTCGCTAAGTGGCTCAAACTTTAATTAAAAGGGATGTTTGTTTTTTTGTTTGTGTTTAAATTGTCAAAATAAACTAAATCTGTCATCAGAAAGCAGCGCTATGATGTTCTGACTCTGCTCTTCAACTCCTGCAGCACGGACACTACTGAACATTTTAAAGTGAAAATGTTTTTGTTGCCTTTTAAATGCTTTGACTCACTTTGCCACTGCAGATATGTTGAATTCATTTTTGAACATGACCTCTGACTGTACGTATGCAGACCTCCCTCTTTTAAAGCAGGATAAAGAGCCCTGCATGCTGTCCCACGGAGGCTCTGCTCCACACTGAGAGGAAAACACCGGCAGGGTCTCGGTTTAAGGTTGCAGCTTTTAAATCTGCACACAAACGTTTCGTGACTGGACGGGATCACGCAGCGTGCACGCGCCCATTATCGGTATGCATCCATTATCGGACACGTTTAACTGAACACACACTGATCTTTGTGGGACAAAGCCCTCCTGGGGCGGTTTGGGAAACTAACCGATTCCGGTAACCAACCAAAAAACAACAACCCACAAACAAAAGCAAGCACGGCTCTACGTGCACGTTTGCCCCGCTCAGGTAAACCTGGCACGTCTCAGGTGACCTGGCTGCGGACACACGTAAGCTTGCATGACAGGTAGCTGCTCACACCCACACAGAGCCGGCTGGAATGACTGAAATGTCACCCGCAGCTAGCCTGCTTAGCAGAGAGCGCAGCGAATACAGCATAAGGCGAAACTGCCATTTAAATATTACGCAATTCTCGCACATCCCGCTTGACATTGGGAAACGAACAGTAAAACCAGTACCGAGCACCGCATCTAGAAACAGTGGAATCAGAGCGTGAATTCGGCGATAACACGATTAGAGAAGAAGCGCTTACAAACACATAACATTATGTTACTTAATGAATGTGCGTCATTCTGCGTATTGAGCCCCGTGCGCGACAAGGCACATGCAAACTGCACCTAGCCTCCAAAAAGTTAAAAACATTACACAAAAACATACGTTTTATTGGCTTAAACCTATGCCGAATTAAACGAAAAACACTTTCTATCAAAGTAAACTACAACTTTTACTTTACTCTGACGATGTATTCACCGATAATCGATTTTAAGAACAATTTCCACATTCTCCAATGGACTTCGGTACAGCGCCTCTCCGTTCTGCTAGCAACCTCAACAATGAAACCCCTTGCGACCGAGAGGCTGCTTACCTGCAGCTCGGCCCGCTCCACCTCCCACTGGGCCCTCTCCACCTCGAAGCGGGCCCACTCATGCTGGAGAAAGTGTAAAATCCCCGGGATGCTGTACTGAGCCCGGGCCGCCTCTCCGCCGCCGTCCCCGGGCTGCGGAGCTTTAACGTTCCCCGCGCCGGGTAAGCCCGAGCTGCCGCTGGTGTTAAAGAAGACACCGGGGCCCGCCTGCTCATCCATGGCTGGACCGTGAGCGATGCGGGGCGGCTTCAGTCCGGTGCTGACTCCCGCTTCAGTGAAATATCCTCCGCAGGAAAATGCGGTCCATCAACCGAGCAACTCCTGCTCGAGCCAGCTGTCAAAGCGGCGGAGAGTCGAGCTGCCGGAACGAACGCAGCAACCACATCCTGTCCGGATTTTCAAAATATAATAGCTGAAGCGCTCTTATTATTATTGTTGTTTTATTTATTAAAATAAACATTAAGTAAAAAATAAATAAACAGATCTGAATTCTGTTTGAATGTATTGGATGTATTTATTATTTTCCTGTTGATTTCAATATCAATTTAAATAGTAAGCATCCCCCATTCATAAACTGCTGTTAACTTTAGACTGGCCCAATATAAATAGACTCAAACGACAAAGATAATAATAATAATAATAATAATAATAATAATAATAATAATAATAATAATAATAATAATAATAATAATAATAAGAAGAAGAAGAAGAAGAAGAAGAATACAAAGAGACAATAACAGCAAAATAGGTTGGAAAACAGCACAAAAACTATACATTGGTCATCAGTGATCAGTTAGAATCATAAGTATTCTTTTACGGTCAGTAATTCATTTTTTTCTCCAACAGTCGATGTGAAACAATTCTAGAAATTCAAACTGCCCTGCCCTGAATGTTCCTGCATGGTTGGCTGGTGGCAGGTGATTGGCAGAGGAAGGTCCAAGTGAAGAAGAGCGCCTGTTACGTAGTCAGTTTGCTATGATTTACCTTGATCTGGTTCAGGTTTATGTACCCGGATGATGCTGAAGAGGAAAAGAAACACATTATTTTTCTAAAAGCTGGTTGTTACAGCAGCTAATTTTAAAGACTAGTCGCCTATAGAGCACAGTGGCTGAAGGCAGCCTTGGTTCCCTTCCATGGAGCATTCTCCCCTTGCTTGATTCTCTGCCCAGGACTCCTGCAAAGAAAAGTCTCAACCTCAGGAGGTTCACTGTGTGGTTACCCCCCCCCCCTCCCCCAAGCTGTGTCATCAAGGTTACATTATAGAGGTCATGAGTTGTTAAGAACTCTGTCTTCTAAATATCTGATGTGATTAAATTTCAAGTTTTTAATCCATCATCCATCTGCTTCTCTGGCTGTGGCTCTCTGCGATGGCAGTTTAACGATCTAACCCAAGAGGCATCTGAGGCAGATGCTGAACCACCTAGGCACCTCAGCTCCTTTCAATGTGGAAGAGTAACAACTCTACCACAAGACAAAAACATGTGGTAACTGTGGTGAACAAATTCTGTCCTTAAAGAAAAACATTTTCTAAATTCTCTCAAAGGCACATTATCAATAATCCTGTTTAATAACCAGGATGAGGGGTGGAGGGGGCTGTCTGCTGCCCTTGGGCCTAAAAGCTGCTGGGGCCGGCCCTGCTCCGCACTCTAACCTAATTCAATCGCGCTCATGCGGCCATGTGCTAATCAGCTGATGCGTTGCAGCCTCTATTTAACTCGCGCTCGCTCCGTAGCATGTGGACCCGGCTCTACGTCACGTACCATGGCGTCGCGCGAGAAAAGTCAGCCGCACAGCAAACCGTTCAAGCTGAGGAAGAGTTTAGGTAACCGGCACCGCCGCGAGCAGCAGCAACACTGATGTCCAGCAAACTCACTGTCTCTCTTCTGTCCACAGCAACGAGGAAACGGGAAGTGGCGGGCATCAGGGCCAAGTTCCCCAACAAGATCCCGGTAAGCGCGCGGTGGGGCTCACGCGGAGTCCGAGAAGGTGTGTTTTATGTTCTCACCCACTCACTGCGCCTTGCAGGTCATCATCGAGAGGTACGACAAGGAAAAGTATCTGCCTCCGCTGGACAAAACCAAGTTCCTGGTTCCGCAGGAGCTCACCATGACGCAGTTCCTCACCATCATCAGGTACCTGCAAGCTTCACTGAACACATGCTGGAGTCCTTTAACACGAACTCGGAGCTCAACAATACTCACGCCTCAGTTCTACACTGAGGAGAAATGTTTTCCTGGTGAATTCATCAGTTAATGTTTATTTTAAAAATGAGAAGCCAGAGTCTTACCCCCCCCCCGGAGCACAGGTGTTAAACTCCAGGCCTCGAGGGCCGGTGCCCTGCAGGTTTTAGATGTCCTTGATCCATCACAGCTGATTTAATGGCTAAACGACCTCCTCAACATGTCCTGAAGTCCTCCAGAGGCCTGGTAATGAACTCGTCATGTGATTCAGGTGTGAAGCCCCAGGGTGATCTAAAACCTGTAGGACACCGGCCCTCGAGGCCTGGAGTTGGACACCCCTGACTTGGAGTCTTTTGCTCTTTCACTTTTATTGACCCCTTTGTTGTTGTTTATGCTTACACAGCAGGATCAGCCATGATGGCCTGAGGAAGCTGCTGTGTAAACATGAAGTGACAGGATGTGTCTTAACAGTTAATCCATGTCTGTCAAACCTTAGACCTCTGTAATGTCTGCGAGAGTCTTTATCACTCAGTGATCTGACTCGAGCAGAGAGCGCACAGGCTGGCTGCTCAAGCCAATCGAGGAGCTTGGTCTACTCACAGAACCTGAGTTGCGTCCAGTAACTGTTTGTCATTTGGAACATTGAGTTTTCAGTAGTTGTAATCATGTGAACATAAAGACGCGTATTGTAGTTTTATTTTAAGAACACAAAGGTCTGGTGTCTCAGCCTCGCTGCCCCACAATCGTACCCACTGACTGTAACGTCTGGGTGTCGATAAAGTTCTGTGGGAGTTTCCTGAGAAAGCTGCACACCAGCTCCACATGCTCAGGTTCACTGATGAGCTGATTTGGCTTTAGTGACTTGTCCTGATTGTCAGAAATGAGGCCTGGATATCAGACCTCAAGGGAAAGAGCAATTGGCTCATCTAACGGTTGGATGATTCCCCCTCAGAGTATGAATATAGACGCTGAAGCAAATCTTGTTGTGAGTGAATGAGTTTTGGGCTCTACTTAGAGTCTGATCAGAGGGTCAAAGTTGTGGCTTTAGGGGCAAATGTTTTGGATAGTCATGTTTTGTGGTACATGATCGTATCTTTACTGAAGCCGGTGCTCCAGCTGCAGTCGCTCATCATACACTTGCTCCTCAGTCTGACAAATGGAGCTTTTGCATAATCTTGGCTCTGACAGATGAATACCTGTACAAGCTTCACTTTAAACTCAGCCCTCGCTCAGTTTCCATGTGCTCCTCCCCCCAGTGTGAGCACGAATGCTTGAAATGCTCGAATCATAGCTGGAATCTGCACATGGCTGACGCGTGCTCGCCTCACTGAACAGCTGTGCTGGCGTCACTGTTGTGCTGATGCAGCTAACAGCCTGCAGGCTGACTCTGATTAATGGTGGCTCCTTCTGGCTCCTCCCCTCAGGAACCGCATGGCGCTGCTGCCCAGCCAGGCCTTCTACCTGCTCATCAACAACAGAGGGCTGGCGAGCATGTCGCTCACCATGGCTCAGGTGTACAAACAGCACCAGGATGAGGACGGCTTCCTCTACATGACCTACGCCTCGCAGGAGATGTTCGGACGATGAAGCTCGTCCTGCTTCAGGTTTTATTCCCGTTACAGGCTGCTCGCCTCAGCTGCTGTAAATACAAAAGAGTGTATATATTGTAATTTTTGTTCTACACGCTGATTGGACGAGATGGATTTTAATCGTGTTCATCCAATAAATATTTTGATGTTAAGGAATGCTGCTGGTTCATGATTTCTGCTTGTGGATGGAGACACTTGGACTCAGCACCACATGAATCGTTTCACCTTCTCACTGTGAATATTTGATACTTGAAGCTTTATAAAGAACTGTTTGTTTCCTGTTAACAGGAACTGGTTATAATTTCAGTCTTAGAGCTTGATGTGGTTCCACTGTGTCCAGCAGAGGGCAGCATCACTGTACCAGGAGAGCAACATGACGGACAGGAGCTCTGCAGAAGATCAGAAACATAAGTGCAGACTGTTAATGAGAAATGATGAAGTAGAGCAGCATATAAACTGAACTGAAGCTGTAACCGATGTGATGATTCTGGTGGCTGACCTTGGCTCAAATAAGAGGGTGAAAGGTCACAAACAGAAGTCATCTGTATGTTTAAGGCATGGCTATTCAACTACGAAGTTAGTTGGGCCAGATTTTCAAACCGAGGAATTTATCTGGGATGTATGTATATGAAGCCAGTAAGCAGCAGATCATGATCAATTTCAAACCCACACAACTGTATTGGAAAACAAGTAAAAAAAATTTTTTTCATTCCTTTCCCCTGTAAATCTGGTGACCTCACAAATGCACACCAAAAGGTCCATTTAAACAAAAAAGGGAGCTATACCTAAACAATTTTTTGCACATTTGAAATAATAACAAACATTTTGATAATTCCCTTTCAAATTAAAATATTTTGCTGACCACTCACTGTTCCTGCCATGGATACAGACACGCTTCATATCCAGACCATTTTCCTGAAGAGCTTAAATCTTCTCAAACATTATTTGGCCAGCTGTGTGTCCCTCTAACAGTAGTAAGCTGAGCAATTTCCCATCCAAAAAACGGACATATACGCACAACTGTGCATTATCAGTTCTGTCTGATCTCCTGCTATAGACATTACATCAGTTTTCTTCAGGTCATCTAACAGCATTTCAAACTCATCTGACGCCAGAACTTCAACTCTACGAATATTTGAACTGTCCTACGGGAGTACGTTTTTAATAGGTGTCACACTTTAATTTTTTTCATCACTTTTCACCACATCCACCACGGCCAGCATGCAGTATTTCACTGTTTCAGAGTCTGTGAAAGGCCTTTTCTTCTTCGCCAAGAAGCAAACACGAAGGGAAGATGCTGCTGTACAGCCCAAGAGAGATGCTGCCGCTCTCTTGGGCTGTACAGGACCCTCACCATGGTGTATACAGTGTTATATTAATATAACACTGTCTGCAAATATGATTAAAAAAAAATCCCCAATCTCAGGTTCCTCCTCCGTCAGAGAGGTGACATTCAACGTCCCACTTGTCAGTCTGGACAGCCACGACCACCACCCGACACACAATAACGTCATGAAAGTACATTTTAAAAAAGGGCAATGCAAACATGGCCAATAACTGTCATTATTGGCCATGTTTGCATTGCCAACCATCATTCTGATGATCTGCAAAATGATTTGATCTAAAGTATGATTAAAGTTCAGCCTGATTAATATAAACGTCACTGACAATTACTAATATATTGGAAAACCAAAATCCTTCCCACTCAGTTGTCTTTCTGTCCAACAGCTCCTTTTCTTGACTTGTAAGAGTTTGATGTAATGTGTGCTGGTCTGAGCCTGAGAGAAAACAAGTAAAAGTCTGTGGCTTTACAAGCTTTACAAAATTAAGCAGATGTGACACAATTTCAGTTTTTTGTTTTTACATTTTAATAAATAAGTAATGATAAATATATCAGAGCCACTCTCTTCTTAAAAATCAAAACCCCCCAAAAGAGTTAAATGAGTAACTGTTGGGCTACCTGGTTGTTGACCAGGTGTTTTGAACTTTTTATCTTGTTCTCATTATGGCCGCATTTTAAGGCCGATTACGTCACAGCGACGCGACGAAGGCTGTCCAAATTCATAGACTCCTCCTTTTCCCCGAATTAGAAGGATGGGTCGGGTGTGTCCTTCGTGGCCCACCATATCCCAGAATTCATAGCTCGGCCCAGCCAAACTCCAGTTTCCAACAATGGCGGCCGCTACTAAGTTTTAAAGTTACTCATACTAATTATCATCAGGGGGTCCTTTTGTCCCTCTGTAGGGGGAAACTCCCACTAGGTTTGTATCTGGGACTCTCCACCATTTGACCTTAGAACTGAAGAAGCTTCTCGGATGAGAGGTGAAACGTCTTCAAGCAACTTAAAGAAGTCCAGACGCTTTTCTTTGCAAGCTCCTTTGACTACGATGACCTGGATGACTGAGAACCATCAGACATTTCTTCGATTCCAAACCCCAGCAGCTGTCTATTGTAAGTTTTGTGTCTACTAAAATAAAAATAAAAGCGTTCCAACATCTCACTTTTTTTTTTATTCAGGCATACAGTACATGCATACTATTTTTATTAATAGAGATTATGCTTGTGTTTCAGTCATGTAGTGATTGTGCTTAACTGTATGAAGCTTATTAAACATTATGAAACAGATGACATGAGAATTTTGCTAAAGTGCTTGAGATACTTTTTTAAATTATCTTTTTTCTTTAAAAAAATCTACTACATCATGTATAATTTTCTTCATGTCATGTGTAATTTCCATTGGAAATACTAGTCACAGTTAAATTAAGAGGGGAAGTAAAAACTCCGAAACGGAGATGTCATCAAGTGTGTCTGACTTCCTGCCACACAATATATGCTTACAACCACATTTCCTGGTTATCCAAAGCTCATCTCCCCACACGCGTGTATGGCTTAACTTTAATGGTTCACCATATGCAAGCACAGAATCCGAGAAGCTTCTTCACACAAATGGCTGGGGGTGGACATCCCTCAGAAGATAAGGACACCAGAGTCTCACATGGAATGTGCCTGCAGTTAAACAGCTACAGCTAATTACCTCCCCCAGCATCACAGATGTGTAGAGGATAGGGTTGCCAACCGTCCCTTAAAATACGGAATCGTCCCGTATTTCGAAACAAAAGTACACGTCCCGTATTGAGCTAATAAGGGACGCACTTTGTCCCGTAATACAGTGAGAATCAAAAGTAGTCTATAACTTTTAATGGAATTAACGCTTTGTTTGAAAACATAATTCCCAGCCCCTCTCCTGCTTTGTGACCAATGAGCTGACAGCACACTTATGACAATTCGAGTATGACAATTCAGATTACCGCTCATCTCATTGGTCGAGGAAAGGTCGCTTATGGAGAAAATACCGGAAGACAACAAATGACCACAACAACCTAACCCTAACGCCGACACTGCGGTGCAAGTCTCGGATGACAGTACACCTAAAGCTGGGCAGACACTGTGCGATTTTTTCAGTATTCAGCTCCTGCTCAAACTGCACGATTGACTCGCAGGGGTTAGAAGTTCATAGGTCACGATGTACTCTCACACTATACGGCCCGATGCTCTGATGCGACCTGAGTGCTCACACTGTGCCTCCATAACGTGAAGGTTATAACAGAAAATCTGTCGCTCGCTCTCTGTCTTTCACTCACACAGACACACAGACCACCATCAACTTTGCTAAACTGCTAATGAAAAACATTGATCAGGCAGCTGTGATTAACCCTTGTGCTCCCCTTCGGGGCAGCCCCAGACCCCGGGGGTCCCAGAGTACCCCACCCTCAGTAGAGACGGGTGAATGAAAATGAAAAAATCCCCAGAACGATCATTTGGGGTCGTCGAGTGCCCCAGAGCGATTCTAATGGGTTTCGTCAGGGGATCGGGAAAGAAAATGTAGCACTTGGGGGCCACGCACAAAAGCTGCTGCGGCAGCGTGGGGGTCATTGATACCCCAGTACATGAAAATGAAGCATAATCACAATAATGATAATAATGATAATAATACTCCTCCTTGAATCGCTACCTTATCGTGGTGGAGGGGTTTGTGTGTCACAGGGATCCCAGGGGCTATGTTGTCTGGGGGCTATTGCCCCCTGGTAGGGTCTCCCATGGCAAATTGGCCCTGGGTGAGGGACCAGACAAAGAGCGATTCATAAGACCCTTATGAAAAGGACACCGAGGGAACAGTTTACCCTGCCCGGGATAGGGTTACCGGGGCCTCGCCCTGGAGCCAGGCCCGGGGAGGGTGCCTGAGGGCGAGCGTCTGGTGGCCGGGCCTTAGTCCATGGGGCCCGGCCGGGCACAGCCCGAAGAGGAGACATGGGCCCATCCTCCCGCAGGCCCACCACCCGCAGGAGGCGCCATAGGGGTCGGGTGCATTGTGTGCCGGGTGGCGGGCAGGAGCGGAGGCCCTGGCGGACTGACCCCCGGCTGCCAAGACTGGCAATAGGGACATGGAATGCCACCTCTCTGGTGGGGAAGGAGCCTGAGTTAGTGCGTGAGGTTGAGAGGTACCGGCTAGATATAGTCGGGCTCACCTCTACACATGGCTTGGGCTCTGGAACCAGTCTCCTGGAGAGGGGCTGGACTCTGTCTCAGTCTGGAGTTGCCCCTGGTGAGAGGTGGCGGGCTGGGGTGGGTATTCTAATATCCCCTCGGCTTGCTGCCGGTACGTTGGGGTTTTTCCCGGTGGACGAGAGGGTTTGTTCCCTGCGCCTTAGGGTCGGGGAACGGGTCCTGACTGTCATCTGCGCTTATGCGCCGAGTGGCAGTTCAGAGTACCCAGCCTTCTTAGAGTCCCTGGGGGGGGGGGGGGTGCTGGGGGGGGGGGGGGGTGCTGGAGGGGGGGGGGGTGCTGGAGGGTGCTCCACCTGGAGACTCTGTTGTCCTGCTGGGAGACTTCAATGCTCACGTGGGTAACGACAGCGAGACCTGGAGGGGCGTGATTGGGAGGAACGGCCTCCCTGATCTGAACCCGAGCGGTGCTTTGTTATTGGACTTCTGTGCTAATCACAGTTTGGCCATAACGAACACCCTGTTCGAACATAAGAGTGTCCATAAGTGCACGTGGCACCAGGACGCTCTAGGCCGTAGGTCGATGATCGATTTTGTAATTGTATCAGCAGACCTGCAACCATATGTTCTGGACACTCGGGTAAAGAGAGGGGCTGAGCTGTCAACTGATCACCACCTGGTGGTGAGTTGGATCAGGTGGCGGGGGAGGACGCTGGACAGACCTGGTGCACCTAAACGCGTAGTGAGGGTGTGCTGGGAACGTCTAGCAGAGGCCCCAGTCCGTGAGATCTTCAACGCACACCTCCGGCAGAGCTTCAACAGCATTCCGAGGAAGACTGGGGACATTGAGTCCGAATGGACCATGTTCAGCGTCTCCATTGTCGAAGCTGCTGCATTGAGCTGCGGCCGCAAGGTGGTTGGTGCCTGCCGTGGTGGTAATCCCCGAACCAAATGGTGGACACCAGAGGTGAAGGGAGCCACCAGGCTGAAGGAGGAGTCCTATCGGGCTTGGTTAGCCTGTGGGACTCCGGAGGCAGCCGACAGGTATCGACAGGCCAAGCGGAATGCGGCTCGAGCAGTGGTTGAAGCAAAAACTCGGGTGTGGGAGGAGTTCGGAGAGGCCATGGAAAAAGACTTTCGGACTGCCTCGAAGAGATTCTGGCAAACCGTCAGACGTCTCAGGAGGGGAAAGCGGTGCTCTACCTGCACTGTGTATAGTGCTGGCGGAGCGCTGCTGACGTCGACTGAGAAAATTGTCAGGCGGTGGAAGGAATACTTTGAGGACCTCCTTAATCCCACTGACACGTCTTCCGAGGAGGAAGCAGAGTCTGGGGATGAGGGGAATGACCCGCCAATTTCCGGGGGTGAGGTCACTGAGGCAGTTAAACAACTCCTTGGTGGCAGAGCCCCTGGTGTTGATGAGGTCCGCCCCGAGTTCCTGAAGGCTCTGGACGTTGTAGGGCTGTCCTGGTTGACACGCCTCTGCAATGTTGCGTGGAGATCAGGGGCAGTACCTGTGGACTGGCAGACCGGGGTGGTGGTCCCCATCTTTAAGAAAGGGGACCGGAGGGTGTGTTCCAACTACAGGGGGATCACACTCCTCAGCCTCCCTGGGAAAGTCTATGCCAGGGTGCTGGAAAGGAGAGTTCGTCCGTTAGTCGAACCTCAGATACAGAAGGAACAATGCGGTTTTCGTCCTGGTCGCGGAACACTGGACCAGCTCTTTATCCTCTCAAGGATACTTGAGGGTGCATGGGAGTTTGCCCAACAAGTCTACATGTGTTTTGTGGACTTGGAGAAGGCATTCGACCGTGTCCCTCGGGGTGTCCTGTGGGAGGTGTTGCGGGAGTATGGGTGTCTGGCCCATTGCTACGGGCCATTTGATCCCTATACAACCGTTGCAAGAGCTTGGTTCGCATTGCCGGCAATAAGTCGGACTCGTTCCCGGTGGGTGATGGGCTCCGCCAGGGCTGCCCTTTGTCTCCGGTTCTGCTCATAATTTTTATGGACAGGATTTCTAGGCGCAGCCAAGTGGCGGAGGGCTTTCGCTTTGGTGGCCTCAGAATCTCATCTCTGCTTTTTGCGGATGATGTGGTTCTGTTGGCTTCATCGGGTGGGGGCCTCCAGCTCCCACTGGAGCGGTTCGCAGCCGAGTGTGAAGCAGCGGGAATGAGGATCAGCACCTCCAAATCTGAGGCCATGGTTCTCAGCCGGAAAAGGGTGGAGTGCCCACTCCGGGTCGGGGATGAGTTCCTGCCCCAAGTGGAGGAGTTCAAGTATCTCGGGGTCTTGTTCGCGAGTGATGGGAGAAGGGAGCCGGAGATCGACAGACGGATTGGGGCTGCAGCTGCAGTAATGCGGACGCTGCACCGGTCCGTCGTGGTGAAGAGGGAGCTGAGTGTAAAAGCGAAGCTCTCAATTTACCGGTCGGTCTACGTCCCTACCCTCACCTATGGCCACGAGCTGTGGGTAGTGACCGAAAGAACGAGATCGCGGATACAAGCGGCAGAAATGAGCTTCCTCCGAAGGGTGGCTGGCCTCTCCCTTAGAGATAGGGTGAGAAGTTCGGCCATCCGGGAGGGGCTCAGAGTAGAGCAGCTGCTGCTCCACATCGAAAGGAGCCAGCTGAGGTGGTTCGGGCATCTGACAAGGATGCCCCCTGGGCGCCTCCTGGGTGAGGTGTTCCAGGCATGTCCCACCGGGAGGAGGCCCCGGGGCAGACCCAGGACACGCTGGAGAGATTATATCTCTCGGCTGGCCTGGGAACGCCTTGGTATTCCCCCGGATAAGCTGGAGGAGGTGGCTGGGGAGAGGGCGGTCTGGGCCTCTTTGCTTAGGCTGCTGCCCCCACGACCCGGCCCCGGACAAAGCGGATGAGGATGGATGGATGGATGGATGGATGATAATAATAATAATAAGAAGAAGAATACAACACACAGACGCTTCTGAGTTTTATTTTATTTTATTTGAAATTACACTCACGATACAACTGAGGCAATCTGGAAGGCAAAATAAAAGTCAACAACGGGGTTGAATCAGCCTTTCAAGACAAACGAATCTCAGTAGATATGTCAAGAACAGGTTTACATGAAAAAAAGGTTTACATGAAAAAATATCAACAAACTGTCCGTGTTTCAGGCGCTCGGTGCTGTACAGCGCCTCCTGTGGACGAACGTCATAGAGCCTGCCCGAAACTAGGAGAAAAATTGAAACGGGAGTGGCAGCCACAGAGGGAAATGATGACCTATCCAGGCCATACCATCCGCCACGGTGCCGACCTTGACGTCGTCCGCTTCCATGTTGCGGGCGATCAGGAGACGCTGAATGGAAGGAATGAAACGAGGTGTGAGGAGTCTTTTCCTGATGCTGTAATAATGTTCAGCGTAAAAGTCATCGTCCAAGACTCGCAGACACTCGTGTTGTCTCTGGCTGGGGTGATTGGTCTTGCACTCGTTGCACGCTTCGGTGCGGTACTCGTTGATCACTCTGGCCCAGAGCTCACCTTTCCCTGGGCTTAAAGCTCCTTAATTACTGATGAGAGTCAGCTGCACAAAAGGGAAAGGCGGCACCTCAGGCAGAAGAGGTGGTGGGACACGCCCACACAGGCACCTTCAGGAGGAGGCCCTGCTAGGGCCGTAACACATAACACAACTTTATAAATATAAACATTTTAATATTGCATACTCTGTATATATTCCCACTGTGACAGTGTTGTAACTACTTGCACTTTATATTCTGACTACACCCACTCATAAGCTACATATGCACTTGTTTTACTTTACTATTTTCTATCTCAGAGTGAAGTCTATTCTTTATTTTAGTTAGTTTTTATTTAGTCGTGTGAGAGGAACCGGCAAAGTGAGAGTTTCATTGCTCTGCGTAACCACTTGTGTTTTGCGGTGTATATGAAAATAAACATCTTGAATCTTGAATGTTGAAGCTGAAGAGCAGGACAACCAATCATCAAATCAACATTTCATGAATGTTGAAAGAGTTGCAAATAGATGATCTGAATGTGACAAAACCGAGGAGAAAACAAAGGCTGATGAGCTCATTTTTGTTCATGTGAGATTTGTGTGCTCAGTGTTTGTATATAATTTCAGTTCACCCAGTTTTCTACCTTTCCTGTCTTTGTGTTCGCAGGTTCTCTTTGAGGTTTGTGACTTCTGTTTGTTGCAGTAGTGGTAGTAGTAACGGCCATGCAATTTTGTATGTAGCAGAGGTATGACCATATTTCATGCTCATTGGCTGCAGGAGGAGGAAATGTGTATGTGTACATTTCCTGATTTGGTATTCGCACTTCTGCACCCTTTGTTTCGCACTTCTGCTGCTCAACTCATAAACCCTGAAAGATTCAGCTGCAGGAGCATCAACGAAAGCTTCAGTCCACGTAAGTCTAAAAGACGTTTCTTTTTGTTTGACAGAACAACACTGAAAGTTTTATCTAACCAATCTGACACTGAGATAAAATCAGTGCAATGAGCAGGACATACATAGCAATGGGTGTCACTGGGAGAACTGGAAAAGGAAGATTTTGTGGTTTGGATGGTTTGTGTTCTGAATTCATATAAGCTCATATTTGTGATGACAAAGAAGAAAAAACGTCTTTACTACCAAAGAGCTCCAGGATGAGCTTATCATAGGAGCAGAACAGACTACACATTTACATATTATTATACTGTGTATAAAAATAGCTGTAATTAGCAAACAGTTCAAATACTTTTTTATCCCCTTAAATTAAAACAGAGTCTGCACTTCATTCACACCCTGTTCAACTCCACTCAGGTCCAAATAATTACAGACAGGTAATATGCACATATGTATATTGCACTACTCAGTTTTGCACTTTGTATATGTATAAAAACATGTATAAAACATTGCCCTCTCGCCCCTATGAGCGGTCGCTATCCTAGAAGCTCAGGTCCTCTACCAGAGGCCTGGGAGCTTGAGGGTCCTGCAGTATCTTGGCTGTTCCCAGGACTGCGCTCTTCTGGACAGAAATCTCCGATGTTGTTCCCGGGATCTGCTGGAGCCACTCGCCTAGTTTAGGAGTCACTGATCCGTGCAATTATATATACAGGATCTCACAAAAGTGAGTACACCCCACACATTTCTGTAAATATATTATATCTTTTCATGCTGCGATAAATGCACTGCCCAAGTGTCCCCTCTGCCCGCTGCCTTTCAGCGGCAAGCAGGTCATCAGAGGAGCCGATGTGATGATGAAGTTTAACATTGTCTACAATATTGCCAAAGAGTACCAAAGCACTTCAAGCACTTTTTCAGGAACTTATCTTTCTTGTAGAAATGTGCTCCAAATAAAGAACTTTGTGTTTACAAGGTTGTTAGTTAATCGTTTACAAATCAATGTTTTCTGTATGGACAGCACTTAAAAAAAATAAGTGAACATGTAAAACAGCGGGGTTAAGCAATGCGGTTGAAAAACCTGAACACCTAAGAAAAAAGGCAACCTCCAGATATGATGCTGAGCACGTTCAGTCAACTTCTCTGGTCGACCACGGCGAGGTCCTGTTAAACTGCTGTGTGGCCATCATGCTGCAGCTTGGTTTCAGCGTGTTGGCATCATTCTTATAGCCTCGGCCATCTTTATGTAGAGTATTAGTTCTTTTTTTCAAATCCTCAACGTGTTCTTTGCCATGATGTGCCATGTTAAACTTCCAGTGACCAGTATGAGAGAGCAATAACACCAAATTCAACACACTTGTTCCACATTTGCACCTGAGACCTTTTAACTAGGGATGGGTATCGTTTAGGTTTTATCCGATACCGGTGCCAAACCGGTACTTTTGAAACGTGTAGGTGCTTAAACGGTGCTCAAACCGGTACGTAAAGAATGGAGAACACAAAATTGGTCCAAAAACTTCTCATGTTCAGCTGTTTTTTGCAAAAAGATAACAATGTTAGCCTTTTCTCCAGCTATGGGGCATATATGGTATCACTCTTGGCTGGAAGCAGTGCTTAAACAATGGAAAAAACAAACTTTGTCCAAAAACCTCTCATGTTTAGCTGTTTCCCACTTTTTCTTTGGTCATTTTAGCCTTTTTGTCCAGGGTGAAGGGAGTATCTGCCATCAAACAAGAAGACAGCAGCATGTAGCTATGATGATGTTTGCTAGTTCACCTTACATGCATTAATGTAATAACGTGGTTAGCCTACTCAACGTAAATTACACACGAACAACATTAAGCTACTCACGCAGAGAAGAACGGCTGCTGCTGCATCATCATCCTCATCATTTCTGCTACACTGGCAGGGCTAGGGGCCAGGACTCTCCTCTTCGGGGTTTTTGGGGATGTTGCTAACTCCGGGTCCGATAACAGGCACCACACCCGCAGTAGATGTGCTCGGTGTGAGGTCTCGCAGCAAGCTATCAAATACGGCGCATTTCTCAGCTTTTAAAAAAAACGCTATGCGTCGCCAGGTGTTTCATCGGATTCGAGGTGTTACCTCCTTTGACAGTATCACAGTATCACAGTATGGGCAGGGATAGCTCAGTAGGTAGAGTGGTGGCCCCATGATCGGAAGGTCGGGGGTTCGACTCCACTGAACGGCTACCCTGAGGTACCCCTGAGCAAGGTGCCGTCCCTACACACTGCTCCCCGGGCGCTGCACTGGTGGCTGCCCACTGCTTCACTGGGTGAATGGGTTAAATGCAGAGGAACTATTTCCCTATGGGGACTAACACACACACTTTACAGTATCAGCTTAAAGCACTTGTTGCTGCTGAGTTTGCATCTTTTGCTGTGAAGTACAGTCAGACTTTTGACCGCTTCGCCTTGGGCATTTTTAATCTGTAGCTCTGCTCTAAAGGAACATGCGTACCTGGACCCGCCTACTATCCTCGGAAATGTAAAATGATTGGCTAGAATCTAAAGTGTATCACAGCTCAGGAAAAAAAGCACCGAAATGTGCGCTGCTTTTCGGTCTGGTTACTACCGTTTATGTCAGAACCGGTGCCATCATGGCACCGGACACCGGTACCCATCCCTACTTTTAACACTAACGAGTCACATGACACCAGGGAGGGAAATGGCAGTTTAGGCATGAATGGCTGTGCATTGAATTATTTAGAGGGGACAGTAAATACAAGCTATACATTGACTACTTTGCATTATAGTTTTTATTTTCAGCTTTTGCTGACAGAGCGTGCGAAAGTATGTCAATATCTGAGTATCCATCCATCCATCCATCCATCCATCATCTGCTTATCCTTTTCAGGGTTGGGGTCTGGAGCCTATCCCAGCTGTCTTAGGGTGAGAGGCTGGGTACACCCTGGACAGGTTGCCAGTTGGCTCTCATCCCTGTTAAACTTAACAGCTTTACCTTTAGCTAGAAGACACAATGTGTGACAAACTTCACATTGCAAACACTGAGGCTGTTGTAATTTGGTGCATTATAAGTAAAACTGAACCGACTCACTGCCAGCAGAGCAAGCCAAGCTCTCACTGTGGCAGGACAGGGATTGAAGTGCCTGTTGCTTCAGGGCAAATACTCCACGCTCCCATGTGCATGTGCATAGTTGTGAAGGGATTTCAAGGCTGTATAAGCAAACCCGATGAATACGTTATAGACACATAAAATAAACTGTTTTATTGCATATTATTTTAAGCAAAAGTGAACTTCAGAAACCAAGAACTAGGAAATCTAAGTAATAATGGGCACGAACTAAAATCATCTGTGAAATCCAAAAGACAGAACCATGAGTCCACACCACCAAAATTAAAACTCAAAATGTTTATTCGAACACCAACGGCAGAGACGTCGTGTTTATTCTCAACCAGCAACAAATATGTTAAATACCTGCTGAGAATATTCTCCTCCTTTAGCAGGGATCAGGGATGACGTCAGAGGACCTGTTAAGTACTCTGGAGGATTTGGGAGATGAAGAGTTTAACAAATTCAAGTGGCTCCTACATCAAGCTGACGTCCTTCAAAGCTTCCCAACCATCAAAAAGAGTCGATTGGAGACAACAAACAGGTGGGACACTGTCGACCTGATGGTGCAAACCTACAGGCTTCCTGGAGCTGTGGAGGTGGCTAAGAAGATTTTAGAGAGGATAAGCAGGAATGACCTGCTGCAGAGTCTGTGTGCCAGCAGCTCAGGACGAGAAGGTAAGTTACAAGAAAACCAAACATGACGTCACTGCAGTCTGAAAACGTTTCACAGAGTGCAGGTTAAATCAGTCTAACACTCAAAATCACTGCCTGTCAGCGGACGTCAGCAACTGTGGGGAGACTTCACAGAAGAGAGGATTTCCTCAGACTGAAGGCAAGTAGCCATGATTTTATTTTATTTTACTGGTTTGTAGAGTTTGTCATTATGACGAATAACAAAATAGACTAACATACATTAATCATGTTTCATAAGAAGCTTGTTTTCTTATCTTCGTCTCATAGAATTAGTATTTATTGTGTACTCTTTAGCTTCTGTCATAAATCACCCCTGACTTCTGTCTCCGCCCACTCCACCCTGCCTGGACTGTCCTCTTCACCTCTCTTGTGCACTCTGTTGCTTTGGGTGGTTGACCCAAAGTACTTAAACTCATCCACCTTCACTACCTCTGCTCCTTCATGTTGACCTCTGCACCAGTCTCCCCCTCATCCACACATGCCTGTATTACTTCTACTGATTTTCATCCCCCTGCTCTCCAGATCATACCTCCACCTCTCCACGCTCTACTCCACCTGCAAACAAGGAGCTGAGAGCTGATCCCTGATGTAATCCCACCCCCACCTTGAACCCACCTGTTAATCTTACCACACACCTCACCTCTGTCCTCACATGTCCTGCACCACCTCCACACACTTCTCTGACCCTCCTGACTTCCTCGTGCAGAACCACAGCTCCTTTCTCAGCAGCCAATCACCTGCTTTCTCTGATCCACAAAGAAAGTGAAGCTCCTTCTGAGCTTGTCTAAACTTTTCCATCAACGCTCTCAGAGCAAACGTCACATCTGTAGAGCTCTTTGTCACATTTCTTCTCCACTCTTCAGGCAAGACTGCTTTAAACTCTGTGGCTAACAGGTCCACTGCCCTTTCTTCTAGACATTTCCATACCTCCACTCGTCTTCTTTACTAATCCTGCTTACTAACTGCCCTCCATCGATCCTCCTTTGTCTATCATTTTCTTTATTAACAAATTTGCCAGTGTTCTCCTTCCATATTTCCTGCACAGTCGTATTACTCATAGGTACATTTCCATCCTTAACCCTTTAAGACCTACCATAGAACCAAGTCCGCCAGAGCTTATATTATATTTTTACATGCTGTGGAGCCATTTTTTGGAGCATTTCAAGTTGCTATACATCAATACAACCATTATAGCCCAAATTGTAATAATATGTCTGCATTAAGTGCATAGTAATTACATAAATTGCAAAAAAGTGCAATAAACTACAAAAAAATTGAAAATCGTTTTTGGTTTTTAACATATATTTCTAGTTAGAGAAATTTAAGAGGCATATCCCTCAAAACTGTAAATACAAAAAAGTTGCACAAACTAGTTTCCCACCAAAGGAAATTTATTTTGTCTTCATAATTTTATTTTTGAGATACACCAATTTTCATATACTGCAGGAAAAACGAAAAAATATATTATAGTGCAAATTTGCAAAAAAACAGCATGTGCATCAAAATAAACTATTTCCAGCAGTGCAATATGAGTCCTCAGCATCCCAGAAACGACACAGAAAGTCATAAAGTCAAACATAACTTTTAAAAACACCAGTATAGGCTCATAAGGCCACGATGGTAAAAAACTACATTTCCGCAAAATGACGTCACTTCCGGTTTCGGGCAGGTCATGTCGGACATGTGATAGTTCGCGCTGACGTCTATTCCAACGTAGGAAGTGTTACAAACAGCTGATCGGATCGGCAAAGCGTGTTTCTGGAATATTATGTTTTTGTTGCTGCAAGTGCTTTTTATGAAATTTTGCAAAGCTTTATGTGGAAGGAAACCGTGACCGAGGACAAACTGATGGCATCAGATGTAAGTACAACTCCTCCGGTTTCATATGCAAAAAAAATTATTGCGCTAGCTCACGTGGTTGCAGAGCTACGGGATTTAAAAATAGTTACGCAAAATGGAGCGTGTCCGCTCCGACCGGCTTTAAAGGGTTAATCACCTTTACCTGCTGCACACGCTTCCCATCCTGGTCTGTCTCTTACCATTGGGTACAACTCCTTTTCTCCATCCTTAGTGTCCAACCTCACATGTAGCTCACCATAAGCCTTTGCCACCTCTCTCTGTCTCAACCCCTTCCTGAACTCTGCAACTCTTTTTTTATTTAACATCCAGCATTTCATCTTTGCTTCTCCTTCACTCACTTTCTCTTCTTGATATCCGTCATCCACCATCCAAACCTCCCCTAACACCACCTTGCAGGATCTCTTTCACATTTAGATGAAATCCACCACTTCATCCAGGTTTCACCAGACTTCCTCTTTCTCCTCTAAACTCCAACCTGTGAGGCATACAAACTGACAATCAACACAGCCCCTTCCATTTCCAGCTTCAAACTCATGATCCTCTCTTTACCTCCACAAAACTATTCACATACTCTTCCTTCAAGATTACACCTATTCCAGTTTTCTTCCTTCTACACCAAAGTAGAACATCTGGAATTTACTTCCAGTGTTATCCTCTCTACTTTTCAGATTAGGCTGTCACAAAGTAGGAGCAAGTTATGTAGGAAAATGGCTTGGCAGCTCTGCCACCATTGTACTTTTGGAAACCACAAGTAAGCCTGTTTCTCAAAGTACTCTAGTGGAATAGTGAAAGGTCTTTGCGATATAATGGGTCCTGATTATTGAAGACTTTTTATGTGCAAGGAAAGATTGAAATAACTTAATTTCTAGATTTGTTTAATGGTGGATATACACCTTACACTTTCCATGTTGCATATTTGACACAGATGTGGTGGTTCCAGTACCAGAGCCTCACCCCATCGCATCTTACCAACAGATGCTTCAATCAAACTTCCAGGACAAGTTTATGTGCGCACAAGAAGGTTGGGCAGAAGATAAACAGTGTCTGGCAGATATCTACACAGAGCTGTACATCACAGCTGGGTATGATGTACATATCAACACACAGCATGAGGTTTGGCAGATTGAAAAGGCATGGAAGCCAGCAGAGCCAGAGAAACCTATTAGACCCACAGACATGTTTAAACATCCCTCTGGAAAATACAGACCCATCAAAACAGTGATGACCAATGGAATCGCAGGAATTGGAAAAACTTTCCTTGTCCAGAAGTTTGTTTTGGACTGGGCTGAACAAAGGTCCAATCAAGATGTGCATCTGATTTTCCCCTTCACCTTCCGTCAGCTGAATCCTCTGAAGGGAGAAAAGTTCAGTTTGGCAGAGCTCATTCATGAATGCATCCCAGAAACTGTAGGCATCCCACAGGAGGCTCTTAATTACATCTTTACAGATGTTCAGTCATCAGGAATCACCAACTATGACAAGAGTAAATTCAAGCTTCTGTTTGTGTTTGATGGGCTGGATGAGAGCCGCCTTCATCTCGACCTTCATTCTGAAGACATTCGCTCTGTCGATGTAACAAAGGCAGCTAAAACAGATGTCCTGCTGAGGAAACTCATCAATGGGAAACTGCTACGCTCTGCTCGCATCTGGGTAACCACACGGCCTGCAGCGGCCAATCAGATCCCTCGAGAGTTTATCAGCAGTACAACAGAGGTCAGGGGGTTCACCGACCAACAGAAAGAGGAGTACTTCAGGAAGAGATTCAAAGGTAAGGAGGAGGCTGACAAACTCATCTCCCATATCGTGACATCACGAAGCCTCCACATCATGTGCCACATCCCAGTCTTCTGCTGGATCACTGCAACAGTTCTGGAGGATGTGTTGAAAACCAGAGAGGGAGGAGAGCTGCCCAAGACTCTGACTGAGATGTACGCAGAGTTCCTGGTGTTTCAGATTGATCGGACAAAAGAAAAGTATGGCCCAGAGAAGAGCATTCAATACATTAAGTCATTAGCAAAACTGGCCTTTGAGCAGCTGGAAAAGGGCAACCTGATCTTCTATGAGAAGGATCTGAGACAGAGCGGCATTGATTTCAGCGAAGCCTCGGTGTGCTCAGGAGTGTTCACAGAGATCTTCAAAGAAGATCGAGGAAGGAAAGGGAAAGACAAGATGTTCAGCTTCGTCCATTTGAGCGTTCAGGAGTTTCTGGCTGCTCTTTATGTGAGGATGTCGCTTAATAACAGTAACATAAATGTGATGCCTTTACCACAGCCCTCAATGCGCAATCTTCAACTGCTTTTAAGTAAAACATCTTCAAAGAAGATCCACAGGATTTCCATTGACAGGGCCTTACAGAGTCCAAACGGACATCTGGACTTATTCCTTCGCTTCCTCTTGGGTCTTTCACTGCAGACCAATCAGGATAAACTACAGGACCTGCTAATGAAAATAGACAGTAGTTCAGAGACCACTCAGAAAACAGTCCAATACATCAAGAAGAAAATCAGTGAGAATGTGTCTGCAGAGAGGAGCATTAATCTGTTCCACTGTTTGAACGAACTGAAGGACTGTTCTCTAGTGGAGGAGATCCAACAGTATCTGAGTTCTGGACGTCTGTCCACAGATATACTCACTCCAGCTCAGTGGTCAGCTCTGGGCTTCATCTTACTATCATCAGAAGAAGATCTAGATGTGTTTGACCTGAAGAAATACTCTCCTTCAGAGGAAGCTCTTCTCAGGTTACTTCCAGTGGTGAAAGCCTCCAAAAAAGTTCTGTAGGTGCACAGATACAAAAGATTATATTGAAAAGTAATTGGAACTCCAAACTCTATGATCCTACAGTAGGTGTAACTACCAAACCATTTTGGGTAGTGTTAGATTTAGCTTACCTCATGCTTAACATGTACAGATGCAGAAACCCAAGAATTTTACCTTTGAGGCACTTGGTGTCCTGTTTTAGGATTTCAGTTTGAATATACCATATTTTTCCACTTATCCAGGGCCGGGATGCAGGGGGCAACAGCCTAAGCAGACAAGCCCAGACCTCCCTCTCCCCAACCACCTCCTCCAGCTTGTCAAGGGGAGCACAAAGGCATTCTCTGGCCAGCCGAGAGATATAATCTCTTCAGCATGTCCTCGGCCTGCCCTGGGGTCTCATGCTGGTGGGAAATGCCTAGAACACCTCACCCAGGAGGCATACTTGTCAGATCCCTGAACCCTGACCGGTAATTCAAGAGCTTCGCTTTTACTCTTAGCTCTCTCTTCACCACAGTAGACCAATACAGTGTCTACATCACTGCAGCCGCAGCACCAATCCGTCTGTCAATCTGCGGCTCATTCTTTATTAAGACTCAAGATACTTAAATTCCTCTACTTGGGGCAGTAACTTTTCCCTGATCCGTAATGGGCTCTCTACCCTTTTCCTGCTGAGGACCATGGGCTCAAACTTGCAAGTCATAAGCCACCACTTGATGAAGCCAACAGAACCACATTATCAGAGATGAGATTCTGAGGCTGCCCAAGTGGAAGCCTTCTCCCACTGGGGATTGAACCGGCAACCTTCCTGTTACAAGATGAGCTTCCCAACCCCCTGAACCACAGTCGCCCACTTAGACGAAGTCAGCAGCACTCCACTTGTATTATACACAGATCAGGTAGTGCACCGCTGTCCCCTCCTGAGCCCCCCGATGGCTTGACAGAATTTCGAGGCAATCGAAAAGGCTTTTTCGATGGCTTATAAAATCTCCTCTGAGGTTTTATTTCAGCCAGTGCCAGAGTCATGTTCTCAGTACCTATCCTCTCGGTACCTACTGACTGCCTCCAAATTCCCACAGGCTAATCAAGCCCGTTAGGACTCCTTCAGCCGGGGTTCCCTTCACTACCATCCCTTGTCCACCATCAGGTTTGGGGGTCACCACCTTGACAGGCACTAATCACCTTGCAACCGCAGCTCAGTGCAGCAGATTCAGCAATGGAGGTGCTGAACATGGTCCTCAGAAAGCTACCAAATCTCTGCCAGAAGTGGGAATTGAAGATCTTGTGGACAGGGGCCTCTTCTAGGCATTCCCAGTGCACCCTTACTATATGTTTAGGTGCTTCAGCAGAGCTCAGCACCTCTCTTTACCCAAGGATCCAGAACGTATGGCCATAGACCTGATGATACAATTACAAAATTGATCATTGACCTGTGGCCTATGGTATCCTGGTGCCACGAGTACTTCTGGACACCCTTAGGTTTAAACATGGTGTTATTGCGAAACTGTGGTTTACGCAGTCCAATAACACAGCACCATTCGGTCTCACTGTTGTTGCCCATATGAGTGGGGAAATTTCCTAATGAGATGACAGAGTCCCCAGGTAGAGCACCCTCAAGCACCCCACCCACTCCAAGAAGGCTGGGTACTCAAAACTGTCTTTTGGTGAATAAGTACAGACGAATAACAAATCCTCTCGTCCACTGGGAAAAACTCCAACATACAGGTGCAAGTCGAGGGGATACTGAGATACCCACCCCAGCCTACCGCCTCTCACCAAGGGTAACACCAGACTGAGAGAGAGTCCAGTCCCTCTCCAGGAGACGGGTTCTGGAGCTCAAGCTGTGTTTTGAGGTGAGCCCGACTATATCTTGCCGGTACCTCTCAACCTAGCATAGGCTCCTTTACCATCAGAGGGGTAACGCTAGTCTTGGTAGCCGAGGATCAGTATGCCTGGCTGCCGCCCAGTACACATTTCACCCAACCCCTCTGGTGCCTCCTGTCGGTGGTGGGCCTACAGAGGGTGGGCCAATGCCCCTGCTTTGGGCTGAGCCCGGCCAGGCTGCAATTCATTTAGGAGTCTATTCATCAAAGGCTTTGTTTATAGTTTTGTATTGAAATTAAACAATCATGAAATGGTTCAACAAACCAGCATGCAGTCATGCTAAAAATAAAGTACAACAGTTAAATCTAAAGTTTTATATTTTAGAGCATAAATATTGAATATTGATACTTCTAATGAATAGGTGCCAAATACAAGTTTAACACTTGGAATTAACCTTTTATCTGCTGGGAAAAATTAGGGAACAGATATCACTGGGCCACAAAACTTCTTTCCAGACAATATGGATCTGATTGTATTTGATGTACAGGTCAATTTATCACTAACTCTCCTCCAGGTTGAGTGGCTGTAATCTGTCAAAAAGAAGCTGTGAAGCTCTGTCCTCAGTTGTCAGCTCACCGTCATCTAATCTGAGAGAGTTGGACCTGAGTAACAATGACCTAGAAGATTCAGGAGTTAAACTCCTTTCTGCCGGACTGGCAAGTCTACAGTGTAGACTGGAAATTCTCAGGTCTGTATTAAATGTTGCTTTACATACAGTTAATTCAATTTTATTTCTATAATAAAAACACTTGACCATTCTTTAAACTAAAAGGTAAATACTAGGGCTGCACGATTTTGCATAAAATGAGAATCACAATTTTTTGGCTTAGAATTGAGATCACGATTCTCTCACGATTTTCTTTTCCAGTATAAATATTTATTGCACTTATTAACTGCACATCAACTTCGTAACAGTTGAGACTGAACATAAAAACAATAAATAAACATAAAAATAACAAATGTCTCACGTTTTGTTGTTGCCGTAAAATGTTGTACTGCTTGAAATTCCGTCTCCACCGTTGCTCGACGCTGCGTGTATAGAGCAGGTAGTGCAACGATAGAAAAGTAGTTGCGGGACGGCACTGTGTAGCGTTTGTCTAGGGTGTTGATCATTTTCCTAAATCCCTCGTTTTGCACAGTGTTGATGGGAGCCATATCTTTGGTCAGGTGATAAGTGATAGCCTCCGTAATTTCTTTGTGCCTGCGGGAGTTCGACGTGTATAGGGAAGCGCTGTATAAGGTTCCCGTTATTGATGTTTGGGTGGTTGACCGGGACTGATTTTCTCCTGTCACTTTCTCGTCATCCCTGACGTGCTCTCTGTTGTTTTTTCCTGCTAATTTTAGCATCACACGGCACAGCTTCTGTATCACGTGGTATAAGGCTCCGCCCTTGTCATTTGTTGAGCAGGAAGAGTGAGCGCTTGTTTTCATGCAGATTACGTCCCGGATCAAAATGCTGTTTGCTCGATGTGGCAAGCCATCCATCCATCCATCTTCATCCGCTTTATCCGAGGCCGGGTCGCGGGGGCAGCAGCCTAAGTAGAGAGGCCCAGACCTCCCTCTCCCCAGCCACCTCCTCCAGCTTATCCGGGGGAATACCAAGGCGTTCCCAGGCCAGCTGAGAGATATAATCTCTCCAGCGTGTCCTGGGTCTGCCCCGGGGCCTCCTCCCCCTCCCGGTGGGACATGCCTGGAACACCTCACCCAGGAGGCGCCCAGGGGGCATCCTTGTCAGATGCCCGAACCACCTCAGCTGACTCCTTTCGATGTGGAGCAGCAGCTGCTCTACTCTGAGCCCCTCCCGGATGGCCGAACTTCTCACCCTATCTCTAAGGGAGAGGCCAGCCACCCTTCGGAGGAAGCTCATTTCTGCCGCTTGTATCCGCGATCTCGTTCTTTCGGTCACTACCCACAGCTCGTGGCCATAGGTGAGGGTAGGGACGTAGATCGACCGGTAAATTGAGAGCTTCGCTTTTACACTCAGCTCCCTCTTCACCACGACGGACCGGTGCAGCATCCACATTACTGCAGCTGCAGCCCCAATCCGTCTGTCGATCTCCGGCTCCCTTCTCCCATCACTCGCGAACAAGACCCCGAGATACTTGAACTCCTCCACTTGGGGCAGGAACTCATCCCCGACCCGGAGTGGGCACTCCACCCTTTTCCGGCTGAGAACCATGGCCTCAGATTTGGAGGTGCTGATCCTCATTCCCGCTGCTTCACACTCGGCTGCGAACCGTTCCAGTGCGAGCTGGAGGCCCTCACCCGATGAAGCCAACAGAACCACATCATCTGCAAAAATCAGAGATGAGATTCTGAGGCCACCAAAGCGAAAGCCCTCCGCCACTTGGCTGCGCCTAGAAATCCTGTCCATAAAAATTATGAACAGAACCGGAGACAAAGGGCAGCCCTGGTGGAGCCCATCACCCATCGGGAACGAGTCCGACTTATTGCCAGCAATGCGAACCAAGCTCTTGCAACGGTTGTATAGGGATTGATGTGGCAAGCCATTGCAGAAATTTACTTGTGTTTGCTAACATGCCCTAACATGTGTTTTCGATTAAATCAATATCAGTCTCAATAATAAATGGTAATTTGATATATTAAAAATGTTAGCAATGAGCTAATTTCAGCATACAGCATAAAACAGTGTAAAACAATGGCAGACCAAAGCAAGTCATTTTTAAGTGTTTTGGCTATTTGTTGTCTATCGTTCTATGTGCTATTTGACCCAGGCTGTCCGGCTGTATCGTCACAGAGGAAGGCTGTACTTATTTAGCTTCAGCTCTAAAATCCAACCACTTCCATTTGCGAGAACTGGACCTGAGCTACAATGTTCTGGACGACTCATCAGTAAAGCTGTTCTCCGCTGGAGTGGAGGACTCAGACTGGAGACTAGACACTCTCAGGTATGAAGAGAAGACATGAGCACAGAAACAGTTTCTGTGGCGTATTGACAAACAGGGGAAGTGTTTCAGAGTATGTTCTAGTTGCAACGCAAACTAAAAAAATCTAGATGTACATTTCCTTCTGTTAATAATGGCAGACGTGTAAGTGGAAAGAATTTTTTTCTTCCTTTTTCTTCCTCTCCAAGGCTGGAACATGGTGGGCAGCAGAGACTAAAACCTGGCCTGAGAAAGTGTGAGTGTGTTTACTGCATCTGGTATAGTTCCGGTTTATTTTAAAAATGCTGCTATTCTCCCACTTTAAAAAACCCTCAGCTAGACGCCTCTGTTTCCAGCAGCTACAGACCTATCTCTAAATTACCGTTAATTGCTAAGCTTCTAGAAAAGGTTGCGGCTAAGCAACTTATAGCGGCTCTGGACAAACATAACATTTGTGATAAGTTTCAGTCCGGCTTCACATGTGACACCATTGCTATTTCAGCTACACTGGCTTCCTGTTGAATTTAGAGTACATTTTAAGATCCTGGTCTTGACATTTAGAGCCTTGCATGGACTGGCACCAGCCTACATCTCCGATCTGCTACAGCCCGATGTCCCCAGCAGGTCCCGGAGGTCATCTGATCAGGGCTTACTTGCTATAAAACAGACTAAGATGAGAACTTAGGGTGACAGAGCTTTTGCCACTGTGGCCCCGAGACTGTGGAACTCTCTCCCTCATACATTAAGAACTGTGGACTCAGTAGCTGTTTTTAAAACAACTCAAAACTCACCTTTTCAAAACTGTTTTTGGTTGAATTTCTGCCTGTTTTATATTGTCTGTTTTACCCTATTATTATTTGTTATCTTATGTGCAGTAGGGCTGCCACGATTAGTCGACTAGTCACGATTACGTCGACTATCAAAATCATTAATAGTCGACGCGTCGTTTGAAGCTTTGTAAGATCCCAAAAGACGCAGGAATAAGTAGCAGGATTTAAGAGTGTAATAACGGACTGAAACAGAAGATGGCAGCACTGCATGTACAAGGATGCCAGCTGCCGTTAAACCCCGAAGAAGAAGAAGCTGTGTCCCAGAATTCATAGCGCGGCCCAGCTTAGTTTCCAACAATGGCGGCAGCTAGTTAGTTTTAATATTACTCTTATTATTCTTTCTGGGTCACATAATAAACGTTTAACATATTTCCAGGCGAGAATGTAGCTGTGTAAACCTCAAATATCTGCTCAGTTTATCAGGACACCGCATATTTTCAAAAGCGCTCCGACGTTTTCGGAGACGTCTGTTACCCACTAGCTCGATGATTGTCATGACCATTGATCAAAGACTGCAATCACAGCATTGTATGATGGTAAAAGATGTATCCTTAGGCCCCCTCCTCGATTCAGAGATGGTCTTTCCCTTGTCTTTCACCATCTTACAATGCTGTGATTGCAGCCATCCCCCAACTCTCATGGACATTGATCAGTGGTTGTTGATAGTTTCAGTAAATGTACTGTTTATATGATTGGGGAAACCTGCAGCCAGCTGACACTGAAGAAATCACCTGGATGATGACGAAAGTTTCTCCCACTGAAAACGTCCAGATGAACAGAATCAACTTTTTGGGATTTACGTACCTGGATGATTGAACATGCATCAAGAAATATATGAATGTAGAAGTGATCAAGTCAGTATTTCTACAGAGTACTGGACAAAAGCAAATAGCCAAACTTTATTGTTGCCAAATTTATATCAGGTAAAATTGTGGTTTTATAGATGGAGCACTGATTGCACCGTGTCAAATAATAAAGGATTCTTCTCTCTCTTAGATTCCTGTGAACTCACACTGGACCCAAACACAGCAAACAGAAACCTCATCTTGTTCGACAACAACACTAAAGTGGCATTTGTGGATGATGAGCAGCCATATCCTGATCACCCAGAGAGGTTTGATGACTGGAAACAGATTCTGTGTAGAAATGGGCTGACTGGTCGCTGTTACTGGGAGGTTGAGTGGGAAGGTTGGGTTTACATAGCAGTGAGTTACAGAGGAATCAGAAGGACAGGAGCCAGCAAAGGCTGCTGGTTTGGATGGAATAATCAGTCGTGGAGTCTGAGATGCTCTGAAGATGGTTACTTTGCCTGGCACAATAACACTAGAACAGACCTCTCTACCTCTTCCTCCTCCTTCGTCTCCTCTTCCGCCTCCTCCACCTCATCCACCTCCTCCACCTCAAACAGAGTAGCAGTGTATGTAGACTGTCCTGCTGGGACTCTGTCCTTCTACAGAGTCTCCTCAAACTCCTTGATCCATCTCCACACCTTCAGCACCACATTCACTGAGACTCTTTATCCTGGATTTAGGCTATTTAGATCTTCCTCTGTGTCTCTGTGTTCACTTTAGGACGAAGACTTGCAGAAACAATGACACAGATTTATTCAGGCAAATACTTTACATTAAAAAATCCTTTAAAAAATCTTTTTCCAAACCTCACCAATAATTTTACTTTAGACCAGAAGATTCCACACATTGACTGTGAGTAACACTTTAGACTGACCATTATTAACAAATGGAAAAGGAATAATTTCTACAATGTTAGTTGTACTAAAGATGGTTGTATGGAGGCAGGAAGCTTGAAGTGAGTTTTACAAAGTAATCTGTTCTCTAGCTTATGTCCTTTGCATAGGTCTATATTACCATAATGCAAATGCTTTGTATCATATTTATCTGTTTCCATTCATTTTACAACCAGTGACAGAATTTGTTGACAATAAATTTCATTTCCTGTGTGATTCAGCAATAAAATGATCATTGCTCCAATGTTTTCTTCTCTACAACATTTTGTTCAGTTTATTTCAATTTTATTTATATAGCACCAAATCAAACGAGTTGCCTCAAGGTGTTTTATATTGTAAGGTAGACCCTTCAATAATACATACAGAGAAAAACCCAACTATCATATGAGTAAGCACTTTGGAAACAGTGGGAAAGAAAATTTTCCTCTTAACAGTGAGAATCCTCCAGCAGAACCAGGTTTGACGACCACCTGCTACGACCAGTTGCGGTGAGGGAAGGAAGACAGGACAAAGACATGCTGTGGAAGAGAGCCAGAGATTAACAATAACCAATGATAGGGCTATTGCAGTTTGAAGCCTAATCTTGAAAGTAGAGATGATGTCTGTCTCCCGAATTCAAACTGGAAGCTGGTTCCACAGAAGAGGGGCCTGAAAACTGAAGGCTCTGCCTCCCATTCTACTTTTAAATACTCTAGGAACAGCATATATATATATATATATATATATATATATATATATATATATATATATATATATATATATATATATATATATATATATATATATATATATATATATATATATATATATATATTGATCTTGTACAAGATCAATGGGACCCTAAGAGCCTTCATCAGGAACTCAATGGGGATGTGGCGTACAACACTAGAGGCCAACTCCAAGCCCATAGCACAAGTTACCATCAAGTGCGGGATCTACCAAGGAGATGCTCTGTCCCCACTGCTGTTCTGCATAGGCCTGAACCCCCTCAGTGAGATCATTAACAAGACTGGCTACGGATACCGACTACGGAACGGAGCAGTTGTCAGCCACCTCCTGTACATGGATGACATCAAGCTGTATGCCAAGAGTGAACGAGACATCGATTCACTGATCCACACTACCAGGCTATACAGCAATGACATTGGAATGTCGTTCGGACTGGAGAAGTGTAGTCGGATGGTAACAAAGAGAGGGAAGGTAGTCAGAACTGAGGGGATTGAACTACCAGAAGGCAACATTGCAGACATAGAGGACAGTTACAAGTACCTGGGGATCCCGCAGGCAAATGGGAACCATGAAGAGGTCGCTAGGAAAGCTGCAACCACCAAGTACCTGCAGAGGGTCAGGCAAGTCCTGAGGAGTCAGCTGAATGGTAAGAACAAGATCCGGGCCATCAACACCTACGCCCTGCCCGTGATCAGGTACCCTGCTGGGGTAATAAGCTGGCCAAAGGAGGAGATAGAAGCCACTGACATAAAGACAAGAAAGCTCCTGACCATGCATGGAGGGTTTCACCCCAAGTCCAGCACCCTGAGGCTGTACGCTAAGCGGAAGGAAGGGGGCCGGGGACTGGTGAGTGTCAGCACCACAGTCCGGGATGAGACAAGGAACATCCAAGAATACATTGGGAAGATGGCCCCAACTGACCGAGTGCTCAGTGAATACCTCAGGCAGCAGAAACCCAAGAAAGAGGAGGGAGACGAGGAACCATCATGGAAGGACAGGCCCCTGCACGGTATGTACCACCGGCAGATAGAGGAGGTGGCTGATATCCAGAAATCCTACCAGTGGCTGGACAAAGCTGGACTGAAAGACAGCACAGAGGCACTAATCATGGCAGCACAAGAACAAGCTCTGAGTACAAGATCCATAGAGGCTGGGGTCTATCACACCAGGCAAGACCCCAGGTGCAGGCTGTGTAAAGATGCCCCAGAGACAATCCAGCACATAACAGCAGGGTGCAAGATGCTAGCAGGCAAGGCATACATGGAACGCCATAACCAAGTGGCCGGCATAGTGTACAGGAACATCTGTGCCGAGTATAACCTGGAAGTCCCGAGGTCAAAATGGGAGATGCCCCCATGGGTGGTGGAGAATGACCGAGCTAAGATCCTGTGGGACTTCCAGATACAGACGGACAAAATGGTGGTGGCTAACCAACCGGACATAGTGGTGGTAGACAAACAGAAGAAGACGGCCGTAGTGATCGATGTAGCGGTTCCGAATGACAGCAATATCAGGAAGAAGGAACACGAGAAGCTGGAGAAATACCAAGGGCTCAGAGAAGAGCTCGAGAGGATGTGGAGGGTGAAGGTAACGGTGGTCCCCGTGGTAATCGGAGCACTAGGTGCGGTGACTCCCAAGCTAGGCGAGTGGCTCCAGCAGATCCCGGGAACAACATCGGAGATCTCTGTCCAGAAGAGCGCAGTCCTGGGAACAGCTAAGATACTGCGCAGGACCCTCAAGCTCCCAGGCCTCTGGTAGAGGACCCGAGCTTGAAGGATAAACCGCCCGCAGGGGCGTGCTGGGTGTTATTTTTATATATATATATATATATATATATATCTCACATCTCAAAACTCGCTCTTGTCATGGTCCCGGGACTTCTACCCGGTGCTTTGTGTTTTCCTGTATTTTTGTCATTTGACGTATTATGTTTTAGGTCCACTGTTTATTCTAAAGGTCCCTAGGTTATTCTGTTTAGATGTCGTTTATTAGGTTTCCCTTCGTATCTTTACCCTGTGTCTCACTCAGTGTATCTGTGAGTTCTTATGCCTTGTTTTCCCTCCTTGTGTTTTATTCCATGCCTGTCTGTTCTCTCCCCCTCCGGTCTGTGCATAGCTGGACTGGCCATCGGGCATACCCGGCATTTGCCCGGTGGGCCGCTGGCGATTTTTTGTTTTTATGGGCCGATCGATTTTTTTTTTTTTGGAAGGGTATAAATAATGAAAGGTGTTGGATTGGCCAATTGGTCATGATCGACTCTGGGCTGGACCAATTACAGCCGAGGAGGTCGGATGCACCCTCCCCCTTGTTTAGCAATCTTATAGACGAACTAAAGAAAATGGAGAACAAAAAAAGGAAAGGAGGTGCAGAAAAAATTAGGGCCAAAAAGAAACAAGCCCTTCAGGCAGACGCTGCCAGATGTGTAAAAATAACTGAATTGTTTGGCAGTAGCTATGGCATAGCTTCCACAGATTTAGCAACATCAGCAAGTGGTGGAGGCCAGCAGGTGGATAAGGGAAAGGGGAGGCAAGAGGAGGAGAGACCCGAGGCGGCCACCAGTCATAGTGGCAGAGGAACTGAACTTCAGGTAAGAAGTTATGACCTGCAGTCTCTCTGTGTCAGATATAAACCAAGTTTAGTTGGAGTTTGTTTTCGTTGTGCTGACTTTTTACAGTCGCTTAGAATAACTGGTACTGCTACTAGCTAGCATGACGGAGTTTATATACTGCTGGGCGGGTGCTATGAAGTTACTGATAGTAAATTTTATTTTATGCTTAAGGTTAGTTTCTCAAACTCCTCAAAATCTTAACAAATTGTGCCAATCCTTACATGTTGCACCAGGCTGATCTATCATCTAAAGTGGAGAAGTCTGTGACAGAGGAGACAGAAGAGCAGCAGAGAGAGATGGAGGGATGACTTTATGTCATCCATCAGGGATGCATTTGACATATGTTTCACATATTATAGCCCAACAAGTTACTCATAGCAATTTAAATACGAGCAATCTGTTTTTGGCAAATACCGGCTATTACAGTTAATAATACAACAGCTTGTTGCCATTTTTTGTGTTTCTTTTTATCGCTGTGTGACTGAGTTCAATTGAAAGCCTGCATGCGCTAGTACCTCTTGCCACAAGTTCCCAGAATCCTTTGCGGTTTTACCCCTGAATGACGTCACATTTTTGGTGGGCCGGTCTCTAGTCAAAATGCCCGGGCCGATTTTTTGTCCCAGTCCAGCCCTGGGTCTGTGTACTTCCTGTGTTACTTTGATAGTCTCCCATCAGTGTACGTGTTTGCTCCTGCCCTGTCTCGTTATGATTATCTGTATCAGCTGTGTTCCCTGTGTGCTCCCACGTCCCTCGTTATCCTTCTGCGTATTTATGTCCGCATCTCCCTCATTCATGGCCGTGTGTTTCTCTGTGTACTAGTTTATAGTTTCCCAGTTTAGTTTGTATGGTTTTGCTCTCCAGCAATAAAGCTGTGAATTTTGATTTCATTCCTGCCTCATCCTGGCTGCACACAGCCACATTGTGACAGCTCTCGCTCTCTTTCTCTCTCGCCGTCACTCCTAAAACTTCTCCCTCTTCCTAAACAACCAAATGTCATGTTGCCATATAACCTTTTTGATTGGTCGACATGGTGCATTTTTCCACCAACACTAAATGGTTGTTTTATTTTTGACTTTTTTTTTTTTTGCTCATAAGCAGAGAGTGCTTGCTGGTCTTACGTGGCCTATCAACACAATTTATAAACTGGTATATGTCACCTTGTTGCTTTGTCATCTTAAAGTGGTCATGTGATTGGCTTACCATGACTACTTTGTTCTTCCTCAGTCAAACAGCAGCACTCATGCGATTGTTTTTCCCCCTGAGCTCCAGTTTTGTGCTAGAAAGTGATCATCGGGCAGAAAGTGATTACCGTCCGCGGGAGCGCGCAGCTGCTCAAAAACTGTTCACGGGAGTGTAAAATGTTCAAATGTAGTTTTCAATAAAGTTTTTTTAATCCACTCTAAAAAAAACCTCAAGCATTTGCATCATGGTTTTATGAACGAAAAGTGATTGAAGTAAAGAAATTGAAGTTAAAAAAACTACACTCATTACAAATTTAGCTGATTAAATACAATAAGAGTCGTTGTTTATTAACAAAGCTTTATTGAACAAGTGAACACACAAAGCAAAAGGTCATTTGAAAAAGACATTTTTCAGCAGTAACACCATAACAGAATATCTCATATCATAGCAGCACAAACGCTCATTGTACCTGCACAAACCTGCACAAACGTAGCACTGAAAAAGTCGACCATTTTGGCCCGTTTTGGAGCACTCTGGGGGGATGGTGACCTTTGAAAGACCTATAAGATAATGTTTAATATCTCAAAAACCGTAGCAGCACAAACGCTCATTTTACCTGCACAAACGTAGCACTAACCGCTCCGCCTATTTGTCTTTACGTTTCAAGTGGGTGGGGGGTCAGCTTCACTCAGCTCAGCCATCCACCTTTTTATGAAGACCTCCTGATGATCCTCCACCTAATCACCTGAGCCAAGGTGTGAAACTGGGTGTGGGTCCCAATCAGCCAGAGTTTCAGGTGTGTTCATTGTGAAACCTGGCCCCACCTTATCATGTGATGTCCTGAGGTCAGATGGCCCAGGATGTGAGTGGGCGTTAAGGCGTCTGGGGAGGATCTCAAAACTGGATTATAGATGGCAGACAGTTGGTATCATAAACCCCGCCTCTGTTCAAAGATGGTCGCTCACAGTGGACATAGATGCTTCTTTCACTCCTCTTTCAAACCATCTGTCCTCTCTGTCCAAAATGTGAACACTGGCATCCTCAAAGAGTGACCTTTGACCTTTAGATGCAGATGGACTGCTGAGTCTTGTCCTGTGGAGGTGGCTCTTCTGTGTTGTGCCATGCGCTTGTGAAGTGGCTGTTTGGTCTCTCCAATGTAGAGGTCTGGGCATTCCTCGCTGCACTGTTCAATGTGGCCCATATGGAAAAGATATATATAAATCTTATAAAGTTTGTATCTGTCTTGTGTGAAACTTGTATGAAAAACATTTACTGTAAGAGTGAAAACAGATATAAGCTCCCTTGAAAAATTATATAATGAAACTTGTATGTTTTGGATACTTACTAAAACAATATATGAAAGTAATGAGAAAGTGGCCACTTTCATGAGTAATCACATATAAGTTTTTACGATTTCTTTTCCATATGGGGGTGTACGCTAAACGTCTTCAAGCAACTTAAAGAAGTCCAGACGCTTTTCTTTCCAAGCTCCTTAGATCATGATGACCTGGATGACTGAAAACCTTCACAGAAATACCCTTAAAGCTAATTAAAATGTAGTGGGAGAAGGTATAATGGAAACAATAAGGGCCCCAGTACAGGACCTTTAGGCACACCATAGCTGAGAGAAGAGTGCAAGGACCTGTGTCTGTACTGCACTCAGAACCCAACACTCTCCTGCAACGCTTTGCAACTAAATGTCACTGGATGCTTCAAGAAGTGCAGTTTCAGTAGAATGAGCTCCATGAAAACCAGACTGAGGTTTGTCAAGTACACTGTGTTTATCCAGGACAGCTGTAACCTGCATAGCTACAACCTTTTCTAACACGTTAGCAATAAATCACAATTTTGACATTGGTCTGTAATTCCCATGAAGAGAAAGGTCAAGCTGGGGTTTTCTTTAAGTGGGTGGATGACAACATTCTGAGAATCGACCAGAGAGCAGGAGGATGGTTTCATTGAGTCAACTAATGTTACGAAATAAATAGTGCTTATTTTCTGTTTATATTGTTTTATAGAGGCCAGTGTACAAAACGCCACTTTGAGTTATAAGGTGTGTGAAAGGTCACAGAGTACTGTCTAAGACAGGAAGCTCTGCTTTGTGCAGAGAACAGGAAGCGATGCAGACAGAAAAGTGAAACTAGGCAGAGTCGTTTTGATCGAAACTATGTGTGACTATGTGTGACGTATAACAGAACTATATTACGCCCATTCAGCTTGTAATGCTTTAGACCTGTGGATGCTTGCTAGTGTCTGCAGCTCTCCTTTTCCGGAAATGTAGAATAAAGATGATTCTTTGAGCTTTGACCACACTGAGTCGGGTTTTCTCTGTCCAGTACTGGGGATAAAAGAATCGGGTTTAATACTAACTAAAGTAGCTCTGGTGAAGAAACAGGTGAGACACTTTCTAAATCAGCAGGTCGAGCAGGAACAGATGATGCAGCTGCTGAAGGAGAAAAGCATGATCGTCGCTCACCAGCCACACTTCCTCAGTAAAGAGTGTCAGGACAAAAAGCTGTTTCCTCTTCAGTAGCTGATTATGTTTCACTGCTTAGGACCAAACTGATGGAAAAACTTTCAGAAAGAGATGAAGACAAATCAACACGGATGTGAACATATTCAAATTCAAGCTAAAACTTGGCACATCGTCTTTAATGGAACTTTATCTAAAATCTGATTATCACCCAAAATGTGTCTTTGTTCTTTGAATTCTAAGATATAATAAAATCTATTTAAATGTTCAGTTTATCTTCAACAACAGGAACTTCATTAAGATCTTTATTATTCAATGAAAAACTCAAAAAACACAATTTTATATATAAAATAACTTGTATTTATTTGAAAAATATATTTAGATTCATATCATGGTAGACATAGCTCGATGTGTTTAATAAGGATAAAGTAACTAGCTTTACATTGATTTTGTTGTTGTTGTTTTTTACAGATCGTATGTGCTGCTTTTGGCTTTCATACAAAACCTTCAAGGTTAACCACCAAAAGGATCTGACAAGTTTAAAATATATATTCTTAAAAAGCAGGTTTGGTCACCAGGTGTTAGGGTTACCCCTGAAGTAAATACAAATAGAAAATGTAGTCTGACACCAGGGGGCGTTCTGTCTGTACTCTGGTTTCAATCACTGTCTAAAGCAGGGGTGGGCAATCTCAGTCCACGAGGGCCGGTGTCCCTGCAGGTTTTAGATCTCACCCTGGGTCAACACACCTGAATCACATGATTAGTTCGTTACCAGGCCTCTGGAGAACTTCAGGACATGTTGAGGAGCTAATTTAGCCATTTAAATCAGCTGTGTTGGTTCGAGGACACATCTAAAACCTGCAGGGACACTGGCCCTCGTGGACTGAGATTGCCCACCCCTGGTCTAAAGGCATGCGTGTACCTGTTTGGCTGCTCATATCACTCTATGTAAAACACATGTGATACAAACATGTGCAAACTGCTCATGGAAATCTGCCTATACAGCAGCCACAGGTCAAACATCTCCGGTTTGGGGAAACGAGGAGATTTTATTCCACAGTTAACACAGAGACACTGTGGAACCGGCAAGCCAGAACCCAAATCCAGGATACACCGGCTCGGTGAATGTGGTGGTGAAGGTGTGGAGGTGGAACAGTGAGTCAGAGGTTACTTTGTAGAAGGACAGAGTGCCTGCAGGCCAGTCCAAGTATACTGCTACTCTGTTAAAGATGAAGGAGAAGGGGACTGAGGAGAGCACAGTTCTTCTCCTGTCGTGCCAGACAGAGTAACCATCAACAGGAGAGCAGAAGATACTCCACGACTGGTTATTCCATCCAAACCAGCATTCGGCACCCTTTCCTCTCCTTCGGATTCCTTTGTAACTCACTGCTACATAAACCCCTCCTCTCCACTCGACCTCCCAGTAACAGCGACCAGTTAGACCATTTGTGCACAGCAGCTGACAGCAGTCAAACCTCTCTGGATGATCACGGTATGGTTGCTTCCACCTCAGCCCTTTCATCACCGTGTTGTAATACACCACGACATTCCTGTTCACCGTGTTTGTGTCCAGTGTGAGCTCACAGAAATCTGATGGAGAAAAAACACAGCAGTAGTTTATTATCTGTCACTTGGTAGCTTCACCTGCTGCTTTATGCAGAGACTGTTCACCAGGTAAAACCTGACCGGCGAATCCGTTTGGATCTTCAGTCAAACTGACAGTTACCTGAAGACACACCAGCTTTTGATTTAAAAGGCACAGTCGATGAATTGTTTTCCCCTTTTTTCCCAAAAACTTTATTGAGCATCAGTATACAGACACTGCATACAGTATGGAACATAATTAACATATCCAGGGGGTGCAACATAAAAAGTTACATTCATTCAAATAATTTGTAATTAGTGCAAATAGTAATTGTTTTTATAGCCTTTTTATTAAGTGATCCACCGATCAATTTTTATGTAAGATTATCATTATAGTAGTGTTTAAAATGAGGCTTTTGGTTACTGTATTTGCATTTGTGGAAATAAAATTTAGCTAAGATAACTAACAAATTTATTATAAAGTTCTTCTTTTTTTGCCTTCGAAACACACATGGGTTTCCATTACAACCCAGTGTAAGTGCTTGTTGTCATAGCGATGCGTCTGCGCGTCCCGTGACGTAATTATTTTGCGACACGAACGCTACAACAAAGGTAGACGTCAAAGCTCAGGCTGTGGCTTTCGTCAGACTCGTTGATCACAGCATTGTTTTTGGGGCCATTTCCCTTGTTGTCAGGTTTCAGATATTGTGGTTTTATTTCCGTGAACGAGACGCTCTCATGAGTCATTGAGTGACATTATTGACCAGCCAATCAGTGGCACAGAGTCTAATGATTTCACATTTTAGTACCTGCTCGGCTCGTTTGGAACCCCGCCGACCAAAAGTACCGAGTCGTAGGTACTAATGGAAAAGATGCAATAAAATCAGTACAATACATTACACTATAATACATTAAATCAATGTATAAAGATATGGTTTTCAGTCTGTACAGGGATGAGAACAGCATTAAGCTACAAGAGGTGTTTTCTGTGTACGTCTAATATGATTTGAACAGTTATCACTGGTATAAAACATTACATACACTCAGGAAGAAGCTGCACAACTACATGACTGAGCTATGAATATGTGTAGAGTATTACTTTTCCCACTCCTTTTCGAGCACCTGATGTACTAGAAGACAATATTTTCCTTCCTTTATATATGCTCTATCTTGTATATATGTACGCATGTGCTTGAAATAAATGATCAATGAAAGATCCGTTTATTTTAGGAGTTTGTCAAAAAACAACAAACAAAAGGTTCCAGCTCAGCCGCTGGAGTTATGAAGGTGAAGCAGAGCTCACGCAGGTACAGCCTCCTGTGCCACCATTCACCTGACAATGAATGTTTAATTTAATTTAAGGTAAACTTCAAGTTTTATTGAAATTGAATTTGTGGTTTTGTTTTGTTGGACACCTACAGACTTGGATTAATTTGGTTGTAGAGCAGACTTCAAGTGAAACCTGGAGCAGCAGCTGATCTGTATGTTTGCCACTTCACACTCAGCTGTGAACCACTCCAGTTTGAGCTGGGGGCCACCACCTGACCGTGCAGTTAACAGGAAAATCTGCCCATAGAAATTATGAACAGCATCGGTGTCAATGGACAGAATCCCAGTGAAAATGAGTCCGACTCATTTCCAGTGATGCACACCAAGCTCGGGTGTGTAGCACAGGGACTGAATGGCTCCTAAACACAGAGGACAGAGATTTGGTCCAGCGTTCTACAAAAAGGATTAAAATCGTTCCTCCTGAATCCAAAGTGTTACTACTGGATTCAATTCAATTTTTTATACAGCACCAAATCACAACAGCAGTCGCCTCAAGGCGCTTTATATTGTACAGTAGAGCCTACGATAATAGATACAGAGTAAAACCCAACAGTCATATGACCCCCTATGAGCAGCACTTTGATGACAGTGGGGAGGAAAAACTCCCTTTTAACAGGAAGAAACCTCCGACAGAACCAGGCTCGGGGAGGGGCGGGGCCATCTGCTGTGATTGGTTAGGGTGAGAGAAGGAAGACAGGATAAAGACATGCTGTGGAAGAGAGACAGAGGTTAATAACAGGTATTATTCAGCGCAGAGAGGTCTATTAACACATAGTGAGTGAAGAAGAAACACCCAGTGCATCATGGGAATCCCCGGCAGCCTACGTCTATTGCAGCATAACTAAGGGAGGATTCAGGGTCACCTGGTCCAGCCCTAACTATATGCTTTAGCAAAAAGGAAAGTTTGAAGCCTAATCTTGAAAGTAGAGATAGTGTCTGTCTCCTGAATCCAAACTGGAAGCTGGTTCCACAGAAGAGGGGCCTGAAAACTGAAGGCTCTGCCTCCCATTCTACTTTTAAATACTCTAGGAACAACAAGTAGGCCTGCAGAGCGAGAGCGAAGTGCTCTAATAGGGTGATATGGTACTACAAGGTCATTAAGATAAGATGGGGCCTGATTAGGAGGTAGAAAGTGGTGTCTGGACTCCTCTGCTTAGGCTGCTGACCGCTGCAATCACACCGCAGAAGAAGAAGAAGAAGATGGATGGAGGAACTGACAGTTTTTTTTTTCCAGTATGATCAAAGTGAACAAACACTCACACTTCTTCAGTCTGGGTTTCAGTCTCTGCTTTCCACAATGTTCCAGCCTGGATGAAGAAACAAAATCATTAAAAACACTCAGAAAACTCATCATGAAGCTAAAAAAAATATATTGCTACTGTTTCCACTCCCACAGGCAACACTTGGGGACATGCAGTCTTTTTCTTAATGTCAAATAACAGCTTTAGCACGTCAGCACTCAGGAGAGGCTTTCGAGCACTCTTCCCTTTTCTGGAAATGATGGAGTGGGGAATGCAAATGTTGAGCAGGTGCAGGCTGAGAAGCACTTACAGATTAGCCTCTATGAGAATGTCTGAGTGCAATACGTTTAACCAGCTGCTTTGCCATCACTCCTCCTCCTCCTGCCTCCCCTTTACCTCATCCACCTGCTGGCCTCCACCACTTGCTAATGTTACTGAATCTGTGGAAACTCCGCGATTGCCACCGCACGAAGTAACGACTAACGAGCCTATCTAAATCCCAGTAACGATTAACGCGTTTCTGATTTTTTAGTGCTCGTTACCACAATAATAACGTAGTTACTGTAACGCGTTACTTAATAATGCATTAGTCTCAATACTGGTGATGAAGTATGAAAAAGCAGTTACTAACTAATTTAGTAGAAAACACTTTTACCACTGACTACAGGGAGTGCAGAATTATTAGGCAACATCCTTTCCTTTGGCAAAATGGGTCAAAAGAAGGACTTGACAGGCTCAGAAAAGTCAAAAATAGTGAGATATCTTGCAGAGGGATGCAGCAGTCTCAAAATTGCAAAGCTTCTGAAGCGTGATCATCGAACAATCAAGCGTTTCATTGAAAATAGTCAACAGGGTCGCAAGAAGCGTGTGGAAAAACCAAGGCGCAAAATAACTGCCCATGAACTGAGAAAAGTCAAGCGTGCAGCTGCCAAGATGCCACTTGCCACCAGTTTGGCCATATTTCAGAGCTGCAACATCACTGGAGTGCCCAAAAGCACAAGGTGTGCAATACTCAGAGACATGGCCAAGGTAAGAAAGGCTGAAAGACGACCACCACTGAACAAGACACACAAGCTGAAACGTCAAGACTGGGCCAAGAAATATCTCAAGACTGGTTTTTCTAAGGTTTTATGGACTGATGAAATGAGAGTGAGTCTTGATGGGCCAGATGGATGGGCCCGTGGCTGGATTGGTAAAGGGCAGAGAGCTCCAGTCCGACTCAGACGCCAGCAAGGTGGAGGTGGAGTACTGGTTTGGGCTGGTATCATCAAAGATGAGCTTGTGGGGCCTTTTCGGGTTGAGGATGGAGTCAAGCTCAACTCCCAGTCCTACTGCCAGTTTCTGGAAGACACCTTCTTCAAGCAGTGGTACAGGAAGAAGTCTGCATCCTTCAAGAAAAACATGATTTTCATGCAGGACGATGCTCCATCACACGCGTCCAAGTACTCCACAGCGTGGCTGCAAGAAAGGGTATAAAAGAAGAAAAACTAATGACATGGCCTCCTTGTTCACCTGATCTGAACCCCATTGAGAACCTGTGGTCCATCATCAAATGTGAGATTTACAAGGAGGGAAAACAGTACACCTCTCTGAACAGTGTCTGGGAGGCTGTGGTTGCTGCTGCACGCAATGTTGATGGTGAACAGATCAAAACACTGACAGGATCCATGGATGGCAGGCTTTTGAGTGTCCTTGCAAAGAAAGGTGGCTATATTGGTCGCTGATTTGTTTTTGTTTTGTTTTTGAATGTCAGAAATGTATATTTGTGAATGTGGAGATGTTATATTGGTTTCACTGGTAAAAATAAATAATTGAAATGGGTATATATTTGTTTTTTGTTAAGTTGCCTAATAATGATGCACAGTAATAGTCACCTGCACACACAGATATCCCCCTAAAATAGCTAAAACTAAAAACAAACTAAAAACTACTTCCACAAACATTCAGCTTTGATATTAATGAGTTTTTTGGGTTCATTGAGAACATGGTTGTTGTTCAATAATAACATTATTCCTCAAAAATACAACTTGCCTAATAATTCTGCACTCCCTGTATAGCGCACAGTTTTGGCTCCACCTCTTTTTATGCCACATTCTCTGGTGATTAAACCTCACTAAATTTTTTAGGCTAAGGCTGATCACAGAGGTAGTTTGGGCATGGCTCCTTTCAGTTCCTACATGACTGAATACCAGAGCACAAACCAAGGTCCACAAAGACGTGGCCTGCACAGAGTCTTGACCTCAACCTGAAAGAACATCTTTGGGAGTAATTAGAGCAGAGACTATGAGCCAACACTAGTGTCTGACTTAACAAATGCACTTCTAGAGAAATGGTCAAAAATCCCCACACACACACTTGTGGGAAGCCTTTCCAACAGAATTGAAGCTGTTATGTGTGTGTGTGAAGGTAGACGAGTGAATACTCTGGGTAATGTAGCGCATCTGATTTTGGCAAATCTTTGTGTAAAATACTCCTTTGTGTTGACCAATCTATTTATAGATGAAGCAAACTGGGGGTTCAACGCTCATTTTCATCTATATTATAGCTGGTTATCTGTCTAGCACGAACGAATGTCATCTGTGGGTCACACCTGAGAGTGTCCAGTCGGCAGCTTGGCTCCTCCAGTACAGCAGACAAAAGCGTAATTCCTGAATCTCCTGGATGATTGTAGCTCAGGTCTAGCTCTCTCAAGTGTGAGGGGTGGGACCTCAGAGTAGAGGACAAGGAAGTGCAGCCTTCCTCTGTGATTAGACAGCCTGACAACCTAGAGACAAACACAAGGAATTATGTGTAATTCACTTACACACTGGCACATAACAACTGGAAAACAACACAAATATACAATTCAATTCAATTTTATTTATAAAGCACCAAATCACAACAACAGTCGCCTCAAGGCGCTTTATGCTGTAAGGTAGACCCTACAATAACAGATACAGAGAAAAACCCAACAATCATATGACCCCCTATGAGCAAGCACTTTGGCAACAGTGGGAAGGAAAAACTCCCTTTTAACAGGAAGAAACCTCCGACAGAACCAGGCTCAGGGAGGGGCGGGGCCATCTGCTGTGATTGGTTAGGGTGAGAGAAGGAAGACAGAGATTAATAACAGGTATGATTCAGTGCAGACAGGTCTATTAACACATAGTGAGTGAAGAAGAAACACCCAGTGCATCATGGGAATCACCTGGCAACCTACGTCTATTGCAGCATAACAAGTTCCTGCCCCAAGTGGAGGAGTTCAAGTATCTCGGGGTCTTGTTCGCGAGTGATGGGAGAAGGGAGCCGGAGATCGACAGACGGATTGGGGCTGCAGCTGCAGTGATGCGGACGCTGCACTGGTCCGTCATGGTGAAGAGGGAGCTGAGTGTAAAAGCGAAGCTCTCAATTTACCGGTCGATCTATGTCCCTACCCTCACCTATGGCCACGAGCTGTGGGTAGTGACCGAAAGAACGAGATCGCGGATACAAGCGGCAGAAATGAGCTTCCTCCGAAGGGTGGCTGGCCTCTCCCTTAGAGATAGGGTGAGAAGTTCGGCCATCCGGGAGGGGCTCAGAGTAGAGCCGCTGCTCCTTCACATCGAAAGGAGCCAGCTGAGGTTGTTCAGGCATCTGACAAGGATGCCTCCTGGGCGCCTCCTGGGTGAGGTGTTCCGGGCATGTCCCACCGGGAGGAGGCTCCGGGGCAGACCCAGGACACGCTGGAGAGATTATATCTCTCAGCTGGCCTGGGAACGCCTTGGTGTTCCCCCGGATAAGCTGGAGGAGGTGGCTGGGGAGAGGGCGGTCTGGGCTTCTCTGCTTAGGCTGCTGCCCCTGCGACCCGGCCTCGGATAAAGCGGATGAAGATGGATGGATGGATGGATGGATAGTTTTTGTAAAATTACTTTGGTTAAACAAAGCTGTTTATTGATTATTAATTAATAAATGTATTTCTGTTTCTCACATTAAGGTCATTTCCAGGATTTTTTTTTTTTACCAAAAAAGGGGGAAATCGCTTTTCTACTCTCCAAAGCAATGACTGTGTTCCTACAGTCACTGGTCAGCACTATAATGAATGCAAATGTATACGGGTCTGAGGCTCCACCTCTCAGTTACAGAGTTACAGAGAAACCTAAAAGGTTGAGTGATTTTCTCTAAAGATAATGCATCGGTGGGCAAGAGACGAAAACAGGGCGTTGTTGGAATGCTACTACGCAAGTAACCCTGGCGGAAGGGGCTACATGTATAGGATGAGGGACCTATGGATTCTTCGATACCCAACATCCACAATGACGGCGAAACAACTAGTAGCTCAGTGTTCCAACATTCGAAAGAAGGGACTGCTATCACAGCTAGAGATTGACGAGGTACAACACAAATGCTACGGCAAGGAGGAGTCAGGACGCCAGGTCAGGGGGGAGATATCATCACCCCCACCCGAGATTGGGTACATAGCCCCAAGTGCGATAGGAGAAGGATCGTTGAGTGCGAGAGGAACTGACCTGAAAAATAGGATAATGGCCAAGCTTGAAACCTGGATACCCCGTAGCCGGTTACCAAGACTACGTGAAGTACCCTCAGAAGGTCTGCTAGATGATGTTAATGCAGCACTACGGACGATACCTACAACCACGATTACCGACACTAACAAGCTGATCTACAATACGGCAGCAGTGATCAGTGAGATGCTTGGCTACAAGTTGAACAGCCACAAGGGGCAGTACCCTCCATGGAGAAAGAGGCTAGAGAGCAAGATCAAAGTAGCACGGAGGGAGGTTAGCCAACTAACGGAGTTGCAGAAAGGTGCGGCAAAGAAGGTGCATAAGAAATACAGCAAGCTGTCCATACCTGAGGCCTTGGAAACTGTCAAGCAAAGACTCACAGCCTTGGATAGCCGCTTGAGGAGGTACACCAGAGAGATAGAAGGCAGGAGAATAAACCAGCTGTTCTCCACAGAACCAGCAAAGGTGTACTCTCAGTGGCAAGGGAACAATAATAAGAGAACAGCACCACCAAGGCTGGAGACGGAGCAATACTGGAAGAGCATATGGGAGAAGGACGCAACCCATAACGGCAATGCTCAGTGGCTAGTGGATCTGAGGGCAGACCATAACGACCTCCCTGAACAGGGTCCAGTAACCATCACAGTGGCAGATATCCAAGAAAGGGTCTCCAGTATGAAGAGTTGGACAGCACCAGGGCCAGACATGGTTCACGCCTACTGGCTGAAGAAGCTGACTGCACTCCACGAGCGTCTGGCAGCACAAATGAACCAGCTGCTAGTTAACTAGAGACACCCGGAATTGTCACGGTTTGCGGGGCAAGCCGTGTGGATTTGTAGTAAAGACCAAAAGGGCGGCAGTTCTGGTGCAGGTGAGTGTTTTATTTATAATAGTGGGTCAATACAAACAGCAAGGGTGGCAAAACATGAAACTAGAAACCTAAACTGGGTAAACTAATAAGACAAACCAGAAACGAAGATGCAGGGAGGTCCGGAGAAATACATACGGAGAGATGCAGGGAGACCGAGGGGAAACAACACAGACAAACCAGCCACTACTAAGACAGAAAACACAACTTAAATACACTCAGAAAACACAGGGAGATTACACACAGGTGGGAAACACAGCCGGGAGTGATTAACATGACGAGACTAGGGAGGCAAACTGAAAATACTCACATAAGACGCAGACCTACACAATAAAACGAACTTGCACATGAAAGGACACAAACTAAGAAACGCGGACTAGATACAGGAACACACGGGCAGAACAGAGTAAACACTAACCAGAGGAAGAACAGAACCAAACTCACGAAGAGAAAACACAAAATGCTGGGTCGAAAGGACCCAGGATCATGACAGGAATGGCTAACCGAAGGTCGAACGGTCCTGATCCCCAAGGACCCCTAGAAGGGACCGGTCCCATCCAACTACCGACCAATAACTACAGTACTACATGGAAGCTCCTGTCAGGCATCATATCGGCTAAGATGAACAGGCACATGGGTCAATACATGAGTGGGGCACAGAAAGGGATTGGCAAGAATACCAGAGGCGCAAAACACCAGCTACTGGTAGACAGAACAGTCAGCCGAGACTGCAAGACCAGACTGACCAACCTGTGCACTGCCTGGATTGATTATAAGAAGGCCTATGACTCAATGCCCCACAGCTGGATACTGG
>NC_137427.1:1205000-1382500 GCF_964374335.1 Astatotilapia calliptera
GAGACTGAACAGATATAAGTATATCTTACTAGAATAGAATAGAATAGAATAGAATAGAATAGAATAGAATAGAATTCAACTTTATGTCATTGCACATGTCACAAGTACAAGGCAACGAAATGCAGTTTGCGTTTATTCAGAAGTGCTTTTGCCATATTATAGATATATTACAATATATATATTAGCAATAATATAGATATGTAAGTATATTACAGGAATGGGTCTATTATAAGTATGAGGGTACAAAATATGGGTCTATTATGGGTAATTACCATATTGTACAGAATCATTGTCTATACAGCATTTACAGTAGTGCAGTTAAGATCAGTGAGATATGTGGATGATTTCTATAGAGGCTGTATAAAGTGCTAATGGTAGTGAGTGGTGGTTCAGTCCATGTTATTATTGTGTGTATGAGGGTACAGTTGGCCAGTTATTTGTTTTTGTCCATTGTGTGTGTGTAGGTGGTTGTGGGTGTGTGTATGTAACTACATCAGATTGTTAACTTTGTGTTTTCACCTTGTCCTGTTTGTTGTCATTGTTCTGAACTCTGACCTGAGAATCTCCAGTTTGCAGTGTTGATTCTCCAGTCCTGCCGCCAGCAAGGTCACCCCGGAATCCTGCAGGTCATTGTTACTCATGTCGAGCTCTATCAAAGTGGAGGGCTTGGAGCTGAGAACTGATGATAGTACTTTACAGCTTTCCTCTGTCAGGTTGCAGCCACTCAGTCTGGATGCAATTTTAAAGAAAAAAAAACACACAGACAAACACTAACACTGGTGTACAATGTAAAACTTTCAGATTGTGCTTCAATCAATGACATACTGTAGCTCCTGTGAAAAATAGAACTTCAAATCAGAAGTACCTGACTCCGTGGTATAATTCTCAAACACGTAGCCTAAAGCAGATGACTCGTAAGGTGGAGAGGAAATGGCGTGTCACAAATTTAGAGGCTAATCATTTAGCCTGGAGAAATAGTTTGTTGCTTTATAAGAAAGCCCTCCACAAATCCAGAACATCTTACTATTCATCACTGATTGAAGACAATAAGAACAACCCCAGGTTTCTCTTTAGCACTGTAGCCAGGCTGACAAACAGTCAGAGCTCTGTTGAGCCAACCATCCCTTTAACATTAACTAGTAATGACTTCATGAACTTCTTCATGGTGTTTATACACCTCTCATTAGTTATATTTTATATTTTGGGGGTCTTCTGTTTTCTCTTAATTATTGTAGGGTCTTTATCTTTCAATATAAAGTTACTTGAGGCAACTGCAGTTGCAATTAGGTGCTATATGAAATTGAATTGAACTTCAAATATGTGAAGTATTCTTTACTATTAGAATCAAAGACTGAGCTGACTACTGATGTCACTATAACTTTTAGGCAAATGAAATCAAATAACTTTATTACACTAAACAGTATTGCATTGATCACTCTTACTCCCACAAATACATTTGGGTAAATGCTAAGAATCAGAGATTATGCTGAATGGTCGAGAACCACATTATAACAGTTACATTATTAGATGGGTGGTAGTTTTGTGCACTTACATTATTGTGTTGGAAGCTTTGACCGCAGGCAATAGTCTTAGAAGAGCTTCCTCGGAAGCAGAGTATTTCTTCAGGTCAAAAACATTAAGATGTTCTTCTGATGACACTAAGATGAAGACCAGAGCTGACCACTGAGCTGGAGTCAGTTCATGGGTGCAGAGGCATCCTGAACTCAGATACTGTTGGATCTCCTCCACTAACGAACAATCATTTAGTTCATTCAGACAGTGAAACAAATTGATGTTTCTCTCTGCAGACACATTCTCACTGATTTTCTTCTTGATATATTGAACTGTGTTCTGAGTGGTCTCTGAACTACAGTCTGTTTTTCTCAGCACGTCCTGTAGTTTGTCCTGATTGGTCTGCAGTGAAAGACCCAGAAGGAAGCGAAGGAACAAGTCCAGGTGTCCATTTGGACTCTGCAAGGCCCTGTTAATGAAATTCCTGTGGATTTTCTTTGAAGCAGTTTTACTGAAAAATAGCCAAAGGTTTTTCAGTGATGGTTGTGGCAATGGCATCACATTTATGTTACTGTTGTTAAGCGACATCCTCACATAAAGAGCAGCCAGAAACTCCTGAACGCTCAAATGGACGAAGCTGAACATCTTGTCTTTCCCTTTCCTTCCTCGATCTTCTTTGAAGATCTCTGTGAACACTCCTGAGCACACCGAGGCTTCACTGAAATCAATGCCGCTCTCTCTCAGATCCTTCTCATAGAAGATCAGGTTGCCCTTTTCCAGCTGCTCAAAGGCCAATTTTGCTAATGACTTAATGTATTGAATGCTCTTCTCTGGGCCATACTTTTCTTTTGTCCGATTAATCTGAAACATCAGAAACTCTGCGTACATCTCAGTCAGAGTCTTGGGCAGCTCTCCGCCCTCTCTGGTTTTCAACACATCCTCCAGAACTGTTGCAGTGATCCAGCAGAAGACTGGGATGTGGCACATGATGTGGAGGCTTCGTGATGTCTCGATATGGGAGATGAGTTTGTCAGCCTCCTCCTTACCTTTGAATCTCTTCCTGAAGTAGTCCTCTTTCTGTTGGTCGGTGAACCCCCTGACCTCTGTTGTACTGCTGATAAACTCTCGAGGGATCTGATTGGCCGCTGCAGGCCGTGTGGTTACCCAGATGCGAGCAGAGCGTAGCAGTTTCCCATTGATGAGTTTCCTCAGCAGGACATCTGTTTTAGCTGCCTTTGTTACATCGACAGAGCGAATGTCTTCAGAATGAAGGTCGAGATGAAGGCGGCTCTCATCCAGCCCATCAAACACAAACAGAAGTTTGAATTTACTCTTGTCATAGTTGGTGATTCCTGATGACTGAACATCTGTAAAGATGTAATTAAGAGCCTCCTGTGGGATGCCTACAGTTTCTGGGATGCATTCATGAATGAGCTCTGCCAAACTGAACTTTTCTCCCTTCAGAGGATTCAGCTGACGGAAGGTGAAGGGGAAAATCAGATGCACATCTTGATTGGATCTTTGTTCAGCCCAGTCCAAAACAAACTTGTGAACAAGGAAAGTTTTTCCAATTCCTGCGATTCCATTGGTCATCACTGTTTTGATGGGTCTGTAGTCTCCTGAAGGATGTTTGAACATGTCTGTGGGTCTAATAGGTTTCTCTGGCTCTGCTGGCTTCCATACTTTCTCAATCTGCCGGACCTCATGCTGTGTGTTGATATGTACATCATACCCAGCTGTGATGTACAGCTCTGTGTAGATATCAACCAGACGCTGTTTATCTTCTGCCCAACCTTCTTGTGCGCACATAAACTTGTCCTGGAAGTTTGATTGAAGCATCTGTTGGTAAGATGCGATGGGGTGAGGCTCTGGTACTGGAACCATCACATCTGTGTCAAATATGAATGAAAAGAAAGAAAGTGTGAGGCTTTTGTGCGGAGATGCCTATCTCGATGACCATCTGGCAGGCCTTGCATTTAATCATCACCAACTGAAAGGACACAAAACAATGGGAGATGTACTTGCACTGAATCAAAGTTTTACAGAAATGACCCTTTTGCTCTTTGTTGGAAACTCCAGCACAGCAGAGCTGGAAGAGTTTGGGTCCTGAGCCTTACCCATCTCTGGAGGTATTTTGGTCTGGCACTATTCTAATTCTCACAGCAGGTCCAATTCCTTCCACACCAGATCTGCGATATTCTGTGGCCTTCAAAACAATCTGCAATGGGTTCAAGAGATCGAGCTCCTTCCCAGCTCACATTTAACCCAAACTCAGTGCCTGTCCGTGCATGAGATTGATCCACATCTATGCCGAACTTTGGGAATAAATAGTAAATGAAATAACTAAAACTTGCTTTGACGAATAAAAATGTCTGGACTCCTGGCTTTGATCAATATAAATTGTTTAGAAGCAGGGTGGCTGTGGCTTAGGCCATAGACCAGGTCATCTACTAAATGAGATGTCAGTGGGTTCAGTCCTGCAGTTTGCATGTCAATAAAACTTGTGTAAGACAGTGAACCCAAATTGTTCTCTGTGATTCCACTGGACAGTGAGTGTGTGCATCATAGTTAGAAAGTTCTTAAAATGCACAGAATATCAGTGTGTGTTTTTTTTAATTTGTGAAATTTGTCCTTTAAATGGGTGAATGTGGTTGTAATAAAGACCACCTCATCAGTGTTGGAGAGTAACGTAATACATGTACCGGCATTACGTATTTAAAATGACAAAATATGAGTAACTGTATTCTGTTACAGTTACCGTAAAAGGCAAGGCAAGGCAAGGCAAGTTTATTTGTATAGCACAATTCAACAACAAGGTGATTCAAAGTGCTTTACAGAGACATTAGAAACAAAAACAAATGAAAAGCATGATTTAAAATTGATTAAAACAAGCAAATAAACTAACTAACTAGTTAACAAACAAACAAACAACAGTATATAAAATCAAAACAGATAAAATCAGAACAGTAGATAAAATCAGTAGTTAAATGTAAGTTTTGAAATTTAAGCTTAAAGTGTGGATTTGGTGCTTTATTCAAATGCAGCTGAGAACAGGTGAGTCTTCAACCTGGATTTAAATAAACTGAGTGTTTCAGCTGATCTGAGGCTTTCTGGGAGTTTGTTCCAGATATAAGGAGCATAAAAGCTGAATGCAGCTTCTCCGTGTCTGGTTCTGACTCTGGGAACTGATAAAAGACCGGATCCAGATGACCTGAGGGATCTGGATGGTTCATACTGGGTCAGGAGGTCACTGATGTATTTTGGTCCTAAACCATTCAGAGCTTTATAGACCAGCATCAGAACTTTAAAGTCTATCCTCTGACGGACAGGCAGCCAGTGTAAAGACCTCAGAGCTGGACTGATGTGGTCCACTTTTTTGGTCTTAGTGAGGACTCGAGCAGCAGAGTTCTGAATGAGCTGTAGTTGTCTGACTGATTTTTTAGGTAGACCTGTAAAGATGCTGTTACAGTAATCAAGCCTACTAAAGATGAATGCATGGACTAGTTTTTCCAGGTCCTGTTGAGACATCAGATCTTTTATCCTTGATATATTCTTGAGGTGATAGTAAGCTGACTTTGTTATTGTCTTAATGTGTTTTTCTAAGTTTAGGTCTGCATCCATCACTACACCCAAATTTCTCGCCTGGTTTGTGGTTTTTAGATGTATAGATTGAAGTTCTCTGGTGACCTGTAATCGTTTTTCTTTGGCGCCAAAGACTATTACCTCAGTTTTGTTTTTGTTTAGCTGGAGAAAATTGTGGCACAACCAGTCATTAATTTCCTCAATGCATTTACCAAGAGCCTGTACAGGGCCTCGGTCTCCTGGTGACATTGTGATATATATTTGTGTGTCATCTGCATAGCTGTGATAGTTTATTTTGTTGTTCTTTATAATCTGTGCCAGTGGGAGCATGTAGATGTTAAACAGAAGGGGTCCCAAGATGGAACCTTGGGGAACTCCACATGTGATACTTGTCTGCTCAGATGTGAAGTTACCTATTGATACAAAGTATTTCCTGTTTTCTACGTATGTTTTGAACCAGTTTAGTACAGTTCCTGAAAGACCTGTCCAGTTCTCCAGTCGTTTGAGTAATATGTTGTGGTCAACTGTATCAAATGCTGCACTGAGATCCAGTAAAACTAGGACTGACATTTTTCCACTGTCTGTATTCAGACATATGTCATTAAACACTTTGGTCAGAGCGGTTTCAGTGCTGTGGTTCTGTATTCTGTTTTAAGAAGTAACTGAGCTGTTGAGAAACTGCTTTTTCAATGATCTTACTTAAAAACGGGAGATTTGAGATCGGCCTGTAGTTGTCCATTTGTGTCTTGTCAAGATTGTCCTTTTTCAGTATAGGTTTGATTACAGCAGTTTTTAGTGATTCTGGAAACACACCTGATAATAAAGAAAAGTTGACGATCTGTAACAGGTCTGACTCTAAAGTCTTTGAGACCTTTTTGAAAAAACTTGTTGGCAGGACATCTAAACAGCAGGAGGAGGAGTTCAGTTGACCTAAGATGTCCTCCAGGTCTTTGCTGTTAATAGGTTGAAACTGTTTCATGGTGTTTAAACAGTTTTTTGGTGGACACAGTACATATCCTGGATCTGCTGTTGATGTACCAATTGCTTGTCTAATTTTTTGGATTTTTTCAGTGAAGAATTTGGCTACAGTTGACAGGCCATGGTCGAATGAAGTTCAGCTGCCACTGACACAGGAGGGTTTGTTAGCCTGTCAACTGTAGAAAATAAGACCCGAGCATTATGGCTGTTTTTAGTGATGATGTCAGAGAAGTAGGACCTCCTTGCATTCCTCAGTTGTAAATTATAATTGTGAAGTTTCTCTTTATAGATGTCATAGTGAACCTGGAGGTTTGTTTTTCTCCATCTGCGCTCAGCTTTCCTACACTCTCTTTTTTCATTTTTCACCAGTGTGGAGTTTCTCCATGGAGACTTTTTCCTTCCAGAGATAACCTTCACCTTAATGGGAGCAATAGTGTCCATTACATTTAACATGTTAGCATTGAAGCTATTGACGAGCTCATTGACTGACCCTCTGGACAGGTCAGGTGTTAATGGGAAGACCTGGTTAAAAATTGCACTACTGTGTTCAGTTATACACCGTTTTGTGATCACTGTTGTTGATATATTTGTGTGGGCTGAGATTTTACTTTCAAAGAAAACACAGTAATGATCAGACAGGCCCACATCAGACACAGTAACCTTTGAAATGCTCAGGCCTTTGGAGATCAGTAGGTCAAGAGTGTGTCCTCTATTATGTGTGGCCTCTGTTACATGCTGAGTCAGCCCAAAGTTGCCCAGAGTGTTACTCAGGTCTTTAGTCCCTTTGTCCTGAGGGTTGTCCACATGAATGTTAAAATCCCCAGCAATAATTACACAGTCAAAATCAACACAGATCACAGACAGCAGTTCACTGAGGTCATTAAAAAAGTCTGTGCAGTATTTGGGAGGCCTGTAAACATTAAGAAACACAACTTTGGATGGGGCCTTCAGCTGTAAAGCCACATATTCAAAAGACTGAAAACTTCCAGGAGATAGCTGCTTACATTGAAATGATTCATTAAATAAGACAGCAACCCCTCCTCCTCTCCTGCTCGCCCTGACCTCACTGATAAAACTGTAGTTAGGAGGGGTCGTCTCGATGAGAACAGCTCCACTGTTACTTTGGTCCAACCAAGTTTCAGTTAAAAACATAAAATCAAGGCTGTGCTCAGTGATTAAATCATTAATTAAAAATGTTTTCCCAGCTAGAGATCTAATGTTTAATAAAGCCAACTTAAGTGTTTTAGAGGTATTACTTGTCCCCTCGTGTTTGGGAGCAGTCTGTGGCACACAAGGTATGTTTACTATGTTTAAAGATCTTTTAGAGTGCAGCTCTCTGTGTTTTGACCAGGCCACATGTCTCCTGTCACCTAAAAGTACAGAAATTTTAAAACCTTCTAGTAAACAGGGTCCCAGCTTCTCCTGGGAAAAGTCATCACTGCCATAATCCTCACAGCCCGGACCCTTCACACATCACACATCAGACTGCGGAGACAGAGCATGAAGAGGAACTAAGGGGGGCGAGGCTGGGCAATGTGACTTCGATTGCTCTGTTGAGGGTGGGGCTCGATGGCGAACCTTTGGCCGCTCTGGTGGGGGGTTTATGGGGGACAAAAAGGGATTGGGACGGGGGGTAGATCTGAGCCCAGCATTGACCCGCTCCATCATCTCCTCAGTGAATTTCAGGTGTGGGGAGGAGGGAGAAAGGGAGGGGGAGGAGGGTGATGGCCTGTCAGGGGTTTGGGGGACTGGGGAAGGTCGTGGTCCCTTGTCCTGGTCGTTGGTGTTGTTGAGAGAGTTGGAGGCAAATAGGGACCCCTCTTCTTGCCTTAGATGTCTCTCCTTTCTGAGGCTCTTCCTCAGATGCCATGGATGTCTCTCCTCTCTGAGGCTCTTCCCGGGTGGGGGCAAATGGAGCTCCTCCTCAAGGTTTCTGCTGGGCTTTGTCTGTTCTTGGAGTACTGTTTGTTCCTCTTTATGAGATAACTCCTCGTTTATCTCAGCCTTGGCACCAAGCACGGATGGATGACGTATGGAATAAAACAAGTTGGAGGTGAACAGTTTCACCCCTGACTTGTTAAAATTAAATCCATTTGCTTTGAACAGATGCCTGCGTTCCCAAAAAATATTAAAGTTGTCGATAAAATGCACTGAGTGGTCAGCACATGCTGATATAAGCCATTTATTCAGTGTAAACAACCTGCTGAATCTCTCGTCTCCTCCTCTGACCGGCGGTACAGGTCCACTGATGAATACAGCTGCATTCAGAGAGTTTACAGTGTTTAATAATCCAGTAAAGTCCCGTTTCAGAACCTCCGACTGTTGTTTGGACACATCGTTTGACCCTGTATGCAGAACAATGTTTGTCACAGTTGGATATTCATCTGCAATTTGAAGAATTCTCTCCTTCAGGTTGTTGACCATATCGTTAGGAAAGCAGAGGACTTTAGTGTTCTTACCGCACATCCTTTGTACATCCTTTACGGCAGAGTCACCCACAATCAGAGTTTCAGGCCTAGCCTTTAGCTTTCCCTGTGGCCTTTCACTTTTCAACAGATTTTCAGACCTTATTTCGCTGCTTTTAGGTGGTATTCAGAATACAGTTACTTTGTTGAAATAAATGGATTACACGGTCTTTTCCTGTTTCATATGTTAGGCTGTGCTCTCTCTATTTTTGGTAATTCCACGCCGGAGGAAACCCAAACAAAACACAGGAGGCTCTAATGCCTGTGTCTCAATCTCACCTCCAGCATAATGATGTGAAAATATATTCTAAAAAATTATTATACAAAAATGATTTAATATGAAGGCATCGCCCTAAAGCATGGAGCCTGATGGGCAGTGTAGTCCGTGCTGCAGGGAGGATGGACCCGTGATGTGTCTGTGAGCGAGGGAGGGAGAAAAAGGAAAAGTACGAGCTGTCACGGGGCAGAAATGGGAGCTGGAAGCATGTAAATATAATAATAACCACTGCAGCCAAACAGAGAGCCTGACGAGCCCAGCTGTGAGTAAGCTATTAAGACTCGACTGTACGCTGTGTTCATGTTTTCCTCTGAAACAATAAGTCCCGTTGCAGCAGCCTTTCAACGCCTCTCTCTGTCTCTGCTAGCAAACTTGACCCAGACAACAAAGTAAAGCTAGTTTTCAGCTACGAGCCGACACGAACCCGACGTATCAGCCAGAGGTCCCTTTACTACAGTTCAGAGCCGCGGACCTGTTTTATATATGCGAGGAATAGTTTTCTACACGAGATCACAGCAAAAAGTGCAGCTTTACCTAATGTCCACCTACTGTTACTCATTTATATTAAGATTTAAACATCTGGTTGGTGTTGGTGTGGAGAGTAACCTTCAGTAATAGTAATAAATCACACAGCAATAGGACATTCATGTAGTTGTAAAAAGCATGACAATATATTAAGTAATCCAAAGTATTCAGAATACGTTACTCTCATTGAGTAACGTAACGAAATACGTTACAAAATACATTTTGGGGCATGTAATCTGTAATCTGTAGTGGAATACATTTTAAAAGTAACCTTCCCAACACTGCACGTCGTGTGCTCAGTTAGAGACATCACAATGAAAATAATAATTAATATTATTTCAAACATATTACTGTATGTCTGGAAAGTAAATTATTACCATTATTCTCATTGGTCTGAGAAAAAGAATCCCGAGTCTGAGAGGAGGAAGATCCTCTTTTCTCTGATGTCTCCCCACCATCGCTGACATCCACTGACAGACAGAGATAATGAACGTGAAACTAGGTCAGACTGCAGAAACAACATGTTTGTCTCGTCCTGTGACTGACCTTCTGCTCCAGAGATGGCAGAGAAACTCTCCAGCAGATCATTCCTGTGGATCCTCTCTAAAACCTTCCTGGTCACTTCAACAGCTCCAGGAAGTCTGTATGTCTGCACCATCAGGTCTACGGTGTCCCACGTGCTTGTTGCCTGAAGTCGGCTCTTTTTGATGGTCGGGAAGTCTTCAAGGATCTCTTCCTGCTGCAGGAACCACTTGAATTTATTAAACTCTTCATCTCCCAAATCTTCCAGAGTGTTTAAGAGGTCCTCTGACGTCATCACTGCTCCCTGATGACAGAGAATATTGCCACTTATTTACCAGATGTATTTTAAGTTTCAGCTTTTCTGTCCAGCTTATAAACATTATAAAATATTAACATGTTAAGGGTCCTAGGCTAGACCCCCTTATGCTAACCAAGCCTACCGCAGACATGAGTGAGAGAGATAAATATGAACCCATACTGGCTCGGACGTCACCCGGATCAACAAGGTCCACGTCAGGTGTTGAGGAACCAGGACGCCCTGATGAGAAGTGGGCCCCTGGAAGAAGAAGGCATCGGTGGGCAAGAGATTAAAGTAGAGCGCTGTTGGAATGCTTCAACCCCAGTGGAAGGGGTTACATGAATAGAATGAGAGACTATGGACTCTTCCATAACCAACATCCACAGTGATGGTAAAACAACTAGTAGCTCAGTGTTCCAACATTTGGAAGATGGGACTGCTCTCATGGGTAGAGATTGACGAGGCACAACACACATGCTACACCGAGGGGGAGCCATGACGACAGGTCGGGGGGAGATATCATCACCCCGCCCGAGATTGGGTGCTAAGCCCCAAGTCCTCTTCTAGTGTTGCATCTCCAGCCTCGGAGGTGCTGTTCTCATATTGTTCCCCTGCAACTGAGAGTACACCTTGGCTGTTTCTGTGGAGAACAGCTGGTTTGTTCTCTTGCCCATCTTTACACTGTTTACATATATATTCTATACCAAACATATCTTTGTGAAAAAAAAGTTACATTGAGGTTGTTTCTGTTGTGGAGAAGCTTCAGCTCTTGTCTTTCTGGCTGCTGCTGTTTAAATCCTTTCAAAGATTGTAAGTGGGACTCGGTAACATTGTAGGAAATGATGCTTGACCCATAAAATACTGTTATGTATGTTCGTTTGACTGAATCCAGCTGCGTTCTGAATCACTCGTAAAGATTTGTCCATTTTTTCCCCAAAACATCCTGCCGCCTTTTTTGGAGTAAAGTCTCTGCATAATAGTTTGTAAAACTATAGTCTGTTGATCTGCTGTTCATCCTGCAGCTTATAAGTATGACTAAAGCAGAACAAAGAACTTCCCTCTTCTTGTTCTCACTATGCAACAATTCAGTATTGTGCAATAGTTCTTTCAAAACTTCAGATTTTCCCGATTAGCTGCATGTTGCCTCAAAGCCTGATTTATACTTCAAGAACCATATTTATGTAAAAATAAATATGTAAAAAATAAATGTAAAAACATTAAAAACGTAAAATTGAATGCGTGGCTATAATAAAGAGAGACTGAATCAATAAACAACCTTTTGCTTTTATTAAATGATGCTGATTATTTTGAAGCTACGAGCCTAATAAACTGTCCAGATGACCTGCCACACAGGGCGGTTTAATAATCAACAATCTTTAGCTTTGTGATCAGGAAGTAGAAGAATGTTTTTGAGACTTACATCGAAACAGGAGCTGAAGTCTCAGTCGAATCTCCTCAGTGTTTACGAGGAGAGCAGCACGACTGACGGCTGTTTAAAGAGAGAGGAAGTATGCTCGCACACACATTTCCTTTTATAACGAGAGACGAGTGAATGTGGTGTTGGGATTTATGTTTATCTGTAAGGCTAATATTACTCTGATATTGTTTGACTAAACAGAGAGGAGCCCCCCCCCCCCTCTCTGCCTAACCAGACCATGTTTACCTTAAACATGGTCATAAATTTCTGGGCTTGGAGAAGCTGTCTATCTCTTTATGTAGGTCTGCCTGAGGGTAAGAGGTGGTTGCCATGGTGATGGGTGAGGCGGCTCCAAATAAGGAGATGCCCAGAAAGCTGCAGAAGAAAAAACCTGAGCCAACATCAGACCTGAGGCCACCCTAAAATGTTTAGACCAATCACCGTGGTGTCTTGTTTTTCACACATAAAAAAGTTTTTACCGCCTGGGCAGCATTTTGTCTCTGAGCCAGAGCGAGGAGGTCCAGGGCGTCATGTAAAACTAAACATTTTGATGATAAATTCTGAAAACTTATGTTTAAATCTTTAATTATTTACAAAACATCTGTCTGCTGAATTTCAGCGTCTGTCTTCCCCAACTCTGCCTTCTTTCCTTCCAAGGTGACAACAGTAGTTTACCAGAACATGAGGTCCCAGACAACGATGGGATCACCAGCCAGCTTCACTGAGTCCAGCGGCCTTGTTCGCTCCTGCCGACTTTAGCCGTACAGCTCTCAGTCTCCAGTTCAGCCTGAAAATGACGAGCTGGACAGTCTCTAGTCTGTGAGCCTCCAAAGGGAATCCAACAATCAGGCTTCCAACCAGTTTGTTGAGTCTGACTCTTCTTCTATTTCTGGTACAGCTGACGCCTTAACCTTTTCTGGCCTGATCAGTGCTGTGTCCTTTCCATTTCTATGTTCCTGGTTCAGTTTTTCAAGAAGGGTAGATGTTGGCAACCCTTGCTAGCAACATCCCTTTCAACGGTTGCAAGAGCCTGCTTTGCATTGCCAACAACAAGTCATACTCATGCCCTTTGTCACCGATTCTGTTCATAATTTTTATGGACAGTTGCATTTGTTGACATTAAGAAATGCTGACAGATGTTGACCACTGGGGTAAATCTTCTTTAGACTATGCACGATCAATTAGAAAAGTTTTGGTCCAATCTGAAGCAAAGCTCATTAGATTGTGAAAGTTTAAATTATTTGGTGGCCTTTTCTTTCCAACATAAACAGGCACAAGTCCTGTCTCATGTTTTAGAAAACTGAGAGCACTGCTAAATGTCATTACAATGAGTCTCCATTTGGGGGCGCTCCAACATATCAAATGAGATACTGCTAGTGACGCTGGAGATTACTTCAGGATTAGTTAGTTGATGAAGAAGATCTACTCATCTTCCCACTTATCCCTAGCTGTCTTCACTCACTGCTGTATTTTTCTTGAGCTTGTTCAGTTTTAGGCTGTTAGGACTCGCTCATCTTGCAGTATTATTTTGAGTTGAAGCAACAATTTCAAACTGAAACAGGTTTTTATCCATAGCATGAAGTGAAATTTCATGTTTTAAGTTAAGGTGTTTGAATGTGAACTCTAAATATGAGAGTGAAGTAAAAGGAGCGATCAGATTTCATTTAACTCTCCTTCTTTGCACATTTATATTATTTTTGTGCAGAATTGCCTGGATTTGGTAGGTGTAGCTCACCACCCTCTCTGCTTTCAGCCCCAAGAAAAGTATTTAAAACATTTACCTTGTAAACCAGAACTATCCAAACTACAGGCACTGCTGGTGCGTCTGAGCTGCTCCGTCTCTACAAGCAAGAACCAAAAGGATTCCCGGATGGCACAGGCACAAGGAGGCAAGTGCAGAAAACTGCAGAGAAGCTTTGGCTCTACATAAAAGACTGATGCTGCCATCACGGTGTCACCTCTTTGTTTTTAAAGTTTCATTTTAATGCCTCACTTTCAAAATGTAACATTTGAGCTGGAAGTGTTTGTATTTCAATAAGAGGGTTGAGTCTTAAGATAGCTAGAATAAATAAACAGTACACTACACTTTAGCTTTTCATGCACCAAAACTTCATCACAGAGAACCAAATTATTTGCGTTCACAAATATTACCATGAACATAATTTTCTGTGTTGTTACACAGTTTACCAAACAGTCTATGGGGACTGACTTGGTGCCAGAGCCAGGCTGAAGTGGGCATTAGAGCATGTTGCATGACATTTGCATGTTGGCTTCATTTTTAAACCAAGAGGTTGGGTCTTAGGGAAAACTGTGTTTACGTTATAGAAGTTTGACTTTAAATTATAAAACTGCCATTTTTCCTTCCAGTCTAGCAAACGCTCTGCCCAGAGTAGAGTTAGATCATCGGTCTCATAAAAACCACTCCAGTATTTACTTGAATGTTTGCTTTGGCTCATAACATATTGTAGTATTTAATTAGTTTAGTCTGTTACTGTATTGGAGCAACTGTAACTCACATAATTTCCTTCAGGATTAATAAAGTATTCTGATTCTGTGCATCTTCTAAATTTCCCGTCTCTGAAGTCTGGAGCAGATTTTGTGAGGAACCTCTGGATGTTTGGCTGCATTCATCCTTCTCTCTGTTCTGAAAGTCATCTCCACAGCAAGCTTCACTGTAGGGGTGTCAGCAAAAAGCGTTTTCCTTGTTCACTGAGCTCTGAGCTTCTTACTGAACTCTAGTGCAGGCTATCATCTCTCGCTTACTCCGTGTTTTTAATGTAGCTGCTCACGAAGACCTGATGAATCAGGGCTCCTCAGGTGGACTTATGGAGACCAGTCCGAAACCTTTGGTGACAATTTTGTACGCTGGTTTTGCTTTACTGTAACTGTACAAGACAGACCTTTAAAATGGTGCAGATGTACAGAAGTAGGTGGGAAAATAATCATGACTGCATCATATTGTACTGTATTTATAACCACACTTAGATTAAAAAAATATCATTCATTATCATTCATGTCTATAAACACTGGGAATAAACTCAGCACAGAGCGAATAAAGTAAGGTGTAAGGAGACAGTGCTCAAACCTGTCATACTACACAAATACAGGATGAATGTAAAAAATATTTTTCATTTAGTTTAAAAACTAAAACGTTATATTTTAATTAAACCTTGAGGTCTAAATGATCCATACCCACAGACGATAGAAAGGTGGTTTCCAGAATTCCAGGCCCTGACATTTGCACTGTCACTATATTTGTTTAAAAATAAAAACAAATCAAAAACACAGATGTGACGAGGAGGGGCGGGTCTGACTTTCAAACCGCTTGCTCATTTGTTAAAAACTTGCTACATTGTACCCCAACAGAGGTCGATCATATTGTTAATAATTTCACCTCCTCACTACGTACGACTCTGGATACTGTAGCTCCAGTGAAAACTAAGGTCTCTAATCAGAAGTACCTGACTCCGTGGTATAATTCTCAAACACGTAGCCTAAAGCAGATGACTCGTAATCTGGAGAGGAAATGGCGTGTCACAAATCTAGAGGATCATCATTTAGCCTGGAGAAATAGTTTGCTGCTTTATAAGAAAGCCCTCCGCAAAGCCAGAACATCTTACTATTCATCACTGATTGAAGAAAATAAGAACAACCCCAGGTTTCTCTTCAGCTCTGTAGCCAGGCTGACAAACAGTCAGAGCTCTGTTGAGCCAACCATCCCTTTAACGTTAACTAGTAATGACTTCATGAACTTCTTCACCACTGTTGGGCAAGTTACTTTAAAAAACTAATTAGCAGTAGTTACTAGTTATTTCTTCTAAAGGTAATCGAGTTAGTAACCAAGTTACAATATTATAAAAGTAACTAATTTCTCGGAAAAGTTACTATTGCATTACTTTAACTCTCTGGCGTATAATTGGCTATTTTTGACTAATTTTACTTTTTCCTCCACATTCACCTTTAAAAACTATTTACTTGCCTTGTTTGGTGTCATTCTTTTCAGCACAACCTCACATGTTTGAATTTACTGTTATTTGTTTCATTTTGACATAATGTATTAACACAATTGATCTAAAATCAAAAACCATAAAATCTGTCACGGCCTGGGGATCAGCAAGACGATGATCGGCCATTTCTACCTTTCTCGCTCTCTCTCGCTCTCTGTCGCCGGGCCGGAACTTATTGTGGGTTCACACCTTCAGCCCACGCCCACTGAAGGGGAACACACCTGATGCCCATCAAGCCGCTCGGCATTTAAGCCAGGAGGAGTCTCCTGGTCTTCGCTGGATCGTTGTCTACCACGTGTCAGTGAGAGTCAAGCTACAGCTCAAGATAAGTCGAGCTGTAGCTTGTGAACGGTGTAACTCATTCTCGTTTCCTCGCCTACAGACCTCCAGGATAACCTTCCCTGTGTGAATCTTGGTGTCAAGTGTGGGGAAAGGAACTGCGGTCGTGAGTGTGGAGAGTTGGAGAACGAGTGATTCCCCCCTTGGATTTCCCTGGAGCCCCATCCCCCACATTGTTGTCTATAGCACTGCCCTGCACTTCCTGTATATACACCTGGTGAACTCCGTAAATAAATTCTTGTGTTCAGCTGATTCTGAAGTTCTGCGCTTGAGTCCCTCACGTTGAACAGTAACAAAATCACAGTAGATAAAAGTTATATTTTTTACTGTAACAACCACAAACATTAACAACTCATTTTCATACCTTGAAATACAAATAGAAATTGTAAATTTTAAAAACCCATGCACAAGTTTTGCAAACAACAAAGTTATTTGCATCTATTTACCTAAAAATGCAGCCCAGGCGTTTTTTTTCTATAACTATTTCAAACTATTTACAGAACAATCAGCTGTTCTGCATCAAATAAGATGCCACACAAATTATTTGTGCCACTCCAAAATATAGTTTCTGTCTGTTATAAGATGAAGGAGAACATCACAGCCTGATACCTGCAGGCCTGACAGCAGCAGGTGTGTCTGCTCCTGTTTTCCACCTGTAGGCAGCGTTTACACTGCAAACTGCCTTTGGTGGCTTTTTGACAGAACTGTGACATTCAGCAGTCGCCTCATTGTTCTGACACACTCCTTCTCTCTCTCTGGCCGTCACTCCTAAAACTTCCCCCCCTTCCTAAACAACCAAATGCCATGTTGCCATATCATTTTTTGATTGGTCGACATGGTACATTTTTCCTGCAGTGGGAAATGGTGTTTTTTTTGTTTTGTTTTTGCTCACAAGCTGAGAACGCTTTCCTTAGAAAATGCAGTTTTGGTTGATACGTCTCTACAACGTTGCGTGGAGATCAGGGGCAGTACACCTGGATTGTGTGGACAAGAGATATTTTACTTTGTATTCTTATGGTGACATTTTATAATCATAACTATCATTGATCAGTCATTCATCATTGTGGAATCTGATGACAGTATAATCTTTGTTTTATATCTATGGTAATCTGAGTAAAGATTAATGTATGCATATTATCATCATTGTAATCAAGTCTCAAATGGTATCCACAGCATTGTATTCACCGTCCATAACTGGAGGGTCCAGCAGGACCTTGTTCTAATTCATTTGCAGGCCTACATCAGAACATGCACATACAGAGTTATGTAAACACGCACGTTCGCATACACACTTATTTACACAGGGAGGTCATGTCAGGACATTCTCTAGTTGGACACACAGGCTCACAGAACTGCACAACATGACATGTCACACACTTGTTTTTCTCTAAAAGTATCATCCGATGTTTGTATAAGGAGAACTTTGGACTATGGGGAGACTGTTATCATTTCCAGTAAGGTCTAACTGTGTGATGTCATCATGGGTTATATAAGGATGGGGAGCTGTCCACTCTTTGGAGAATCTGTTGCAAGTTTTCTTCCCACACTTCTGCGCAGAGTGTGTAATTAAAGATCACTATCGAACGAATCTTAACAATTGGCAGACCGGGGTGGTGGTCCCCATCTTTAGGAAAGGGGACTGGAGGGTGTGTTTCAACTGCAGGGGAATCATACTCCACTGCCTCCCTGGGAAAGTCTATGCCAGGGTGCTGGAGAGGAAAGTCTGTCCATTAGTCGAACCTCGGATACAGGAGGAACAATGCGGTTTTCGTCCTGGTCGTGGAACACTGGACCAGCTCTTTATCCTCTCAAGGGCTTGAGGGTGCATGGGAGTTTGCCCAAACAGTCCACATGTATTTTGTGGACTTGGAGAAGGCATTCGACCGTGTCCCTTGGGGGGTGCTCTGGGAGTATGGAGTGTCTGGCCCATTGCTACGGGCCATTCAGTCCTTATACGACTGTTGCAAGAGCTTGGTTCGCATTGCCGGCAATAAGTCGGACTCGTTCCCGGTGGGTGATGGGCTCCGCCAGTGCTGCCCTTTGTCACTGATTCTGTTCATAATTTTTATGGACAGAATTTCTAGGCGCAGCCAAGTGGCGGAGGGCTTTCACTTCGGTGGCCTCAGAATCTCATCTCTGCTTTTTGCAGATGATGTGGTTCTGTTGACTTCATCGGGTGATGGCCTCCAGCTCGCACTGGAATGGTTCACAGCCGAGTGTGAAGCAGCGGGAATGAGGATCAGCACCTCCAAATCGGAGGCCATGGTTCTCAGATTTGGAGGGTGGAGTGCCCACTCCGGGTCAGGGACAAGTTCCTGCCCCAAGTGGAGGAGTTTAAGTATCTTGGGGTCTTGTTCACGAGTGATGGGAGAAGGGAGCCGGAGATCGACAGACAGATTGGGGCTGCAGCTGCAATAATGCAGACGCTGCACCGGTCTGTTGTGGTGAAGAGAGAGCTGAGTGTAAAAGCGAAGCTCTCAATTTACCGGTCGATCTACGTCCCTACCCTCACCTATGATCACGAGCTGTGGGTAGTGACCGAAAGAACGAGATCGCGGATACAAGCGGCAGAAATGAGCTTCCTCCGAAGGGTGGCTGGCCTCTCAATTAGAGATAGGGTGAGAAGTTCAGCCATCCAGGAGGGGCTCAGAGTAGAGCCGCTGATCCTCCACATCGAAAGGAGCCAGCTGAGGTGGTTCGGGCATCTGACAAGGATGCCTCCTGGACATGCTGGAGAGATTATATCTCTCGGTTGGCCTGGAAATGCCTTGGTGTTCCCCCAGACAAGCTGGAGGGGAGATGGAGGTCTGGGCTTCTCTGCTTAGGCTGCTGCCCCCACGACCCGGCCCGGATAAGCGGAAGAAGATGGATGGATGTTAACGGCGTTAGTAATGCCATTACTTTTAAGGAATGCCTTAAAGACATAAAGACCTGGATGGCCGCTAACTTTCTGCTTCTTAATTCAGATCAAACTGAGGTTATTGTACTCGGCCCTGAAAATCTTAGAAATATGGTCTCTAACCAGATTCTTACTCTGGATGGCATTACCTTGGCCTCCAGTAACGCTGTGAGGAACCTTGGAGTCATTTTTGACCAGGACATGTCCTTCAACGCACATATTAAACAAATATGTAAGACTGCGTTCTTCCATTTGTGCAACATCTCTAAAATTAGAAATATCCTGTCTCAGAGTGACGCAGAAAAACTAGTTCATGCATTTATTACTTCCAGGCTGGACGACTGTAATTCATTATTATCAGGAAGTCCTAAAAACTCCCTGAAAAGCCTTCAGCTGATCCAAAATGCTGCAGCAAGAGTCCTGACAGGGACTAGAAAGAGAGAGCAGATTTCTCCTGTTTTGGCTTCCTGTTAAATCCAGAATTGAATTCAAAATCCTGCTCCTCACATACAAGGGCTTAAATAATCAGGCCCCATCTTATCTTAATGACCTTGTAGTACCATATCACCCTATTAGAGCACTTCGCTCTCGCTCTGCAGGCCTACTTGTTGTTCCTAGAGTATTTAAAAGTAGAATGGGAGGCAGAGCGTTCAGTTTTCAGGCCCCTCTTCTGTGGACTCTGTAGCATTGACCTCGAACAGATTTTATGTGGTACACAGCACTCAAAAATCTGTCAAAAAATGTTTTACTACGACTTTAGTAGCTACGAAGCCGCAGCGCTTGATGGGTTGTTGGAACATTACGGCTGCCGTAGTCAGGAGCCTCACGGAGGAATCTGGGTCCAAAACTCCGTCAGCTTCAGGTCCCAAAGTCAAACGAACACTGCAGCATCACTGAGAGTTGAAAAACTGTCTACATTATTTCATCTTTAATAAAATGATCAGCGTTGCTGCTTTACCAGGTGTAACACTTAAGTTTAACGTCCAGGCATCCATGAAAACAGAATTTATGAAATTTAATGGAGTCAGAAGTTAGCAGGAAGTTAGCTCGCTAGCTTCCACCTAAACATGATATAGCATGTTCTGACTGAGAGATTTCTGAAACAATTCAAACGTACAGCTCTGCTATCACTTCCAACATAAATGAAGACAGAAAACTAAACAGCAGTGACGTTTGTAAGGTTACTAAAGTTGGGCTAGCTGGTAGATAATGATGTGCTGGAGGATGAACGCTAACTTTTTTCCACTCAATAAAAGTTAACATGAGGGTTCCTGATGGTTCGAGACAAATGCAATCGCATGGCAGGATGCTGTAAATGGACCAAACTTCAGTCAGGAGAACAACTGAGATAATCCATCCACAACACGAGGTCAGTCATTAATATACTGCAACGACATGGGAATAGAGCAGCTGCCAGAGAATTCAACATTAATGAATCCATGGTACAGAAGTGGAAGAAGCGCAGTTTTTGGCTTCCCTCATATTCCAAAATGTGCTTTGTCTCTTCGCTATTACTGTCGCCCGGCATAGTATGCAGATGATATTGCTTGCAGCCGTTGCGATGCTTTCGACCAAAAACAGGCGCAGCTTGATGACACCATCAACATCGCTATCACGGGAGAGTGGTATAGTCAAAATCTCTACCGTTGGCCAAATTCATATCGTTTCTACTATGTACCATTTATCCCGCCCACCCCTAGTTTGTGCTTCACTGCAGGTTTGCCTGAGGACTGCAGGCAAACCTTTTTTTCTTTGTTAGACCTTTCATATGCTGGGATATGCAGGGGTTTTCAACATCTGCTCAGTCAGTACAGCGCAAACTGACTATCTGATCAGAACGCAGAGCCACAACCGTAGACTGATTACTTTTACAAATAAAATTATTTTTGTGGGTTTTGTGGATTTGTCACTGGCATGGTGGTGCGGTGGTCAGCACTGTTGCCTCATTTCAAGAAGCTTGTTCTTCAGAGCGTTGCTGATTCCTTCCACAGACCAAAAGCATGCATGTGACCATAAACTGTGTGGTGTAGTGCTCATCGTTCTCTCTGTGTTAGCTCTGTGGTGGACTGGCGACATGTCCAGGCAGTTTGATCAAAGGTTAGTGGATGGGATTCATCAGGAGCAAGTGAAGGTTTTATCCTTAAAGCTGATGTGGCCAAAGCAGGAAAAATGGGCAAGTGTGAGGATTTTTTTTTACAAAACGCCAAAACTATGATGGGTACTGGATCGGAGCTTCTCCACAGCTGCTGCTCCTGTGTGGTGTTCCCAGTGTGGAGGACTCAATATCTATCAGAAGTGGTCCACAAAGGAGTAGTGGTGAACCAGCGACAGGGTCATGGGCAGCCAAGGCTCACCTTTGTGCTGGTTCTGATAGAAAGGTGTCAGAGCCACAGAGCATCACAGCCTGATGTGTGGGGCTGCACAGCCACAGACCAGTCAAGGTGCTCATGCTGATCCCCGTCCAAGCACCAACAATGGGCACCTGAGCATCAGAACTGGACCACGCACCAATGTAAGAAGGCGTCCTGGTGTGATGAATCATGTTTCACAGGTGTGTTGCTCACCTGGGAAACACCAGGTAAGGGAAGAGGCGGTGTGATGTAATGTTCTGCTGGGAAACTTTGGGTTCTCCCATACATGTGGCCGTTGCTATAACACGTACCACCTACCTAGGCATTGTTGCAGACCATCTACACCCTTTCATGGAAATGGTACTCCCTGATGGCTGTGGCCTCTTTCAGCAGGATAACGGATCAGGAATAGTTTGAGGAGCACAGCAATGAGTTCATTCCAATCGAGCATCTGTGGGATGTGCTAGACCAGGGGTGTCCAACTCCAGGCCTCGAGGGCCGGTGTCCTGCAGGTTTTAGATGTGTCCTTGATCCAACACAGCTGATTTAAATGGATAAAAAACCTACTCAACATGTCTTGTAGTTCTCCAGAGGCCTGGTAACGAGCTAATGTCATTTTAAATCTTTGTCACTTCAGAGCTGCCTCGTTTGTTGTTTCCCCTGGACTTCCTTTTATTCCTTGAAACCGTGTTTGAGGATGTTTTCACGCTGCTCTGTTTAACCTGTCTGTGCTTTTTTCACATCTCTTTACTTTGTCATTCGGAGTAAATATAGACAGATGCCTTCGTTTTTATTAGTATTAAGCTTTTACTCTGTCGTTGGTCATGAGAAATCCTGCACGTGTTGTTTCTTTTCTTTAATTTTCTAAGACTAAAAAAATATTAGTGTCAATATTTTTTTGTTAAGGAGGTTTCATGTTTTTCTGTTTCTGTACTGAAAGCGAAAGCTGTGGATGGATCCAGAGACAGGATGCTGGACAGGTCCAGATAGGCAGAGTGAGGAGAGAGAGCGTTGGAACAGGGACTTCCCTGAGCCTCCATCATCTGCAGGGAGGGAAAAACACTCACACACACACTGCCTCCCACACACACACACGCACACTCTGCTGAGAGCTAGCAAGGGGCTTTAAACAGCTTCACACATAACCGAGACAAAGGGACTGTAACCTGCCACAATGGAAGAAAACATGGATGAATCGCAAAGCCAGAAAGGTAGGAAAGGACGAGCCATCGATTCCTTTTTATCTTCCGTCACTCGTTCCTTTATGCCATTGTTCTGTTCATCCTTCCCTCCCTGTATCATGGGATTCCTTTGTGTGTTGTGGGCAGAGAGAAGGAGGACGGCATACACGTCCTGGAGGGAAAAAAGGGGAAAAGAAGCTTAGACTTTAGGCTGTATATTTAATTTGCAACTTTTCTCAGCACGGTTCACATTCCCCGTTTTCCCCATCAGTCATCTCGGCAGAAATGGAAAGAGGCTGTGGATTGTAATGGAGCCTCCTCAGGAGGCTGTCTGCTCCGGATAAAAACACGGGATCGTACACGAGCCGTGTGCGTCCATGAACGGGAGCTTAAATACGCAGATTGTTTGGGCTGAGGGTGCATGGAAACGACAGACACCGGAGGCTTGGTGTTGTTTTGGAGGCTGGACGGACAGATGGACGGACAGATGGATGGATGCATGGATGGATGGATGGATGAATGGATGGAGGTGGGAGTGGCTGGGGGAGGAAAAGGGGAAGAAGAGGGTGATAGAAGGAGGGTGCGTGGGGCAAAACCTTGGAATAAAGACTAAAAATCAGAGGGAGGAGGGATAAGTGGGGCAGTGATTGATGCCTCCATTGGGATTTTCTTTGTTAGCCCTCATTGTTGATGCTTCACGCTTGTCTGAACGCCTTTTCCTCTCCACTCTCCCTCGCTCTCTGCACCCCCCCCCCCCTTTTCCGTCTGTGTCGCTCCCTTTCCCTCCATTTTCTTCATATCTCTCCATCTCTGGCCCTTACCCCTCTTTCCTTCACCCGTTCAGCCTTGGTGTATTCCAGGCTGGATTTTTTCCATCTTTCTGTCTGTATCTTGTTTTCCCGTCTACCTGTTTCTGTCTCTCTCTCTAGAAGAGGATATTTTGGCTGATCTCCCACTCGCCACCATCTCACTCTCTCGGTTGACTCCCTCTCGCTCCTTCATTCCCGTTTTTCTTCCGCCGTCCATTTTTCAAATTCTATTTCTGATCTGAATCTTTCCACATGCGTCCATCCCTCTGACCGCCTCGGGGTGGTTTGCAGAGAGTGTTATTTTGCATTTTCCCCCCCAAATGATTCTTGTTGTTGTTGATGTTGGCAGTAAAAATGGGCGTGTCCATTTTCTTCATCACACCTTCAGAGCCAAATGAGACATCAACTGCTGCTTGCAGAGATTCACAAATACAACCAATAAAGGAGGCGGTTTTGATTAAAAGAAAATAGAAATATTTATATACAAGGCCAAATGAATGTTTATTCTCGCTGTATCTATGGAAACACCATCCTGACATCGTCTTCTGTTGTGTGATAGGCGCATTTGTGTGTTTTTTCTGGAAGCAACCTGTTTTAGCCAATCAGAGATGCGGGTGGTGTTCAAGCAAACATGATTTTTCATTCCTGTCACTTCTCTTTTTTTTAAGCCTCACCCCCTCTCCTTCTGTCCATTCTCTAGTTCCCATCCTACATCCGTGTCACACTCCCTCTTCGTCCCTGTCTTTAGTTCAGCCATTACAGGCCTCATCTCTTCCCCTGCACCACACAAAACACAGGTGTGAGATGAAACGAGGCAGCACAGGTGAGAGACACAGAGCGGCTGTATAAGTACGACGTAGAGTTGTTTTCAAAGGAATCGATTTACTTTTACATCAGTGGTGTTTCAATAAAGGTTCAAATGGATTTGATTGCAGATATGTGGCTGAAGGGTGCATTAAATATAATCTCCAATAATTCTACCGTAGTTCACTTTTAACAGGACCAAAAACTGTCATATATGTTAATGTGAAATGGAGTCATGTCACACGAGTGGAATAAAAAGTCTTTACAGTGAAGGTTCTGAAATTTGTGACTTTGCCAACGTTGGTGTTTGCAGGGATGGTGTTTAGTTAAAATTCCGGTTCTCCGTCATCCAGAGACGGATTTAATATTTCGTATCAGAACAAAAGTCTCACAGATCCGAAGGTGCGTTTGGATTCAGCATTTTGTTTGATTTCATTCCTGTTCTCATCATAGACTGTATCCAAACACTCGACTCTCATTCAGACATGAAAAGGTGGCCTTTGTAATAAACTTGTAATCTTTCCGACGACCAGCAGGGGGCGACTCCTCTGGCTGCAGAAACAGTCTTATTGTGTAGAAGTCTTACTTATTGAAGTAAAGCTCATCATGACCACAGACTCCTCAGGTTGTTCTTGTAAATCGTCTGTGCTTGTCCATCAGCTGTTAGCACGAACGTGCTGCTTTCAGGCTCAAAGGAAACTATTAAGCTTGACAATAATAACTCAGTGTAGTAAAAACCAATCTTTAAACAGCTGTTCCAACTCCTTTCTCTTTCTGGGGTTATATTAATGGGCATTTGTCTACGAAATCCCTTCATCATCTTATATAAGCACTTCCTGCTGTGGTAACCGACCCCAGATTCTCCACAGAGTTAATTAAAGTTTCATGTATTCTAACCTGAAAGTCTGAAAGCGTAGCAGCAACACTCTGAAAGGTTTTGATCATTTTCCCTTCCTGCTGAGGACCGATTTTAGAGACTTGCTGGTTTAATTGAAAATCTCTGGTTCATTAAACACGTCTCAGGCTGTTTGTTTGCTCACGTGCACCTCTGGGAGCAGCTGGATAGCTCAGGTCATTTAGAGCTCTACTGCATGCCTCAGTCCTTTATTTGGCTCGGTTAAAACGGTGACTGCTCATGTTACAATAGTAATAGTACAATAGTTTGGAGAAGTGGCCGACGATTGTGTGACATGAAGTCGTCTGGGTAGAAGACTTTTTCGAGCTGATAATGATGCACCTGGAAGGACCTGTGAGCAGTTAATGGTAGCTGCACGGCACAAACGCGTCCGGAGGTCCAGTTCAGGCAGACGGCTAGCAGCTACAGCCGCCTGTGTCACCACCCACCTGTCAGTCAACTAAGCCGTGCCTCTAATTGTGCATGCAGTCATGCAGGCAGTAAATATGTTTATTTCTTAATGCTGCAGCCTCTAGTGGATGTTAGAGGAACTGCAGGCTTTGGTGCGCCTGTGTTCGCTTAGTTTTTCTGTCCTGTAAGCCGACGTTTGATGGAACGCTGCCGACACCGTCCAGAGGTTCTCACAAAAACTCAAATGCAGTCACGCTCAGTGAGCATGGCAGATCAATGGCAGAAATACGTATTAATCATACTTTCACATTTATGGCACCTCGACTTAGTGTCATATTTTTGCATCATCCGTTTATTTGTGTAATACAACTCTGACAATGTTGTAAACAGGGGGATGTCACTGTGTCTTCACAATGACACTTGAACAGTCTCCGTCATCGATCAGCTGAGCTCGTTCTTTGACACACATCCAGTCCCAGCTGAGGTTAGGTGCAGATCCCTGTGTCCTCAGTAGGTGTGAGTGCAGGTTGTACACGTGATGCTTTCATGTCAACATTTTAAGTATCTCTCTAAGAAAACAGAAAATCAGAGTTATTAACTGAGACGGGAAGAGAAGGAGGAGCGATCATTTGTGGTTACTTGGTGCCAGACATCATATCCTCACATGACAAACACACCAAAACAAAATCCCGCTGCGGTCTGTGAGCTGCTGCCGTTTCATCTCTTCCTGTTTGATCCGTTCCTCCTTCACGTTCTCGGGTTTGAGCTTCAGTCGGTCTCCGCTGATATGAAAGGAGCACCGAGGGTCTTTCTCAGGAAACACTGGCTTCATTTTAAAAGGCAACGTGTCTCTACAAATTAGCATGAGCATTTTATTAGCATTAAGGAGCATAATTACAAATAATTTCTGTCTGGGGAAGCAGGGCGGACCGAGGCTTGTTCTCACGCTGCTGCGGTCCAGAGGACATCGTAAAAATCGTTTTGAGGTTTTGTAGATCTCAGTGAGAAAGCTGAGAGCGGACTTTGTGTATTTGCCTCATATCCATTTCATTATCACGGCCACTAATAGAAAGGTACTTCATGGAGAGTGCAGTGAGTCAATACAAACTGACTTACAGGCCCAGAGAGGGGAGGGTGAGATGCTGGAGCCATAAAGCAGCCGAGGAGGATGGCATACGGGATGTTTCTGCTTTATCTCTCTCTGTCTGTGGAGGTAATTTCATTACTGTCCATTGACACATGAAATGAAAAGCAGCTCTGCTCTGCTGCCTGTGAGCGTTTCAGCCTCACACACTGTGTGCAGCTGGCTGGACGACCTCAGAGGAAGGAGGTTAACCCCGGCCCTCGCCGTAACACCCGCGGCTCGGTGTGTCCGGTCACCTCTCGGATCCGGATACGAGCAGCTTCTGGGCCGAATGCCAGGAAAGTTTTTTGTAGCATCACAACCCCAAATTTCTACTTTTACATGAGGAACATGAAAATGAGCAGATTGTTGACTGCGTTGGAGAGACGTGCTTTAGTGCTGGGTCCAGTCTTGGAGGCCCTGCTGTACATTTGGTGAATTGAAAGGCGCTCAAAGCGTCGTTAAATACATAAAAGTAAAACTCCAACCTTTCTGTGAGCAGCTCCACGTAGCAGCCATTGTGTGAGTTGCTCAGTTTATGAGGTGTGTCTGCCATCTTGAAAATATGATGGGACTAAGTGCTGCTGGCCGTGTGGTGTGAAAAGAAAAACCTTAAAAACCTCAGCAGCCTTCTCGCTGGTCTGAGCCGCTTCATGCAGGAACTACTTTTTCTCTGCGTCGTCTTCCTGCGCAGTGATACGTGGAGCCGTCACAAAACTGTCCCTATTTTTTTGGCACCACAGGCAGAGATCCCTCACTGTTATCTTAGCTTGAACTGTCCCCTGAATGCTGTGAGCCTTCCTTGAGATTTGAAATTTTCCGAGCTCCTCATCCTCCCAGCGGGATGAAGCTCGTTACTTCTAAAGAGATCTGTTTGTCTAAATGCTGGTGGCAGCAGTTTCGTGTAAGTGGGATATGGACACAACGTTTCACATTTACACTGCAGTTTCGTCTTCGGCGCTTCGCCGTCCACACCAACGCCCTCCTGTGGTTTGGTGGTGTTTGGCGACGTGTAAATGTTTTTGTGTTTTCTGTGTTGTCGTGTCGAGCATCACGTTTCCAGCTGCAATTCAGAAAATCCTCCTGTATCACTGTAAAGTCAGCGAGCGCTGGCAGCGCTTCCACTTTTCACCGTTTCGTGGAGCGGCTCCAGCCTCGGTTTGTGCATGACATCACCACCACAGTCTGCGTGTGTGCAGCTCCTCGGGAGGAGGGAGTGGTTCACATTCTGCATCTACACATCGACACGAGCAGAAACGATGCCTCCACAGCATCGGCGTCTTGTTTATCTGTGGCATTATCGTGCAGTTAGTCCAAAAGCTTTGTGTTTTTCTGATTTTCTGTTTGTGGGTGGAACCGGGGGGGTGGAAGAGCTGGTGCAGATATCTCATTAGTGTGGGGTGCTCAGCTTCCGGTGCAGGTCTAAAAATGGCGTTTCAGAGGCTTGTCTCGTGGCAAGAGTGGCGCTCTGAATGTTGTTTCTGTGTGAGCATGAAAGTCTGCACAGAGCTGCAGAGATATCAAACCCCAGCATGTTCAGCCGGTCGGTGTTCGGATCCTAGATGTGTGCGCAGCTGATCGAGGGTCGTGTCTGCAGAGCAGCTGCAGATAATTCCAGTCCACAGCCTTCTTCCTGATTCATTTCCCAGTCTATCCAGTCCAATGTGTGCTTTTCTTGGATGAATGTCTCCCATCTCACTCAGCGACATTTCCACCACACTGATCTGTGATCGGTCACAAACCCTCCAAACAGCAGCCGTGAGCTGAGGATAGTCTGAATGTAAGAGACCAGCACGAACGTGTTCAGAGCAGCTTTCCCCGTGAAGCGTTACACGTTCACTGAACTCTCAGCGCTCCTCTTTAACTGAAGGCAAATATGATGATTGCACCGAATTCGCCTTCGTAATATTTCATAATTTCTGTCTGGCTGTCTGAGAGTCATCCATCACTGAAACTGATTGGTCTCACTGGGTCTCCCCCCTCATCTTCTCCCTGTTATTGCTGGCCTGATTTATTGGCCTCCATCAGCGTGTGGTTCTGTGGCATTCCTGCAAACACAGACGATATTTAACATCTGCAGGGAAACAAAAGGCAAAGTGGTGCATTTATGGAAGTGTTTTATGTAGAAGAACAAAATGTGAAAGCCCACCGACCGTGCATCTGTTTCAAGGTTTTAGGGGTTGCTGGCAAGATGCTAAACGAGGTGTTAAACTTGGCAAAATCTCACAGAGTTTCAGTCGAAGGAACCACGTTAACCTCCAGCGTGGCCTGTGTGAGGATATCTGCAGCACCAAAGGCTGATGGATAAAACTTTAGATTCTTAAGGTACGAGCTGCTGGCCCCTGCTGTCCCTTTCCTCCAGTTTGTCACAGAGTAGATCACTGATCATCTGGTCGCCGCCCTCACAACACTAACTAAAGCTTAGTGCTGCCCCTACGCGCACGCAGACAAATAAACCAGGAAGGTGCCTTCATGCTGGCTTTTTGACTTGCTCCGCTGTGATGCGATTTCACAGACACGTGGATGAATCTAACGAGTCAGCGCTTCTGCTCCGATCCCCCGATTATCCCACAGGTAGGCGTAGCTGCCTATGTCCGGCTAACGAAGGCCAGATAATCTCCCGTTACTGCGTCGTTAATGATGAGACGGCTGGTAAAACGGCTCTCCCCAAACTCTGTGAGCACAGCTGCTTGTGAGCCACTGTCATCGGTGATAAAGTTAGAGCGCCTGCCTCTATCACACAGCTGTGAACGGTTGTCACGGTGATGGGGAGGCAGGGAGGGAGGGGTTTGTGGATCAACAGAGAATTTGATTGGCAGATTGGAAAATCTTTTCAGGAGGCGGTGTGTGTGTGTGTGTGTGTGTGTGTGTGTGTGCGTGTGTGTCACAAAGAAGATATCCATGTATATGAAAATTTTGTTGTTGTGAATCAAAGACAAAAAAACACCTTAAACGTTTAAAAGAGAAAAGCTTCGCATGTAGACGACGGCGGTGCGTGCACATGCATACGCCTATATTTATCTGGGTTACCCTCCACTGGGCTGCACGGCCGCTCAGTCTTAATGGTGTCGCTGGGCTGGGCTTGTCATTTCCATTAGAACCCAGTCCTGACTCCTGAGTGCATCTTCAGGCCACTCTGTGTTTGTGTGTCTGTGTGAGAGCTCAGTGACCCTCTCCTACAGCACACATACACACACACACATAAACACACACACACACACACACACAGCAGTGGTGTTTGTTGGTCTGTTAGACAATCAGGCAAAACAGCACAAAATACAGCCTAATGAGCACCAAGACCCAATGTGAAAGAGTGTGTGTGTGTGTGTGTGTGTGTGTGTGTGTGTGTGTGTGTGTGTGTGTGTGTGTGTACATGTTTAGACATCGTTATGAGAACAGAAAGTTGGCATGCTGCTATAATTGTGGAGACCAACAGTCACTTATGGGAACCAAAATCCCGGTTCCCAAAAATTTGGAGACTCAAATGTGGTTTTAGTGTCAGGGTTACAGTTAGGGTTAGGTTTATGTCAATTAGATGTGCACCTCCGTGTATACATCTCACCTCAGGATCCACCATCCTGAGGTCTTTAATTGTCATGTGTGAAGTTATTTCGGGAGCATGGCCACAACTCGTTCAGAAACATTTTAAAAAGGGAAGAAAACTTTAAATTTCTGACACACGAGAGCTGATGATAGATGACCTGGGGTGGGATGAAGTGGGTGTAGCTCAGGAGGTGGAGTCAGGTCATCTACTGATCTGGAGGTTGGTGGTTCGATCCCTGGCTCCTCCAGTCTGCATGCCAAGTATCCTTGAGCAAGATACTAACCCCAAGTTTTGCACGGAGTATGAATGTTAGCTAGGAAGCACTAAAAGACTTGGAAGAAAGTGCTTGTGTGATTGGGTGAATGTGGCACGTTGTGTAGAGCGCCACATAAGAATCCATTTACCATAACCCTGAAGCTAATGCATCTCAATAGAAAGCATGACGCACCTCCTCGGGTCACCTTTGCAACGCAGGTAATGCAGCTTTAATATTGTACGGTAGACCCCACAATAATCCAATATTATTATTGGCACCATAATGTTTGTCTCTTTTCTGCAAATACTGCTTATTAGAGATTAAACATGAATGTGTTGATGCACGCTCAATCATCCAGGTAAGGAAGTCCCAAAAAGTGGATTCTGTTCATCTGGATGTAATGCTGCATCCAGATGAACAGAATCCACTTTTTGGGATTAAACCAGAATATATCAGAAAGAAAATAATAAAATCACACATTTAAGAACATGGAAGCAGCAAATGCTTTTGGTTTTTGCTTTTATAAAATGAATGAAACTAATTTCATTGAACTAATAATCAGTGAAACAATGTAACAACGCAGTTAAAATGCATTCGTAGTTTGATTAATATTTAGTTATCTTCAAGAATATTACATAACACATACTTGGCCCCAATTTAGTCTTTTTAGGGTCTTACGTTCAAATGAGCCTCGGGTTAACTCTGAGTGCTGCTATATAAACAAAATTAAACTGAACAGAGCTAAAATTGGCCAGGGAAACACTGAACATGGAAATAACCTCATTTATTACAAACAGAACTACAAAAAAATTAATGAAGAATAATTAAAAATTAGTTCTGGTCATTTAATTTATGTACGTTCATGGTTTTCTGCAAATGTAAGTTCACATAGTATCAAGATGGTGATATCAACTTAATGTTAATAAGGCCATCCATCCATCTTTTTCTGTTTATCCGGGGCCGGATCGCGGGGGCAGCAGCCTAAGCAGAGAAGGCCAGGCCAGCCGACAGACATAATCCCTCCAGCGTGTTCTGGGTCTGCCCCGGGGCCTCCTCCTGGTGGGGAATACCCACAACACCTCACCCAGGAGGCGCCCAGGAGGCATCCTTGTCAGATGCCTGAACCACCTCAACTGGCTCCTATCGATGTGGAGGAGCGGTGGCTCTACTCTGAGCCCCTCCCAGATGGCTGAACTTCTCACCCTATCTCTTAGAAAGAGGCCAGCCACCCTTCGTAGAAACTTGATTCTGCCCCTTTTATCCACGATCTTGTTCTTTTTGTCACTACGAAGAGCTCGTGACATCAGGTGAGGCCTGACTGGTAAATCAACAATCAACTACGCTGTTGTTCTCAGCTCTCTCTTCACCACGATGGACTGGTACAGTCTCCACATCATTGCAGACACAGCAATAATCCGTCTGTCGATCTGTGAACAAGATCCCGAGATACTTAAACTCCTCCACTTGGGGCAGGAACTCATCTTTGAGTGGGAACTCCACCCTTTAACAGCTGAGGACCATGGCCTCAGGCTTCAAGGTGCTGATTCCCATTCCCACCACTTCACACTCGGCTGGGAACGTTCTCCAGTTTGAGCTGGGGCCGTCACCTGATGAAGCCAACAGAACCACATCATCTGTGATAAGCAGAGATGAGATTCTGAGACCACTCAAGTGGAAGCCATCATCCACCACACAGAACCCCTGGTGGAGTTCAACACTTACTGCTTACTGCTGGCATTGCAGCGCAAGCTCTTACAATAGCTATACAGCCCCCCCCCCCCGGACACTCAGAGGGACACTCAGAGGGACACGGTCGAATGCCTTGTCAAAGTCAAAACACAAGTAGACTGGTTGGGCAAACTCCCACACACCCTGAAATATCCTCAAGACAGTAGAGTTGGTCCAGTGTTCCACGACCAGGACCGAAACCTCATTGTTCCTCCTGCATCCGAGGTTCGGCTAACGGATGAACTTTCCTTTCCAGCACCCTGGCGTAGACTTTCCCAGGGAGGCTGAGTGTGACACCCCATCCAATCCAGAACTACCACCCCACATCTCCAAACGATGTTGCAGAAGCGCATCACACAAGACAGCCCTACAGTATCCATAGCCTTTAGGAACTCAGGGCAAACCTTATCCACTCAGGGGCCCTGCCACCAAGGAGATGTTTAACTGCCTCAGTGACCTCACCCCAAGAGGTAGGTGAGCCATCTCCCCCATCCCCAGATTCTGATTCCTGTACGGATGCCATGCCAGTGGGATTATCTTCAGCTGAAAACAGCAGCACCCCACCACCACTGCACACTGTGCGGGTAGAGCACCACTTTCCCCTCCTGAGTTGTCTGATGGTTTAACAGAAATGCTTTGAGGCAGACCAAAACTCTTATTCCATGTCCTCATGGTCACCTGATAAAACGTACACACACATTGTGTTCATTATGGTGGAAGTCCAATAACAGAACACAGCTCGGGTTCAGATGAGGCAGGTTGTTCCTTCCAACCGTGCCCCTCCAGGTCTCACTGTGGTCGCCAAAGTAAGCAATGAAGTCTCCCGGTAAGACGACAGTGTCACTAGATGAAGCATCCACAGGGACCCCACTCAGTGATCCCATGAAGGCTCGGTACTCTGAACTATCATTCAGCGTCCAGATGAAAGTCAGGACCTGTTCCCCGACCCAAAGGCAAAGGGAAGGAACGCTCTTGTCCACCAGGAAACACCCCAGTATACAGGCAGACAGTCGAGGAGATACAGCACCCAGATACCCACCCGCCGCCACTCACGGAGGGCAACTCCACACTGGGACAGAGTCCAGCCCCTCTCCAAGAGACTGGTTCCAGAGCCCAAGCAGTTCTTTGAGGTGGGCCCGACTGTATCTAGTTGGTATCTCTCAGCCTCATGCTCATAGATAGAAATCTAACTTTAAACTGCCACAAAACCACTAAAGCAGCAACATAAGCAGAACCTACACTCAGTACATCCCTACAAGTTTGGCAAATCCAGTGCAAGTTCTTCAATAGGTTTACAGGGAAATATGTTGTACTGGAAAAGATTTATTCAGTCACACGGTCACAGTTTACGGTCCAAATATCAACTCAATAAAGAGTCAGATCTGATTGTTTTGTTTCTATCGTGAACATGTTAGAGGTACAGTGTGTGTTTGTCCCGCAGGATTATGAGGCTGATGATCAGCACTGATCTGCAGTGGAACAGCAAATGGATTCCTGCGATCATCTAAAAAAATAAGCTCCTCCTAAACAAAGAAAACACACACAGAGAGATGCAGCACACAGTCTGTCCCGGTTTTTACCAGGTCACTGGGTCTTTCCTGCGTTTAAAGCCCAAATATGGAAATATGACGGGATTATAACATGGCTCAAATTCAGGACACACACTCAGCCTCACACACACAGATATGTGCTGATAATGAAAACACTCAGACAGCAACATACTGCAGAAACAGCTTCACAGCACATTTATATTATCAAGCTGTGTGTGTGTGTGTGTGTGTGTGTGTGTGTGTGTGTGTGTGTGTGTGTGTGTGTGTGTGTGTGTGCGTGCGTGCACGCGCAGCTCCATCTGCCTCACAGCTCAAACATGCATGAATGTGTGTGTGAGACTCAGAGCCACGAGCCGACTCAGCTGCACGGGGACGTTTTGTTAAATGGAGTCAGCGCAGCAAAATGGTACCTTCCTGCTGGCAGAGCCGCCATGTTTGTTCCTTCGTTGGCGGCTCACGTTGTTGCAGAGAAACATGCAAAATCTGCAGTCAACGTCAACGTTTTCCTCAAAACGATGTGATGAAAAACATGCTGTGTGTGTGTGTGTGTGTGTGTGTGTGTGTGTGTGTGTGTGTGTGTGTGTGTGTGTGTGTGTGTGTGTGTGTGTGTGTGAGAGAGAGAGACAGTATGCATTAGTGAGACTGTAGCCCTCACAGTGCTGCGCTGTTGCCATGACAACGCTACAGGCAAAGTGGGTCAGCAGGCTCCTGCCACACCCCAGTTGGCATGGCAACAAGGGTGGTCAATTAAACCTGAGCAGCATGATGACTCACTCACACTCACTCACACACACACACCACTTTTCTTTGTCACCCCCTGTTGTGTGTGTGTGTGTGTGTGTGTGTGTGTGTGAGACTGATTTTGTCCAGTTTGCTTGAATTGAAATTCCTCGTAATCTGAGTGGAGGGTGAAGTAACTGGGTGGGGCTGATGGAGGACGCGCAGGCTGTGACATCACAGCCAGACAACTGTCAGTCAAAGAAAAACACACCGCTACCACAGACTGTAGATAAATGATGGAGCCACTTCCCAGGTTGTGAGGCTCTGTTCTGAAGCGTCACATGTGTAAATTTTGTGTGTCACCGTGATGGATGCTTGGTGCTCCACCTGAGGATCATGCTGACTGGGTGATCCTCAGACTGCCGCACAGACCTGCTCACTGGTTCTCAGAAACAAACCCTGAAACGGCAGCTCAGACTTCTGGGACTGGAGCACAGCACAGTGTGTGTTCTGTGATGGTAACCGTAATTACCTCCAGGTTGAAAAATGGCGTTCTTGATTCCTACTGGCATTCATTGGATGCAGGTGCCGCCAACTATGCTGCGAGACCGTACAAAATGTCGACACATTCTGCACTGCACTGACCAACACTCGACAGCTCTGTCACAAATAAACATCTTGTTTCCACACCAACACATAAAGCACAAATTGCGCATCTCATTGATCGCATTAACTTGAAGGGGTTAATAAAAACACACCTTGCCGTACCCCCTCTTCACCCACACACTGGGAAAACTGCCACCCACTGAGAAAGGGAAATGCTGCCCTCTACTGACTGTGGCATGTAACTGAAAATATCGTCAATCCTAAACAACAGATCGAACATTGGTTCCACCCTGGAAACATTTTGTAGAACCTTTAAATGTGTGTCTACATTACAATCTGAAATCTGATCTCAAACAAACTGGTTTTAATCTGAAATTATATTTTATTTATGTATTTATTTGCATTATTATTTTATTTTGAAGTTCCTGAAGTGTCTTCTCTTCTCTGTGCACATAAAGCAGCCATCACTGGCTTTTAATCTGTCCCCCTGCTGTGATCATGTGATCGTGGGTCGCTCCTGAAAGACAGAACTGAACACTGGATCCTGATTACTGAGCCCGAACACCTCCTGCTAATGAGCTGCTTATGCTGCACCTCCTGTGCTGACGAGCTTTAAGCGATCTGCAGCATAAAACACGTCTACAGTGATTTCACCCATCAGCTGTAGTGTCACCACTGACAACAACCCAGTGAGTCATCGTGTACTCGAATACTCCTCTCCTGCTTCTACATGTGTGCAAGACAGATGAGCTAAACTACACCAGGGAGGAAATGTAGATGTTTGCGTTAAACGGTGGAAGAAGTCCAGCAGGGAAAGATGTTGTTCTGCTGCCTCCCGTCGTTGCGTTACTGCCATTATTTCTGCACTGAAAAGCTTCTCAGAGAGGAAAGATCACTGTTTATCTGGCAGCCACACAAATGAGTCATTTGAAAATAGCCGAATTGTTGGTGCATCATTCGCAGCTACTGCACAATTACATAATGTGGCAGGTGGAGAGCTCTACTTAATCATTCCAAGCACAGGAGAATGGCTCTGGACAACAGGCAGAGTGATCAGAAGTAACCTCTCACTGCAAAAGACTCAGCAGGAGTGTTAGCATGGACGAGGACGAGGAGGAGCGGGTTAAGGTGCTCCAGTCTTGTTTTCCTCAAATACAATATATAAGTTAGGCATTTGTGCTGCTAAGACCAAATGATTCACAAAGAGGTTACAACCTTCACTTTGCATGCTTTCATTGCAAAGTTCACTGAACAATAACCTACGATTCCCCAAAGAAACCAACCAAAGGTCCAATAGGAGACCAAGAAAGTCATGTGTGTTTAAAATCCTCACACCAGGAGTGAGAATGTTTGTGGTGCCGTTAGTACTGAAATAAATGTACTTCAGGACGTTTTCACAGGAAAAAGTATAATTAGCTCAGATTTAATCCAGTTTTTTAATAAGGGAGCATTTCCTTTATGAATGGAGCTCTCTGTCTGCTCCTGTGTTGTAGGAAGGTTATTTTGAGCCAATATTTAAAATGTATTGCATTGAATTCAGCTGATTGTGGGGAAGAAGCCAAGTGAATGTCAGTTTATATGTGCAGCTGCTCTTGCATTGTGTCAGTTTAACTGACTGCGTGACACATTGTTTGTCTGTCGATGAGGCTTATTGTCCATGAGGAGGTAAGAGCTGCTAATCAACCGGATCATTTAAAGCTACATCAAACTGGTCATTAAAACACTCACAGCTAATAAAACCCTTCAGGAGGCATTTAGGCATCACGTTTCATCTCCTGCTCTCGGAGGAGGAAGAGCCACGGCCGTCGCTACATTGATCTCTGCTCGGTTTTCTCTTCTTCACGAGCTTTTAAAATTTTCATTTTTGCTCTTCGGTATTTAAAGGAGTCATTTTTTAGGAACGTCAAATGAAAGTTATTGCATCCGCATTATTTCCTGTAGGCCAACATTCACGGAGCAAACTGGGAGTTTTGGTTTCTGCACTCAAATGTAAAACTTTATGTTGTGACTTTGCACGTGCTGCTCCATGTAATGACCAACCCGGCGGTGCACATGCTCGTTTTACTGCCGTCTGTGTGCTCATAACTAGTGATGTGCGAATCATGAACGAATCGTTCAGTACTCGAGAATCACTTTACTGACTCGTGAATCATGATTCACAAGCCCAACTGACTCATTCCTGTTGCTGTTAGCAAACTAATTTCATTAGTAGAAATATATCTAGCTTATAATTAAAATTGTGTGTGTGGGGGGGAACAACAGCCAGTTTCTTAACAGAAACATTTCTGTTCTGAACTGGAAGAAAAAACCCTGAGTAGAAGCTCACATCAAGACAATCCGGTCTTTAAGTGATGACATGCTGAATCCTGCTTCAGGGCCCAAACTACCTTGCGTTTCATAGGGCTATTGTGCTTTAAACATGTTTTAATGCTTTGTAACTTGTTCTATTTCATCTCAACAAGCCCATAAAAACAGTCAGTGATCAATGTCGGCCTCTCTCGGTTTTTATTACTGCTAATCATTTTAAAGCTCAGTTTTTAAAGATTCCGATGCAACTACATCCTGCCATGCGATTGCATTTGTCTCTAACCATCAGGAACCCTCACGTTAACTTTATCAAGTGGAAAGAAGTTAGCGTTCATCCTCCAGCTTCACTGTGCTAATGTTATGCTAACATAGCTGTGTCGCTAGCGATCACGTAGCACATCATTATATACCAGCTAGCCCAACTTCAGTAACCCTACAAACATCACTGCTGTTTAGTTTTCTGTCTTCATTTATGTTGGAAGTGATAGCAGAGCTGTACGTTTGAATTTTTTCATAAATCTCTCAGTCAGAACATGCTATATCATGCTTAGCTAACTAGCGAAACTAATGATCTAACTTCCGCTAACTTCCTGCTAACTTCTAACTCCATTAAATTTAATAAATCCTGTTTTCATGGATGCCTGGATGTTAAACTTAATCGTTACACCTGGTAAAGCAGCAACGCTGATCATTTTATTACAGATGAAAGAATTTAGACAGTTTTTCAACTCTCAGTAATGCTGTAGTGATCGTTTGACTTTGGGACCTGCAGCGGAGTTTAGAACCCGGACGCGGCTAATGACGTCAGACTTAAAGGCCCTTTCTCAATTCTCAAGTACGCGAGTCCGTACTCACCGAGAACGCACGCGAGTACGGACTCGCGATTTGTACAATTGGAACACCAGCGTACTTGATGATGTCACAGGTCCGGAGTTTTTACTGCCGTCCCCTCTTAATTTAACTGTGAGTAATATGTTATGAAGCTTAACTTTAATCACAGCCAAACCGGTTTACTCAGGAACAAATAAAACACTGAAATAAACCAAACATTAACATTTAGAAGTGATCTAAGCGACTTATATATCATGTTTAACCTATTAATAAAAATAGTGTACATGTACATACGTGTACATACCTTAATAAAAACAAGCAGATGAGATGTTAGAACGCTTTTATTTTTATTTTAGTGGACACTCAATACAATAGACAGCTGCTGGGGTTTGGGGTTTGTTTAACCTGAGTAGCGAAAAGACCGCGGGGGGGGTTGGAAACGATGTGCCGGCAGTCCGCTGTTCTCGCCGGCTCTAATGATCCTCGACCTCGCTGTCTGCTATGGAGCTGGTGGGTCACAGACGTCTCCGAAAACGTCGGAGTGCATTTGGAAATATATGACATCTTGATAAATCGAGCAGATATTTGAAGTTTACACAGCTACATTCTTGCTTGAAAATAACTTAAAAGTTTATTTTGTGACCCAGAAAGAGGAATATTTAAAAGTTTTTAGCCCCGCTCGTCCGCCATTGCTGCGTTTGAGTTTTGGACGAAATGCATTCTGGGATATTTAGCTGTACCAAGTCCACACAAGTCACCACCAATGCATGCTCAATAAAACGGGCGGAGCGAGAACACATCCGGGACTTTTTTGCGTTCTCGGCTTGATGTGTACTTCGAATTGGAGCAGTACTTGGTCTCCGACTGATGACGTATCACGAGTACACGACAACGCAAGTACGCACAAGTACGCACATTGAGAAAGGCCCAAAAACCGGATAGCTCCTCAATTCACAGTAGCATCGCTCTGCTAACATGCTAACAGCACATTTGAGTTACTCACCCCCCTTCCTGTGCTGAATCGTAGAATGAACGAATCACTCACTCACTCACTAGTCATGTCCAAATTCATGGGCTGCATCCTCCTGAGGACCCGTCCTTCGCGGTCTAGGTGGGCCGGGTCCTCAGAAGGTCGGGTAGGCCGGAAGTAAACGGCTATGGAATTGGACGGTCTAGCCTTCAGATTTGCGTCACCGCTGTCTCGGTGGAGTTTAATAAACTCAGCCGTCTGCTCCTTGCTATCTAAAATATAAAAGAACATTGGCGTAAATTCTTGATTGTCTCACACTTCTGTTTAATCAGCCACGAAGGACACACCCGACCCATCCTTCAAATCTGGGGAATTTGTTGGCCGCATTCGGAGGAGTCTACGAATTTGGACAGCCTTCGTCACATCACTGTGACGTAATCGGCCTACAAACGCGTCCTCATGAGGATGCAGACCATGAATTTGGACGTGACCACTCATTCACCACACATTTGAGGAAAATACTAATAAAATAAATGTTCCCTTTAAGAATCTTAATTTTTTTTTTTTGCTCTTTTTTGCGCTATAAAAATAGTTGTTTTTCTTTTTCAATCACTCATCTTAGCAGTAGGATTTACATGAAAATAGAAACAAATTAAGTTTGAATGAAAATGTAAATTTTTTGCACTCTCTGGTCAACTGACTCAGTGACTCAAACAAAAACCCATTTTGGTGAGTGACTCATTCAAACTCAGTAAAAAAACTTGAATTTACCATCGTTCCTCATAACCCCGCCCCGTGTCTTCTCCTTTGCTTTCATCATCGTCATATAGAATTTGTCGAACTGCAGTCAGACTCACGGTTTCTGTCTCTGTCTCAGGCTGTAAGGAGTGCTGCGAGCGATGTGTGGGCAGCCTGCCCTGGGCGTCGCTCATCGCCACCATCCTCCTCTACATGGGCGTGGCCTTGTTCTGTGGGTGTGGCCACGAGGCTTTGAGCGGCACCGTCACCATCCTCCAGAACTACTTTGAAGTCATTAGAGCCCCGGGAGACACTCTGGATGTGTTCACCATGTAAGTGTTTCATCTTTTCTCTGTACGGAGTATTAATAATCACTCTTAATAATCACAAACCCCAAACAGAACGAGCTGAAGTCAACTGAAGTGCATAGCCTGTATATAAAAGATGAACGCAGCCATTGGTTTCAGTGTTTTCTCTTTTTTTCTAATTGATAATGGGTCCTAATTGGTGCATCCCATCGATAGTCAAAGGAGCTTGCTCTTTCGAGGATGCCAATGTTCACATTTTGGACAGAGAGGACAGATGGTTTGAAAGAGGAGTGAAAGAAGCATCTATGTCCACTGTGAGCGACCATCTTTGAACAGAGGCGGGGTTTACGACACCAACTCTCTGCCATCTATAATCCAGTTTTGAGATCCCTCCCCAGACGCCTGAACGCCCACTCACATCCTGGGCCATCTGACCTCAGGAATTCGCATGATAAGGTGGGGCCAGGTTTCACAATGAACACACCTGAAACTCTGGCTGATTGGGACCCACACCCAGTTTCACACCTTGGCTCAGGCGATTAGAGGATCATCAGGGGTCCTTTTGTCCCTCTGTGGGGGGAAACTCCCACTAGGTTTAAATCTGGGACTCTCCACCATTTGACCTTAGAACTGAAGAAGCTTCTCGGATGAGAGGTGAAACGTCTTCAAGCAACTTAAAGAAGTCCAGATGCTTTCCTTTGCAAGCTCCTTTGACTACGATGACCTGGAGGACTGAGAACCTTCACAGACATCCCATCGCTAGTAATATCCAAAATAAAATTCTAAAACTTCACTCACCAGAAATGGAGCGTAGGCTATTTACAGCACAAGAAACTGTATTATTGGGCACAGTTTGTCTCAAGTTCAGGCCACGCCCCTTCCTGCTATACAGCTATAAATCCCTTGTTGGCCCACACAGTTGTTTGTTCTAGTTTCTTACCCCGCCCCTCCAGGCCCGGGAACCCGCACCTCTTCCTTTATTACGTGGTCTCCAACCTGCAGCCTTTGAGCTAGCTCGTAGCCTCTGGGCTAGCCTGTTGCTTCATTATTATTAAAAGTGTTTCATTCACATCATCGTTGCCATCCACCTGTCAATCAAAGAGACCACGCCCCTAACCGTGCATGCAGTCATGCCGTCTGTAAACATGATTATTTCTGCTGTAACCTTTTAACAGTGTAGAGACCGACTCACTGCTGGAGCTTCTAGTGGACACTACTGGAACTGCAGTTTTTGGCTCTTCAATGTTTTTAAAAAAAAAAATGTAAACAGACACACGAGAAAATAAAGATAAAATTAGGAATGGCTACATTTACACCACTTACATTTTTAATGTGAATAAATCCTCCATGATTCTCTGGTTTCTGGCAGTTCCTCGTGGTGATTTAGCTGAAGAAGTCTGAAGAGCACTCGAAGCATGAAAATAAATAAGCAGTCATTAATTAGCGACGCTGTGATGTGTGTCCTCTCCGCAGCATCGACATCCTGAAGTACATAATTTATGGCCTTGCAGCTGGATTCTTTGTGTTTGGAGTGCTGCTGCTGGTGGAGGGCTTTTTCACCACCGGAGCCATCCGCGATCTCTACGGAGAGTTCAAGATCACTGCCTGCGGACGCTGCCTTACTGCATTCGTGAGTCAAAACTTCTAAAACTCGTCAAGACATATTTGTGTTTAAGTTAGTGTTAATTTAAACAAAGAAGCTGCTGGAAGGATAGACGTGGTGACCCTTTCCTATTTTATACAAACTCCACTTTGCTAATGAGGGCCAATAATTAGCTTGATGTCACATGACCATAAATGACCGCAAAAGGTCAGCATCACTGATATTTACTTGGATGTGCAGAGTAGTATGATTCATATTGACCATTATTGACATTAAAGTTGTTTTACACACACACGCACGCACACACACACACACATACATACACACAGTGATTACGGCCCTTTTTAAACATCTACAGTTGCTTTTATCTGGATCAAACACTTATTTGCACAAACTTTATAACTTATAACTTAAGTGATGTCGTTGTGGCACTTTAACGTTTCCTGCAAATAAATGTTTGCAGTAAACAGCACAGTCATGTTCATCATGTTCATCACAAAAGTACTGTTGGTTTCTGAGGTTTGTATTCGTCTAGTCAGCTACATCTGGAAACTGTGACAGATATTAGAGTGGCGTGCATGCGTCAGTGCAGCCACTCAGCTCTGCGGCTGATGAAGACGAATGTGCATTTTGCACTTTTTTTAGTCCAACCTGAATAAAGACTTTTGTGAGCTCTGCTGAACGCGATGCACAGCAGTGCGAGACTAACGTGTGCCTGTGTTTGCAGCTGATGTTCCTGGCCTACCTGTTCTTCCTGGTGTGGCTCGGGGTGACAGCATTCACCAGCCTGCCGGTCTTCATGTACTTCAACGTTTGGTCCATGTGTCAGAACACCAGCTCGGTGGAGGGAACCAACCTCTGCCTGGACCTGCGTCAGTTTGGTACGCAGACTTTGGACCCTTTGCTCTTTGCACCCTGATGTTAAATGAACTTCCAATCATGAACAGCTACATTTCTAACTTACAAAAGAATTTCGTTTCTTTGTGGTTAGACCTCTGCAGGGTTTGCACAACGCATTTTCTGAGTTTGAGGTAAACAAGGAGGACTGGTTTTCCCAGTTTGATGCAGTTTATGTGAGATGCTGTAAACAGGAAGACTGACGAGTTCAGCTTGATGAGCTCAGCTGCCTTTAAACAAATGACTGTAATTTCTCCGTGCTGCTGCTCCGAGCTCAGACCGGCCCCTCCCATTGATCCGTGCACCTCTAATTTATGTGTGGAACATCTTTTCCTTCACTTTGTTGGATTTAGCAGACTGGAAATCTTCTTCATACGCTGCTGTTCAGATTTTTAACTCAGCCTGTTCTTTGTTCTGTGATTAAAAGTAAGATCCTGGATCACCCGATCGCTGCTTAGAGCAGGCAGGTTAATGGTGACTCACCAAAACACCAAACTGGCACATATCATGGAAAAACCTGTGTGTGTGCAGAAGAAGTGCCAAATACCAGCAGAAAGCTGCAAAGCCTTCCAGGCGCTGCAACGACATCCGAGAATCGGACGCTCGAGAGGAAAAACATTGATCTGAAATATCTGCAAATTCATTAATGACAGAAAACGTCCGAGCTCGGCCTGTCGGTCGGTGTTTCTGGTGTTTGATGAAGTCCTGAACATGTGTTTGAGGGGTTAGACAGCTGAGCCTGTGTGAAATGTGGGTGTGACTGAATAACAGCAGCGACGGCGGTCTGGCTCTCTTCAGACATCCTGAGAACAGATCACAGAAATGTCAGGAAGCAGTAACGGGACATGTTTGTCTCTGGGTGTCGCTGCCTGCATTCACTCAGGAGCCACGGCTCCACCTTAAATCAGTACAATGTCAGATGTCATTCGGCATGTAAGGTGCCAGAAGTTGGCCCGGTTAGGCCCAGAGGTGCCAGCTGTCTGGGTTCTTTATGCAGATTATTTTTCTGCCTGATTATCATCACTTGTCTTTCCAAACAGCATGTTAGCACGACTTAGCTCAAAACCTCCTTAAATGTTCACACAGACAGACTTCAGCTGGTGGATGCTGCACATTACTGTGTGCACGATGCAGCACTGCCCACCATGTTGTTCTCAGGATGCCTACATTAACACTTACACCCCCGGAGAGCAGTCATTTCGGGGTAGTACCTTAGACCCCCGCGGAGTCATCATTTTGCGTTTCTACCTTTAAAAGCCGGAGAGCAGTCAAATGCTGGAAGTGGAAGCTAAATTGGCTAGTCATTCATATGTATATTGGGTCGTTACCTAGGAATTCTGGAGGGAGGGGATTGGGGGAGAAATCAACACACATGAGTCTAGGTCCTTTGTTGCTGACATTTATTGATAAAAACAGTAGTTTCATTTCATGTTATTTCCTTTTTCATTTCAAGCAAGGAAGTGGATGTAGTTAGTAAGTAAGATATTTCAGACATTATTCTGACACAGAGGAGGAGATACTGGAATTATAATTAGTATCTATGCATGCATTTGTGATTTTGTTTGACCTTCCCATTGCTCACAATTTGAATTTGTTCACACTGCAGATGAGTGTCTCAGTCCCCAAACAAGCTCTCTTTTTCGGTGGAGAAGCAGTCTCCTCATCCGCAGTGAGTGTGGAGAAATCAACACACATGAGTCTAGGTCCTTTGTTGCTGACATTTATTGATAAAAACAGTAGTTTCATTTCATGTTATTTCCTTTTTCATTTCAAGCAAGGAAGTGGATGTAGTTAGTAAGTAAGATATTTCAGACATTATTCTGACACAGAGGAGGAGATACTGGAATTATAATTAGTATCTATGCATGCATTTGTGATTTTGTTTGACCTTCCCATTGCTTACAGTACAAAAAACCAACCATTTGTACACATATGTACTAATAATAATAAAAAGTGAGTGCAACACTGCAACCCGTCACCCCGTCGTTCAGTGGTCGTTGATCAGTGGTCCATTGTGGCACCATTCAGAGCACTGGTACAATAGTACCAGCAAGATATGGGAAGACATTGCAAATGTACTTGGATTTTAGGTTGCAAGCCACCCAAAACTTGATCCCAAACTTGTCAGGTTTACTTGCAAACACTTGGAGTGTTTCAGTATGCCATCTTAGGGAGAACTCAACACACATGTAGGTCCTTTGTTGCTGACATTTATTGATGAAAATAGAAAAAAAACCAACCGTTTGTACACATGTTTACAAATAATAACAAAAATTGAGTGAGTACATTACAACATTTTCAGCAATCACTCACAATCCTGGCACTGCCACGGTATCTGTCGCCTGCATTTACCACATGTGTACCTGTAGCAGTGAACACATCGCACAGTGGCCTGATTTTTTTTGCATCTGTGTTTGACCTGACACGTGGCCCTTTTTCCAGGGCTCGGTGTGGAGGGTTGTGTCCGAAGCAACTGTTCTTTTCTTTCCTTCTTCGCAGCTACATGAGAGTGAGCCAATTCGGTTGCAAGGGCTACCAGGAAGTCCACCCGTCTTTCCTTCGTCCCGGTGCATTCTTGATACAGCACATGTGCATTCAGTGCTGCCATGTCAATCATGTTATAAAACACGGCAACTGGCCAGCGCCGTGTTCCTTTGCGGACAGTGTACTCCCGAACCATCTGGTCCATCACATCCACGCCACACTTTGTCTTGTTGTAAAGGGTGACAGTGTTTGGCTTCCTTTTGGTAGTGTTTTCGGTCTGAACCACGCTGTGCATGCTGCTAAGAATATATACTGTCTTCTTCCGTTTGGCCGCATACGCCGTCAGCGTGGCAGCAGAGGTTGAAAACACCTAAGAAATAAGATAAATTGTTAATTCCATAGCCCTTTTACACACAATGAAACACATAAACATAGAACCACAAAAGACCTGCAACATACCTGAGTGGTGAATTCATTGCGATCTGTCTGTCTAGTGGATTGAGGAATTTCCCTGCGAATCTTGTTGACTGTGCCGAGGATGGTGGTTTTCCGTCTAAGAAGTTTTTGCGCAAGTGAAAGCGATGTGAAAAAATTGTCAGTGGTAACATTTCTGCCCTTGTCCAGGAATGGTTCCATCAGCCTCATAACTACATTTTCGGAAAGTCTCTCCCCAGTGGGACGATTGGGGTCCTTGCCAAGATATGGGAAGACATTGCAAATGTACTTGGATTTTAGGTCGCAAGCCACCCAAAACTTGATCCCAAACTTGTCCGGTTTACTGGCAATATACTGCAGGAAACTGCACCGAGTTTTTGATGGGAAAAGCTGTTCATCAACGGTGATATGTAGACCAGGGTTGTAGCACGTGATGCAGTTGGTGACAAATGATCCCCACACACTGGAAATTGCTGCGAACTTATCAGTCTTTGCTCGATCACAGCGGGTGGACTTGTCATCAAAGCGTAGGTGTTGCATGATGTCTTGGAAGCGGTTTCGTGCCATAGTTCCAATTATCTGTGGGTTTCCCAGGTTTGCTGACCAGCAGTCATTTACAGATGGAACCCTGTAAACCCCCCGCAAGATGACAATAGCAATAAATGCCATTAGTTCAGGGAGGTCCATGAACCAACAAACATGCTCCGTTTGCTGTGCATGTTGAATAGTCCATTCTTGAATGCTACGAAGCATGTCAAGAGTGATGAAACACAGGAAGCTCTGAAGGCGACTCAAGATACTTCTCCTGGCCTTAGCCGTTGGCTCTCCATCTGCAGCGTACGGTTCTATAGGGGTGAAAGGGAGACGGGTCCCCACATGTTCTTCACGCCACACTGTGCCATCTTTCGCTGTCTCAGTCCCCAAACAAGCTCTCTTTTTCGGTGGAGAAGCAGTCTCCTCATCTGCAGTGTGAACAAATTCAAATTGTGAGCAATGGGAAGGTCAAACAAAATCACAAATGCATGCATAGATACTAATTATAATTCCAGTATCTCCTCCTCTGTGTCAGAATAATGTCTGAAATATCTTACTTACTAACTACATCCACTTCCTTGCTTGAAATGAAAAAGGAAATAACATGAAATGAAACTAACCGGAAGACTGATCAGACAGCTCTGAGTCCGAATCCGGCTGAACTTCTAGGTCTTCTCCATCCGAGTCACAAGGGTCGACTTCCGCCAGGATCATTTCCAACGCCTGCTGGGTGGTGAGTCTTCTCTGCATTTTCTTTCCTTGGAGAGGAGGTCCGTACACCACAGGATTCTTCAGGGCAATGAAGGGTTAGGCTAAGTGCAGTGAGATTGTATCATATATATACCCTTGATCACAATTGATCAGTGGGGTCAGGTCACACTGATCAGCGGGGTCACACCCCCGTCGTTCAGTGGTCGTTGATCAGTGGTGCCACAATGGACCACAGAACGACGGGGTGACGGGTTTCCTGCAGTATATTGCAAGTAAGCCTGACAAGTTTGGGATCAAGTTTTGGGTGGCTTGCAACCTAAAATCCAAGTACATTTGCAATGTCTTCCCATATCTTGCTGGTACTATTGTACCAGTGCTCTGAATGGTGCCACAATGGACCACTGATCAACGACGGGGGTGTGACCACATAACAATGCAACCCGTCACCCCGTCGTTCAGTGGTCGTTGATCAGTGGTGCCACAATGGACCACAGAACGACGGGGTGACGGGTTTCCTGCAGTATATTGCAAGTAAGCCTGACAAGTTTGGGATCAAGTTTTGGGTGGCTTGCAACCTAAAATCCAAGTACATTTGCAATGTCTTCCCATATCTTGCTGGTACTATTGTACCAGTGCTCTGAATGGTGCCACAATGGACCACTGATCAACGACGGGGGTGTGACCACATAACAATGCAACCCGTCACCCCGTCGTTCAGTGGTCGTTGATCAGTGGTGCCACAATGGACCACAGAACGACGGGGTGACGGGTTTCCTGCAGTATATTGCAAGTAAGCCTGACAAGTTTGGGATCAAGTTTTGGGTGGCTTGCAACCTAAAATCCAAGTACATTTGCAATGTCTTCCCATATCTTGCTGGTACTATTGTACCAGTGCTCTGAATGGTGCCACAATGGACCACTGATCAACGACCACTGAACGACGGGGTGATGGGTTGCAGTGTTGCACTCACTTTTTATTATTATTAGTACATATGTGTACAAATGGTTGGTTTTTTGTACTGTAAGCAATGGGAAGGTCAAACAAAATCACAAATGCATGCATAGATACTAATTATAATTCCAGTATCTCCTCCTCTGTGTCAGAATAATGTCTGAAATATCTTACTTACTAACTACATCCACTTCCTTGCTTGAAATGAAAAAGGAAATAACATGAAATGAAACTACTGTTTTTATCAATAAATGTCAGCAACAAAGGACCTAGACTCATGTGTGTTGATTTCTCCACACTCACTGCGGATGAGGAGACTGCTTCTCCACCGAAAAAGAGAGCTTGTTTGGGGACTGAGACACTCATCTGCAGTGTGAACAAATTCAAATTGTGAGCAATGGGAAGGTCAAACAAAATCACAAATGCATGCATAGATACTAATTATAATTCCAGTATCTCCTCCTCTGTGTCAGAATAATGTCTGAAATATCTTACTTACTAACTACATCCACTTCCTTGCTTGAAATGAAAAAGGAAATAACATGAAATGAAACTACTGTTTTTATCAATAAATGTCAGCAACAAAGGACCTAGACTCATGTGTGTTGATTTCTCCACACTCACTGCGGATGAGGAGACTGCTTCTCCACCGAAAAAGAGAGCTTGTTTGGGGACTGAGACACTCATCTGCAGTGTGAACAAATTCAAATTGTGAGCAATGGGAAGGTCAAACAAAATCACAAATGCATGCATAGATACTAATTATAATTCCAGTATCTCCTCCTCTGTGTCAGAATAATGTCTGAAATATCTTACTTACTAACTACATCCACTTCCTTGCTTGAAATGAAAAAGGAAATAACATGAAATGAAACTACTGTTTTTATCAATAAATGTCAGCAACAAAGGACCTAGACTCATGTGTGTTGATTTCTCCACACTCACTGCGGATGAGGAGACTGCTTCTCCACCGAAAAAGAGAGCTTGTTTGGGGACTGAGACACTCATCTGCAGTGTGAACAAATTCAAATTGTGAGCAATGGGAAGGTCAAACAAAATCACAAATGCATGCATAGATACTAATTATAATTCCAGTATCTCCTCCTCTGTGTCAGAATAATGTCTGAAATATCTTACTTACTAACTACATCCACTTCCTTGCTTGAAATGAAAAAGGAAATAACATGAAATGAAACTACTGTTTTTATCAATAAATGTCAGCAACAAAGGACCTAGACTCATGTGTGGATTTCTCCCCCAATCCCCTCCCTCCAGAATTCCTAGGTAACGACCCAATATACATATGAATGACTAGCCAATTTAGCTTCCACTTCCAGCATTTGACTGCTCTCCGGCTTTTAAAGGTAGAAACGCAAAATGATGACTCCGCGGGGGTCTCAGGGTAGAAGCCTTCTTGACTTGACTGCTCTCCGGCTTTTAAAGGTAGAACGGTAGAAGCTGGGAATTCCAGTGTTAAAACAAAAGGCACCACCAGAGGCCTTGTGTGCGCTCGCTCACTGCGCTGCCATCTGCTGTTCAACATTTAGACTGCAGCAGGCCTCAGTCAGCAAACTAATGAAGATTTCTCAGGAGGAAAAACATTAAAGATGAACTCCTGGTTCATGAGGCGCTGCGCTCTGGACTGTGATTACTTCAAGGCCGTTCCCAGCGGCCGACAGTCCAGGAGCGGGGAAGCGTTGATCTTGGTCAGCTTTAATTAAAGAAACGCAGGGACCGTCCGAGCGCTGCGATAGGCAGAGATTCCCCGGTTCCTTCATCAACCACAGAGGACGAGGAGAGGCTAACAGAGCATTTGTGCTTCTCAGGAGCGGTGACCATCTCCGAGGAGAGGAAGTTGTGCACGCAGTCCGAGAAGTTCGTCAAGATGTGCGAATCCAACGAGGTGAGAACGCAGCAAAAACACGTACACGTGATAACCCGTCAGCACAAATCCACCGCATCATGCGTATGTTGTGTTGCAGCTGGACTTGACCTTCCACCTGTTCGTGTGCGCACTAGCAGGAGCAGGAGCTGCTGTCATCGCCATGGTAAGAACCATCATTCTCATATCTGATTGGTTATAATTTGTTCTGCCATTATGGTTTTTAATGATTGGTGCAAACGAAGGAAACAGACATCGTCCCTGCAGACAGGGAGACAAAAGAGTCAGAGTGTAAAATCCAGTCCTGCACGTCTGCAGTGAGACAGGCGGTGAGTCACCGGCGTCTCCAGATCCGAGGCGTGGAGACGCTCACGTCCTTCCATCCTCGCTCCAAGCACACATTCACAAACCTGAGCCTTTCTGAATAATCTCCGATCTTTCCCGTGCGCAGATCTGTACAAGAACCAAAGCACAGGCACTCGTCCACACACACAAATCTGTTGTGCGGCAGGAAGCAGCGTGAGGGACGTTTCATTTGTCAACTTACTGAAGGGGATGAAACCGCGTGGTGCTGCATGTGAATGCTAAAATGCTAAAATGAAGAGTATATCACACACATGGCACAGCAACAGCAGTGAGTTGCTGCGCCGTGCTTTAACACTAGGGGCCGCCAGAGGGAGCGGCTCGTGTGCACAGTGTGGGATTAACGGCATTAGACTCGACCCGTGTTCAGGGCTGTACCTGTGTTTGCTCCAGGAAGGTGACTACATGTGCACTTCCTCTATTAAATTCAAGTAAACCTGTTAAAAACATACAGCTGCTGTTTTTAGCCCTGAGTGGCAGAAACAAGGTAAACACATCCTGTCCTCCTTCTGCCTTTAAAGGCGACATGTGACCCCCTCATCTGGCCTCCCCCTCCTTTTCCTGCAGCACTGATGTGATGGTGTAGGAACAGTCCAAACCAGCTGATCCCAGATAAGCCGCTCAATCTGTCTGCAGCGTCAGCGTGCAGCGGACGAGTCGGTGATGTTTGATCAGTCTCCTGCGTTTCCCCTCAGGTGCACTTCCTGATGGCTCTAGCCGCTAACTGGGGCTACCTGAAGGACGCCAGTCGGATGCAGAAGTACGAGGACATCAAGTCGAAGGAGGAGCAGGAGCTGCACGACATCCACTCTACACGCTCCAAAGAACGCCTCAATGCCTACACATAAACACGCCGCCACGAGGAACGACACACACACACTTACCTGTCAGACACACACGCACACACGGGTGAAAAAGATTCATTCAAACAAATTTACAGACACGAGTAGGCAGAAATTAGAGGATAAGAAACCCATGAGATCACCGACGCCCTCCTCATCCTCAGCTCTGATCATTGCTGGTCTGCTCCAAGTTTAACACGATAAATCGTCCAGATTCACCGAACATAAAGCGGTCAGACATTTTAGTCTGAAGGTTTCTGAATGTGATGGTGTGAGTTTTCAGGCCTTTCAGAGTAAAATGCTGCACAAACAAAAGTTCTCACTGCATAACATAGCGTAACGAGGAAATGCCAAAAATCACCGCGGACGAACCCAAAGAAGGAGAATTATTTCAATCTGATCGCCTAAAGACTCCAAACAGCAACGATCTACAGCAGACGCATGAGGACGGCGTCTGTGAGCTCATCGTCAACACACACACACACACACACACACACACACATGGAGACATGTAGATGTGACTGAATGGTCGGTGTTGTTTGGTGGTGTCATGCTGTGTTGTGTCGTTCGCCACGCTATGATGATGGTGTCACAGAGAAATAAGGTCCCCGAGGAAATTTGTGCCTCCCGGGTACAAATGGGTAGCTTTGCCAACTCCCCCCACCCCCTCCTTTCTCCCTCCCTGACCTCTGACCTCTTCACGTTGAGCCCAGTTTCATTAGTTGTTTCGTAGTTTCTCGTGTGGTCGTTTGCGGCGGTGGGGGGTGGGGCGGGGTTTTGGAAACAAAAGCACTGGATTGGTTAACATCCAGCAGATGGTCGGAGACCCGCCTGAGGTTAGCGTTGAGCTCGAGCTTTGGTTATATTGTTTTCAACCATAACCACGGGCCGATCACGACGACCTGCAGGAGAGATTTTACCCGTTAATTGCGGAGCGCCGATGATCGCAGAAGAATCGATGTCACGAACACGACCAAATTCTCTCAATGCGTCTCTATTTCTGCGTATCGTATTCTTCTTTTTATTCTGAGGCTGACAGCACGCACGGTGGCAGCGGGGGTGCAGCTAGTGAAACGGGGCTCCCTCCTCCCCCCCTCTTCGTCCCCTGATTGTAAAAACTTGTGATTCGTCCTGAGAAACAGCACATCTTAGCAGCACAAAGTCTTTTAGTCATCATCTCATCCGTCTGTTACGTAACGTTTTCTCACTTTTCAGGGATTTTGCCACATTTTTATTCGGATTCTTTCTGTGTGATTTTAGCACCGGGGTATTTAAACGGGGGGGGGGGGGCTGTAACATTACCAGGTGATGATTCAGTATTTCAGCGATTCTGCACACACACACACACACACACACACACACACAAGCGTATACACCAGTCATCTCGAGCGATTCGTTGTTCTCATGCTTCCTGTTTTGCGTTCTTTGGCGACGCCCTGATGCGACCAAAACGTTATTTGTAAGTTGAGTCAGAAAAATCAGCGACACCAACCGCAGGCTGACGGCGGCAGAGGATCGGCAGGAATTCTGGGTAGTGTTTGTGTGTTGGCGGTGGTGGAGGTGGTGGTGTCTGAAGCAGATTGTAGGGCGGAGGAAGAGGAACGACATTCCAGCGAATAAGCTAATGGTTCAGGGCTGAGCTGCTGGACTGTGGTTGCCGGCTGCTCTCGTGTCCTGTAACGCTCTCCTCGGGTTGCTGGGTTATTCTGGACCAGCGGAGCTTCCCAGTTCTCCACAGTCGCAGTTCACCACGCGAGGTTTTATCAGCAGATAAAAATGCAGTCAACACATTTAATAAGCTCGACGTCCTTCTAACGCAGTGGGCTCAGGTCCAAACGCTGTTCGGTCTTTGTTCTGTGTTCAGCAAGAGAAGAAGAAGCGTGCAGGCGAGGATGGTGATGACTCTCTATCTGCCAGTAGAGACGACTGAGAGCGAGATGAAGATGATGACATGATGGTTTGATTTGATGAGACTACCGGCACACACACACACACACACACACACACACACACACACACTCCACCACCGCCATCACTCTGAGCCATAACTCTTTACTTTTCATGATGACATTTCACTATTTTATTATCAACTTTTAATCTTTGAAACTTTTTAAATGTGAAATCATTTAATTAGAAAAAAGAAATGTGTTTTTTTTCTCTTTTCCTTTCGCGTGTGGGCGGTGCTAAAGCGCTGCACCGACGTTAACTCTGTATAAAGATATACATATATGTGAAACAGTCGAGGTGAGCAGCCGGGAGGAGGATTTCCTATGGGTTACAGAGTCCGGAGGGGGCGGCGGTTCAGTCCCAATGTCCTGATCCTCTGCTCCCCGCGCACAGCTGCACTTACACCTCGACGCTCCCGAGCCGCAGTAAAAGGTTTAAACCGGCGCCTCGGCTCCAATAACCACGACGACCAAAGTCCAGATTCGCTGGCTTCACACGTTGGTCATCCTGATTTGTTGTGACTCTCTAAACAGTTATTTTGGGTCGCCATCTGCCTCAGCCAATCAGCACGTGGAAAACGTTGTTTGCCGCCAGCTTTGTGGCTCGACGTCCTGCTCGTGTGTTTTAAATACTTTAATGACCTTATAACCAGTGTTGCCAACTCCTCAGTAAGGAAAATCGCTATTGGCTGTCCCAAAAGTCGCTAGAAGTTGACAAATGACGTCATCGTCCAATTTGCATAATTGGTCATGCTAATCTATTTGTAACCTATGTTGTTGGAGAGAGAAATAACATCGTGGAAGAGACATAAAGTGAGTAAAAAACGTCCTAAATGCAGTTAGAGTTTATTTAGAACTACAAATTAAATTTCTTTTAGCAATTATTGTTTTTTAATGTCACAATTCCAACCCTGCTCCTTTACCCGGGCTTGGACCGGCAAAAGTGACCCGAAATTGGCACTCTGGTGGAGTTACTGTCTCTGTGTGTTTATAAGTAGTTTTAAACCTTGTGATCCACAAAACAGCATAAGAGTAAAAGAACTGACTGCGTTACAGTCAGTGCGGAGCAGCGGCTTCGCTCATGCACGATTCATTTGCCGTTTGGACGCACAGGTGTGAACGTCTCCTGCCCTGATAGCAGCGGGGGGAGGACTGTCCTCCACCCGTGAGCGCTTTGGCACGGGTGAGGTGCCCACGGCAGCACCGCTGCTTGTTGAGAGTAAGAGCGATACGCGCTTTCACGTCAAAAAGTCGTCATAAATAAGTCTCCAATAACACCGGAAAAAGTCGCCAGATTTGTCGCTAGTCGCTTTTTAGAAAAAAAGTCGCTGAAAACTCGCTAAACATAGCGACAAATTCGCTAAGTTGGCAACACTGCTTATAACTTAATGCTAAAAAACTAATTTCACTTATTTAAAAAATGTGTGCAAGCTGATTGGTTTAAACTCAGATAAAAGCTTTGATGTTAGACAGCACAGATGCTGATTGGCTGAAGCATTCACGGGACGCCATCCAATCAGGACGTGTTGGGAGCGTCTGCGTTTACAGCAGACATAAAGAGCAGTTAGCGTCTCAAACCGTGCTCGCTGCTTCGTGTAACTGCAGCTGACCAAAGTACAAAAAGCACCGCGGCGTCATCGAGGGGCGCCTCCGCCGGACTCGCGTCCTGTTCAGGTGTGTCCCGGCTGCACACGGTCAGTATTTTTAAGGGTCTAGTTTTACAGTAACAGTATTCTATCATTTCATTGCCTGACAATGGATGTCTTGTCAGTGTTTTTAACCTCAGATAAAAGAAAAAATAGTTTTTTGTGCACTTATTGACCATCGTGAGCTCTCTCTCTTATTCTTGGTGTGTAAGTGCATTGAGATCCCCACTGTGGGACCCGTGTATAGTCTTGCAGCATTGGTTATAACCTGAAGAAATAACAATGATGAAAACGAATGAATTCATAATAATGAAGATAATCTTATACTACATAAAAAAGACAGTGACTCTAGTTGTTGTTTGTGGCATGGTTATGCATTCAATGGTCATAATTTTAACGATTAAAACAAGACAAAAAAAAGTCATTTTTTTCCACTGGCGCTGTTCTGCTGTTTTTATTTTCCACTTTTCCGTGTGCAGTATTGCCGTTCCTGTTGCTAATGGTGTTGCTAAGCTAGCTTGCTTGCTCAGTTGTTTACCACCAGAGCAATATATTGTAGCAGTTTGACAAAATCGAGACGTTAAAAACAACAAGTCCATTCAATTTACGGCATACAAGTGCATGAATTTATGATTGCAAGTCTTCAGTGATATGATTATGGTGTTCTGTATTGTTTATCCTAATAAAGCGGATTTGCAGATGTGGTGTAATGTATTGCTCTGGCCACCCGTTTCCCTGCACCCACCTCTGCTCACGTGCTCCTCCTCGCCCTCCTCGCAAACGCACGGCTCGGACGCTTTCAGAGCCCGTGGTGGATTTCAGACGAATGATCGGAAACGCAGAATTCAAACTTCCAGCGCTGCTGGATGTGGAGGACCACAACGGCCATTGGTTAAAAAGGACGTGAATAAATTAACAAACACGTCTTTAATGCAAAAATAATATTTATACAAAATAGGGTTTCTTAGCTTAATTGTTTTTGGAATTAGTCCTCTGTTTACTTTATTTCCCCTTTTGGTTCTTTCTGTGTTTCGGCTTCATTATGCAAGCAAGACCCAGAGAGCTGATTCTGCTCACCTGGGTGTTACCTTCGGTCACCATCCAGGTGACCAAATGCACCGCTGAATCGTCTCTGGGTCAGCGACGGTGCGCCGACTCCTCCTGGTCGCTGAACCAAGGTCGGTCTCTGCGAGGCAAACGAATCAGTCGTGTTAAGTTTGGCTTGTGTTCGGTGCACAAACACGGATGCAAACTCAAACGTTAGTTTATGCAAAACTGTCAGAAATACTTAATAATCTGAATGATGGCAGTTTTGGTCGTCCACAGTCTGAAGGTGAAGAAGAAAGGAGCCAGACTGTCGGCTGTCAGTGTGGCACAGAACAGATTTGGCCCAAATGAAACCAAAACACCTGAGACAGGTGACCCGAGAGGCTCAGCCCGCTGTTGTAGTCGGGTGGAGGAGGACGTGAGCAGCTCGCTCTCCATTCGTTCAAGTCTCCTCATCTGACTGTCTAACCCACATGTAAAGACGAACGCGTGTGATGACACGTTCTGATCCTGCGTCCTCTCGGTCTGCTCGCTGACCGCGGCTGAACCATTCCAGGATCCCGAGCACGGGATCAGAAACCCGAGCGCGTCGGCGCGATCGAGCATGAGTTTCAATGACATGACGTCTGAGTTCCAACCCGCTGTGAGGAGGTTTACCGTGTTCCCACAGCTCTGAATCACAGGGGGAGATCAGACCCTCTGTGCCTCTTGTCCATCATGAAGTGAGCCGCAGATCTAACAGCTGATGATGTCAGTCCGTGACCTTCCACTGATCATCGCGTGTTTCAGATTCATGCATTATGTGAGGTTGGACATTTTGGACGTTGGAGGTCGTTTTTTTCTGTTTCTCTATAGTGTGCTAGACTTTTTGTACTTCACTCTGGTTGCTTAGTAGCAGGCTTCATCTGATTCACTCCTCCATCTTTGTACATATGTGTGCCAACAGCTTGGGCAGACAGTGGCTTTTTTATTTGTAAAGACATAAACTTGCTTGCATATATAAATAAAATGAAATAATACACTTGTGTACTTGTTAATAAGGGAACATCCTGAGTTTGTGTCTTCATTTCTCTCACAAAGTCATTAGAAATAATTAAAAAAGGATAATGAGGATGTTACGTCATCCTCACACTGAGTGATGAAACATCAACAGACCAACGTGTGGCGCAGAGGATGAATAAAAGACGCTTTATCACACGCGGCCGGATCATCATCCACGATGGAAGCTGCTGTGATTCATATTTCTGGTGATAGATACAATAAATCTGATCAGAGTTATGAAGGACGTTTATGCACAAAGGCCTCACACCAAAGGTAAAGCTAGTCACGTGATGTCACCTGCTTCATGCAGGCCTTTATCCAAGGAAAGGAAACAACAGGCTGGCACAGGGAGGACACGAAAACTCTAAAGGCCTAACTGAACACGAGGACCAAGCCCTTCTTGATAAAGGCTGTAACAGCGCCATCTTGTGGTCACATTTATGCATTACAGCATCAAAAAAACTGGCTGGCATTGAGCAGTCAGCAGCTGACGTCTTCTAAGCAACAAGGACTAAACCATCGTTTATGTTTCCTCCGTTTTGTATTATTACCTGATGGTTTTGCATCTAAAACCTCTTTTAGGATTATCGCGCATTAGTTCGGCTTCAGTCACAGAAAGCTGTCACCGGATCATCTCTGCAGCACGTCTGCACACGATGAGCAGATAACCTCAAAGTGACGAACATTTGATTTAAAAAAGAAAGGCTGAAGTTACAGAGGGCTATGTTTCCCCTCGACGCCCTCAGGTGTGCGACCAGTCCAGAGCACACAGATCCAAGTCTACAGTTTTAGGCGCCTCCACCGCCACATATGAAGCTGTGTTGTGAATCTTTTTCTATTAACTGAGTCAAAGAAAAGTCATTTAAAAGCGAAACATTTTATCCACAGGTTTTGTTTCACTGTTTAACCATAAATTAAGTCTACAGTTCATGTTGGAGTGTTGGAAAGTCCAGCAGTGCCGCCTTGTGGTAAAGAAGTGAAGTACATGTCTAAGCACGTCATGTGATGGCTTCCTGTTTTATCTGTGCGTGATGCACATCCCCCCCTGCTGGTCAAAGTTCATCAGTGCATCAGGCTGTCTCCACCCTCCCACCCTCACGCTTCTGGTTTTGTTGCTTTAGGTTGTTACGTCGATTAAATTTAAAGGAAATAAATGAATGTATAACGTGTGACTTAAATGAAATCAGAATCATAATATTTTATTAATCCGCAAAGAATTTTGTGATCACAGTCACAACAACAAACACAGTAACACACTGAACTAATTAAATAATACAGTATATTACAAAGTTTACAATATACAAGAAATATTTCTAATATGTACAAATATGTTAGTTATAAACATCCAGATTATTACAGAGAAACTTTGTTATTTCCACTGTGGAGGACGTGCTGCAGGCTGCAACTCCTGCACTGTGTGCTGTGCATTAGATGGAGTTGTGCAGGAATGATTTCCTGTGTCGTTCAGTGGTGCATTATGGGTAATCTCAGTCTCTCACTGAGCGTGCACCTGTGATTGCCCAGCATGTTACAGAGTGGGTATTATCCATCATTGTCCTCATCTTGGACAACATCCTCCTCTCCAGTGAATGCACTGGAAAAGTAAAAAAACATGACCTCACAGCGCTCGCCGGCTGGTCCAGGTGGACACAGACACGATTGAACAGGTAGATGATGGCGGGGAACTGAAGGGGATCCTGATCTGATAGGTCAGAGATGGTCCAGGGTGAGTCTTTCCAGGGTCTTTGTGACGTGGGAGGTCAGTGCCACAGGCTGTAATCGTGTGGCCCACTGGGACGCGGTGTCTTTGGTACAGGGACGAGGTGTGAGCACTGGGACCCTCTTCAGACTCAGCACGAACAGTTTATGAAAGACTCCACAAAGCTGGGGGGTCTCGAGGACATGGGGACTCACCCGGTCTGCTGCTTCTCGTTTGTCTCTGAACCTGGTCTTGACTGAAAGTGGCGGGTGGGGGAGGGGCCTCAGGCAGCGGTGCAGTGTGGTAAATATTTACTCTGATTCATCAGGTGTTTGAACACGACGCCAACACTCCACCTTTCCCGATTGCTTATGTGAATAAACATCTTCTGTTCTTATATGTGTATTAGTGTTAAAAACACCAGGATTCACTCAGTGGAGCAAAAGTGTCATATATTTGTTTTATTTAAAGCACAATATTAGAATAAAGCACAATAACACTTACGGTAACAGATGATGGCGATACCTGTCATAGCTCCTATATTTACACAGAAACACAGTAAGGCCCACGTATGTAACATGACTCAGGGACATTTTTGCAGCATACATTTGTGCATCGTAACCAAACAAGCGTGTTTACAGTTTTATATGTAAAAATCGTGTATGAGAAGTTTTCTATGTGGAAAAATCAGTCAGAGTATGAATTTGCAACACGGGCGTGCTAAACTTATAAAAATGCAGATAAACAGATACATTAACATAAATCACATTCATGCAGGTTTATTTATTTACCTGTCTTAATGATTAAATATTCATATTTTAGGAAGCAAGCAAGAAGTTTCTCAAACATCTGATCCCTGACCTTTCAAAACCGGCAGTTCCTCCGACGTCCAGCCTACATCGCCTGAGCTGCGGTAACACGAGTTTTCAAACAATTTTACTATGAAGAATGTCAATGATGGTTTCAGATGTTTTCTAAACACCAGAGTTAAATGATGCCCAGGTTTTCATAGATTACATCATCAAGCGGACAACCCGAGGCTTTTGTTGTGCTCCTGTTGGCGATAGGAGACGAGGAGGAGGGGGTGCTGTCATTGGATGACGAGGGGCTAGACGACGGTGCTTTCTTACAGACATGAGCGTAAAGATGAGCGAAGGGGTCGGCCTTGGCTTCGCTTTTCAGAGACACTTCGCTCCGTCTGCCGGGTTGGGCGTAGACCGCGTCACCCTCTGCTGAAACCTTCGTTTCTTCTTTTTTCTGGAGGACGTTGTCTGTGTTCTGGTGATGGCCGACCTTGTCGTACACCTCCGAGTAGACCGAATCCGGGTCGTCTGCGCGAGGGGGGGGATGCGGAGCGGCACATGGGGGTTTGAGAGGAAGAACGCTCGCAGGGTCGATATACGTGGCTCTGACAGGCGGGGGTTTTGTTACAGGCCGGATGCAATCAGTCGGATTAGCGTATATGGCCTCTGACTGGTCTCCATGGTTACCTGCAGAGGAGCCAGCAGGGACCAGTGGGAGTGGCATGAGGGTGATAGGAGGCGGGTGATCTTCCCGAGCATGTGCGCTCTCTTCTCTGCTCTCCTCTGTCCTCAGCTTGTTCTCCAGGATGGCGGCCATGTTGGTCATATCGGGGACTTTGGGGAGGGGCGAATGAGCCTGTATGTTGGTTACCGCAACCTTCTCTCCCTCTGGGTTTTGGTTGGTCGATGAAGTCTTCAGTTTGATGGTGCTCTGAATCAGGGCGAATATCTTCTCAGCCTGCGGCGTCTCAAAGATGAACGCTCCAGGACCGGAGTCGCAGCGCCGCCCGGCTTCGATGGTTAGGGTCAGCTGGGAGGAGGAGAGAAAATAAACGTCTTACACTTGTGAGGCTTCAGTTTCACTTAAAGCTTCCATCATGAACTGAACTTTAACAAGAATGTGAAAGAATTTCAGGTGAAAACATCAGAGCAAGAGAGCCAGACTTTTCGGTAACACCGTTTTGCACCACATGATGGCGCAGCAAGCTAATCCAGCACCCAGCAGGGGAGGAAGAGCTGGTACCCACACGCATGTGGAGGCGAGATATGGCTGAAGAATTATCACCAAACACAACCACATTTGATCATTTTATATAAATGATAAAAGTGAAACACGGGCAAACGTAAGCACGGTTCCTGGAGAGTGCTAACACTTTTGCTCTTTTTCTGTTCAGGCGCACGCCTGCAGACGATATCGAGCCACCAGTAAAGCTGACGGATTCAGAGCTCCATAAAAAAGCTCCAAAACCTCCCTGCTGTCGGGCTTGAGTCCTGATCTCAGGCTAAACACTGACTTTTCCTGCTTCTCCTTACAGTCTGATAAAATGGCGCCCCCATGTGGTGAAAGATGTAATAACAACATGCAACAGGTGATACAAAAAGCACCTTTACATTGTGACCATGAGCACTTTTACTAGTCCCCCCTAGGGACCCCAAAGCACTTTACACACCCAGTCATCCACCCATTCACACACACTGGTGGAGGCAGCTACAGTTGTAGCCACAGCTGCCCTGGGGCAGACTGACAGAAGCCAGGCTGCCATATCGCGCCATCGGCCCTTCTGGCCAACACCAGTAGGCGGTGGGTGAAGTGTCTTGCCCAAGGACACAACGACCGAGACTGTCCGAGCCGGGGCTCGAACCGGCGACCTTCCGATTACAAGGCGAACTCCCAACTCTTGAGCCACGATCGCCCCCACCTTATCATTCCCGTATCGCCTCAGGAGTTCGTACGCCCACTCGTGAACAACCTTCTTCTTCTGGGTTTCTTTCAGAAGCAGCGCCTCCCGTCCCACCTGCAGCCAGTACGCCCCCTGCAGGCCGCAGCGGGTCGCTGCCTCCGTCCTCTGAATCGCCACCCAGAACTCAGAGGCTGTAAACAGGGAGGAGAGTCTGTCATTCATTACTATGCAAATAAAGCGAAGCAGAACACTGATGTGATAATTTTAACACAGTTTAAATACATGCAGTTAATAAATACTGACAGCATGAGCAAAAAGTGTGAGGCTCGGCTTCTCTGTGCTCCTTTAAGGATGTTTCTGAACACTACGTCAGAGTGCATGTTGAATGTTAGGAAGGTTATTACGGTCCACTTTTACTGAGCAGCCAGAGAGAGCTGAATATTACATTTCTGCAGTATCGTGTACATCCCTGTAGCTCACTGTTTGCTCAGCGTGTGTCAAATTTTCCCAGACTCACATTTATGTGAATGTATCAAAACTAGGGGATGCAATAACTGCTCGTCCTGTTCCATGGGGGGCGCTCTTAACCGGAATTGAGTATTTGGAGAAGACAAAAGCAAAGAATTTACCTTCTTCTACTGAGACGTATATCTGGTTCTCCTCCATTTGGGGCTGATTGGAGCGTGGACGGCCTCCTTTCTGAGAGAGCGAATGAAGCAAGCTTAAATAATTAGCTGTGAAATCATGAAGCTGCACATTTGTGTGAAACGTAAAGAGAAGGAACATTTGTGTCCTTCACACCTGAAACGTGCTTTGGCACAGTTTGTCCACCCAGTCGGCACAGTCGTCTCTGAGTGCGGCGAACACCATGGTCCTGTCCTGAGTCTCCACGCAGAACGCCCACATGTTCTCCTGCAGACACAAACCAGCTTTAAGCGTCTTTTCGACTTTTGACGACTGGAAACGTGAGAGTATGACGGCTCACCATGGGGCAGGCCTCAGCGTTCGGGGGGAGTCTGAGGACGCTGATCAACTCAGACAGTCGGACCACCTTCACCCTCCGGTCCCCGTGTTTTCTGACCCCAGTGGCGAGATCGCCCCCTGCAGGATGCACCGTGCACAAACAGGCAGAGCGTTACAGCTGAGTCGGCGGCGAACGCCTGACAGACATAAATCACGCGGCCTGTACGGCTTCTTCTCAAACCAGAGCGACTCAAACAATAAGCTTCGTGCGCACTCTGCACTGCGGCCGTTTCCACCCGACGAGTCTTTGCTCAGAGCGCACGATTCTTCTCCGGGTGGAGAAACGTGAGGCGACATGTTTGCCTGAATGTCAAACAGCCGCAGGCGATACTTCCACTCGCAGGTGTGGGAGTGTTTGTGGCTGAGCTCTGGTTTAAGTAAGATTCAAATGTGTGTGTGAGTGAGCTGAACACCAATATTATTCGTCACAAGGAAAAGGCAGAGTGATATTTAAAGATGAATCTGTTTGTAAAGACAGGATTAAGCACTGAATCATCCTGTCATACTCACTCTCACACAGACCTGCGAGCCACAAGCTCGACCTGCGTTAGCCTGCAGACTCGTGTTTATCTGACTCATAATTTAAGGGATAAACATCCTGTTTTATCCACGAAGCTCTGAGACCAGTGACAGACACGATAAAGTCATCATGTAACTCCTGTACTCAAAATCATTTTTGCAATCAAAGAAGTCGCCCCCTGCTGGCAAAGAATTAAGGTTTATGTCACTTGTCAGATCGGAGTACATTCATCTTTTATAGATACATTTTGCTGTGAATCGGTTCATCCATCGAGCTTTGGGTCATGGGGGCAGCAGACACCCAGACCCCCCCCGTCCATCCACCTCTTCCTAACTAATCAAGAGGGACTCCAAGCATTCCCAAGCCAGCTGAGATATAACCTCAAGGTCAGTCCAGGGTCTGCCTCCATGCTTCCTCCCAGTATCCCAGCAGGCATCCAAGCATCCGCCACCATCTTCTTTTGATGTGGAGGAGTAGCAGCTGTACTCCAAGCTCCTCCTTTCATCTTTCAGAGGAAGATCATTTCCACATTATCAGTAACTACCCAGAGCAGAAGGTGACTGTAGATCATCAGTAAAGCTTCACTTTTACACTCAGGGCTCTCGGTTCGGCGTTCGCACCAGTCCATCTGTTGATCTCGTGCTCTGCTCTTCCATCATGTGTGAAAAGACCTCGAGGTGCTTCAAATCTTCTACTCGAGGCAGCGACTCATCCCGGATCAGAGCGGGCACACCATCCATTTCCAGCTGAGGACCATGGCCTTGGAGCTGCTGATTCTCGTTCCTGCACACTGCACTCATGATTTAAAGAACCTCGTCTTCTCTTAATAGCAAAGCTGAAATCCTCAGGCCACCGAAGCTGAAGAACAGAAAGTGAAGAATGTTTCAAAAGCAGGCTTGAAAAAACCCAAACTGGCATCCCAGTTCCAGAAGTTGGAGTATTTGGAGCACAGAAGGAGACCTGGCAACACGGCATGTATGCTGTCAGCAGAACCTCTGGAAGGTGGAGGTGCTTTGCAGCTCGCACATGGATGTTTCCGATGATTTTCCCGGACTGAACTATATATTTTAGCAGTGATGTCGTCCCTCTGTCTTTGAGGCCTCTATGCAGATGACAACAACACTGCAGACCTTCTCTAAACTCCAGCTAACGTCAGACATCCAGTTTGACTGAGCAGGGAAGAAGCAGGAGAGAGGTGTCGAAGTGAAAACTACGTTTCTCCCTCCAAGTGAGAAAACACTTGATTCATGCAACTTTTTGACCTTTATTGGATTACAGTGACCTGCTTTTTTATGAACGCACCTGCCCGCTACCTAAAGAGGTTGGATACTGTCCACCATTGTGCTTTATGTTTTATTACTGGAACGAGAGAATAACTCAGCGTGATTGTTTTTAACATCGCTCTAAATTTGATCTGTTATTTTATATTTTTCACATGTTTGTACAGGATATTGTATTTGTTTAAAATGTTATTTACTTGAGAAGTTCGGCCATCCGGGAGGGGCTCAGAGTAGAGCCGCTGCTGCTCCACATCGAAAGGAGCCAACTGAGGTGGTTCGGGCATCTGACAAGGATGCCCCCTGGGGTCTCCTGGGTGAGGTGTTCCAGGCATGTCCCACCGGAGGAGGCCCCGGGGCAGACCCAGGACACCCTGGAGAGATTATATTTCCCCAGATAAGCTGGAGGAGGTGTCTGGGAGAGGGAGGTCTGGGCTTCTCTGCTTAGGCTGCTGCCCCCGCGACCCGGCCCGGATAAAGCGGAAGAAGATGGATGGATGTTATATACTTATGTGGTACGTGTATTTTGACTTTTGTTGCTATGATACCAGGTCTCTCTTGGAAATGAGATTTTTTACCAGGATAAATAAAGGACTAATAAGAAGAAGAAGAACTCCAGATAAATAATTTCCTGTTAGTGTAGCTTTATTCGTGCTTTCTTTCTGGAGCTCAAACACACTGACTGCATAGAAACTTCAAACTTCTCTTATTTTTACTCCACTTGTGTATTTGTGAGCAAAAGTCAGCGAACCTGTGCAACCTCAAACATTCCTGTGTGCACACACCTGCAAAGCAAACAGCAAAACTCGGTTACACGCTGGACTTTGGACACTGGATCAATGCTTGAGTCAATGTTTAACCTCAGTTTGGTTGAAGTGTGCTTGGCGTGTATTGAGACTTGCTGATTATTACAAAATTAGGTGACGTCTGATGTGTTTGCAGCAGATTCTGCAGAACATCTGAACTCTTGGTCCAGACGAGTGCAGGAGCTGCTCCCCCAGGCCTCTGGTCCCCCTCTAAGTACTCCTGAAAGTATATTTACTTTTACTACTTCCTTTGTAACATCAGTACTCTTGCACTGCTGATTCTACTGCATCTCCCTCACAGCTGAACGTAATTTGCTAAAAGTGGCATCAGGATGAATCTGAGATGAGTTTCAGTCGACCAGACGTCACCATGCAAAAACCCGACCGAACACTAGGGGTCAGTATTGTCGCACATGTGGCAGCAGTGAGGATTGTTAGCTGGTGTGTCTGCAGATGACAGAGAGATTACTGTTCTCATCCCCAGATTCAGTTCAATTCAGTTTCATTTATACAGCGCCAAATCACAGCAACAGTCGTGTCAAGACGCTTTATGATCTTTATCATCACTCATGAATCTCTGCAGGTGAGAGGCGAGGAGCATCTTTGTTAGCATTAAAGCTGTGAAGCATCCCTGCATGTATTTGTGTGCAGGTCACAGAGAAAGGACTGAAGGAAGCACTGAGGTTCTGTGACGAGCAGCTCTCACCGTGTCGGACACTTTCTGGCCTCTGCGTTGATCGCACCTTTTAAAGACCACTGCTGGCAGCCGTTTCTCTGCTTCGGCCCGGTCCTCGTTCACAAACTCTTCTCTGATGTTCGTGTGTCGTCCACGTAAAACGTGCATGTCATGTGTTCACTGTGCAGATGCTGCCGCTGAGCTTACATAACATCGCCCTCATCCCGGGCTCTGTTAAAGCGTCAGATCCGGTGCTCGTGTTCAGCGGCTGATGCTCGGCCCGCCGCTGCATGCATGACATGCGTTCAGCACCACCAGCATCCCTAACATGACACGATTCCCCGCCTTTTTGTGCTCGTGTGGTTTTATTTTTAGCTCCCCAGGAACTGATATGAAGCCGGCTTTCAGTGCTGAGCGTCTCCACTGAACACGAAAGCCGAGTTTAACTTAAAGACATGAAAGAAATATTTAATTAGTTATGTTTTTCTGTTTAAGCTGAATATTTTGGACAGTGCAGACGTCCCACAGGGGTAAAGTAAAGAAAAGGTCTGGAGAATCACAACATCAGAGGATGATTGAGAGTTTTTCTTTATAATCTGCACTTTGTGTCTGTAAATAGAGCATCAACATCAAAGCTGCAGTTCCAGAAGTGAGTCCATGTTTGCACGTGCAGGATTAGAGCCACTGCTGCGATCATTGCTTTCTTATGTAATCAGGATTATGACCAACACTTCAGATGTTCTACCTTTATAATACAGTGGTTCGTAAAATCTGTCTCCACCGCCTGTTCAAAGGTGTATTCCAGCTACCGACAGGTGACAAATGAAAGGATGAACCCCTGTTTCCTATCTGGAAGCATCAGTCTGTTGTTGAATGTGAATGCCACTAACTGGCTCTGCTGATTGAATCAGCGCCATGTTGTTCCTCCAAAACTTACGTGCACGGATCTGCATGTAAATGTTACCTGAGGTGGAGCTCGGCAGGCGCGTGCGGGGGGGCTTGAGCACCTGCCCCTTCAAACATCTCTGCACGGCCCTGGAGCTCCCCACAGCGTTTCATTGACCTGATTAAACTGTGAAAATCTGACATTTAGTGTCACGTATTAAATATCACCTCAAATATCAAAGTGGAACAGGATAAAACCTGAGACGTGATCGTGATGTGACGGATAATCCAGGGAGATGACACAGAGCTGCTCCAGCACCTGCTCCCCCAGTCTGGGTTCAGCTGGACTGGAAATAAACTGGGCTTGGTGTGAAATCAGTGAGCTTCAGTCTTATTTTACTGATGTGAGCGCTCAGTAACTAATAAGAAACTATCACTGTTATTTTCATCATTCACATAACGAGTGGAGCTGTTTACCTCCCATATCCTGGATCTCCAGTCGGCCCACTCCACTGCTGCTGGGGGGCGTCAAAGACAACCACACCGGCTTCCATTTCTGAGGACAAAGAGAGACGTGAGCGCCGTGCTGCGTACAAACAGGACACGCCACATGAGAATTTATCAAAGGAAAACAAGGCTGTGGCTACGGAGGGCCCAGAGTGTCAAATGAAGTGAATAAATATGTATCAATAAATTATTTAAAATATTCAAACATTTCATTGTTTTACAGTTTAATTAATTATTGCATCGTTATGTGCAGCAGCTCATCTTGAAGTCATTTACACCAGTCACTGTAACTGCAGGTCATGGCGCATCGATCCCAGATCACGATGCAACAAAACCTCACAGACACCCGTTTCCATGGCAACGTGGACACTGCAGGGATAAAACAACAAAGCAGGGCTGATGTCTCAGTCTGAGCTGTCCTCCTGTCCTCATGAGCCCACACTCCTGACTCTACCTGCCAAGTTCAAAGCTGAGAAGTACAAACTCTGTGTTCTTGACTGGTTTTTAGATCAGGGTTAGCCCCGCCCCCTGACTTTGATGGGTGAAACCGTGAAATAATGAGTTAAATAGTGAAATACTTACACATGCTTTAAATATTAAATTAGATTTTTGACAGAATAATTGTTCACTGGATTCATTCAAACATGTGTTTCACTTTGGGCACTCTTGGTCCTCCGTATAACTCCTCCACCTTCTGCCTCGATGGCGTCAGCCTGAGCCTTTCCTTTATGAACGCCATGCATCAGAGAGGTCACGTCCGGCGTGTCCTACATGAGTACGGACCCTGCGCTCACCTATGATCTCAGTCCTTTCACAATAAAAGCAGGAACGCGTTACTACAGGTAAACGTTTGGCAGCTCGCCCTTCAGTAAAATGATCGTCTGTGGTTTTTCCATTTTTCAGTCACAGTTTCGGGTTGGTGTTGTGGGTGTGCTCGTGACGTAAAGGAGTCGTGAGCTCACACGGCGTGTGTGTGTACTTTGTGTTGTGCTGGAATGTGAAGCTGTGTTTCAACATGTTGGTTCAAACTCCCCGAGCCAGAGAAACACTGAGATCCCATCTTCGGTTTTTCCCTTTTCTCAGCCGTCAAATCAAAATGAAGTGTGACAAAATGTTGATCTTCCTCCCGTTTTAGTTAGTTATCTACAGAAATGTCCGTTTCTCGTCGTTACTACAGTCATAAAAGAATCAAAAACACAGCTTCCTCCCCACTTTGTCAGCTCTTGAACGCTCACAGCGACGCAGAAACAGCAGGAATGAAAGCTGTACTTACTTTTCCAGGTTTGTGGGGTTGCAGGTAAACTTTCCCTGATTTGGTCTGAGCGTCCATCAAAGAAGCAGCAGCACTTCAGCCGAACACCAACGAGTGAGAGAGTTTCTCCTGTGAACAGTCGGGACGGGGTGTGGCCAAAATGATGCACTGTTGAAATATGATCCTCACATGAAACTCACACACACACACACACACTCACACACACACACACACACTCACACACACACTCACAGACACATACACACTCACACACACACACACTCACACACACACACACACGCACACACACACACTCACACACTCACACTCACAGACACACGCACAGACACACTCACACACACTCACACACTCACACACACACTCACACACACACACTCACAGACACACTCACAGACACACACACAGACTCACACACACACTCACAGACACACACACACGCACAGACACACACACACACACTCACAGACACACTCACAGACACACACACACTCACACACACACTCACAGACACACACACACACACACACTCACAGACACACTCACAGACACACACTCACAGACACACACACTCACACACTCACAGACACACTCACACACACTCACAGACACACACTCACACACACTCACACACACTCACAAACACACTCACACACACTCACACAAACACACACACAGACCCACTCACAGACACACACACTCACACACTCACAGACACACTCACATACACACTCACACACACTCACACACACTCACAAACACACACACAGACCCACTCACAGACACACACACACACACTCACACACACACTCACAGACACACTCACAGACACACACTCACAGACACACTCACAGACACACTCACACACACTCACAGACACACTCACAGACACACACTCACACACACTCACACAAACACACACACAGACCCACTCACAGACACACACACTCACACACTCACAGACACACTCACAGACACACACACTCACACACTCACAGACACACTCACAGACACACACTCACACACACTCACAGACACACACACACACACACACTCACACACACACTCACAGACACACTCACAGACACACACACTCACACACACTCACAGACACACACACACACACTCACACACACACTCACACACACACTCACAGACACACTCACAGACACACACACACACACTCACACACACTCACACGAACACACACACTCACACACACACTCACAGACACACTCACAGACACACACACACACACTCACACACACACTCACACACACACTCACAGATACACTCACAGACACACTCACACACACTCACAGACACACACTCACACACACTCACAGACACACACTCACAGACACACTCACACACACACTCACAGATACACTCACAGACACACTCACAGACACGCACTCACACACACTCACACACACTCACAGACACTCACAGACACACACTCACAGACACTCACAGACACACACTCACACACACTCACACACACTCACAGAAATACACACACAGACACACTCACAGACACTCACAGACACGCACTCACACACACTCACAGAAATACACACTCACACACACTCACAGACACTCACAGACACGCACTCACACACACTCACAGACACTCACAGACACACACTCACAGACACACACTCACAGACACACACTCACAGACACACTCAGACACACATTCACACACACACTCACAGATACACTCACAGACACACTCACAGACACGCACTCACACACACTCACACACACTCACAGACACTCACAGACACACACTCACAGACACTCACAGACACACACTCACACACACTCACACACACTCACAGAAATACACACACAGACACACTCACAGACACTCACAGACACGCACTCACACACACTCACAGAAATACACACTCACACACACTCACAGACACTCACAGACACACACTCACACACACTCACACACACTCACAGACACACACTCACAGACACACTCAGACACACTCAGACACACACTCACAGACACTCACAGACACACACTCACAGACACACACTCACAGACACACTCAGACACACATTCACACACACACTCACAGACACTCACAGACACACACTCACAGACACACTCACAGACACACTCAGACACACACTCACAGACACTCACAGACACACACTCACAGACACACACTCACAGACACACACTCACAGACACACTCACACACACTGTGGGGATTCAGCACCAGTCAGGACCTTGCAGTAATATAAACTTCCTGTCACGCTGCTGTGGAACATGAAGGATCCAGGATGACTCCGGGTTATGAAACAGTCAGCAGCAAAGGTCACTGCTGAATATAATCAGGACCAAACCTGCTGCTACATCCTTCTGAGGAGGAAGCCTCAATATTCAATTTCAATTCAATTCAATTCATCTTTATTTATATAGCGCCAAATCACAACAAAAGTCGCCTCAAGGCGATATATATTTTCTTATGTGAATGAATTTATTCTAAACCTCCTGTAATAAATGAACAATTCAGTTTATTTGTATGGCAGCGAATCACAACAACGCCCGCCTCAGGGTGCTTTATATTGTAAGGTGAAGACCCTACAGTAGAAAAGCCAACAGCTTTCTGCTGCGACCGGTTGGTGTGAGGGCCAGACTGGAAGACAGCCACTGACAAAGACGCAAAGACATCGTGGGCTGATTCACCACCGAGCGGGCGACAGCTCCTCCTTTAGCTCCCAGAGCCGATTGGCAAGAAGGAGACTCTGCCAACAGGTGGAGCACCCGCCCACAACTCCACCTGACAGCAGAAAAAGAGTCTTCACACGTAGGACACAAATGGAAGACAAAATATAGAAATAGTGTCAAATAAAATCATTTTAATTGCAGGGACATCGGTTGACTGGTTACAGTAAAGTAGGCATTATGTAGCAGATTTATTTGACTGTGGGACCAAATGTTTTCTAAGCTTTGATAAAATTGTGGAGTTATATAAGTTGCAGCGTAACCAATTCTGGAGATATGTCCAAATACATAGTTCATTATCGAAGTGGCTGCGAACCCCCTTGAGTTGTCCTGTGGGCGGCCCTGTGGAAGTCCTGCTCTCAAAATCACCCTTGGGTAAAGGCATCACCACTAAGATTTATCATTTATTGCAAGAACGGTCAGCTGACCCTCTCCTGAAAGTTAAGGGCTACTGGGCCCAGGACGTGGCATTGGACATATCTTCAGTTGAACGGGATTCATGTTTTCAAAATGTTAATACTACGTATAAAGAAATAGGCAGCAGATTTATTCAACTTAAGATAATCCATAGGTGGCATCGAACACCACAACAGTTGTATAAATGGAACCTGGCCTCTACGGACGAATGTTGGAGATGTGATGGTCAAAACGCTTCGATCTTACGTATCTTATGGAGCTGTTCGGCACTTCGGGATTGATGGGAAAACATGATGGAGGTAATTTTCAGTGTTTTGAAAAGGAGATTTGGTATCTCACCAAAACTGTCCATACTTGGTATAACCACAGAACTTTCTGATGGAGATTTTTCCAGTTATACAAAAAGATGGATTATTCTGGCTCTACGGCCAAACGGGTGCTGCTAAGACATTGGTGGAAAAAGAGCCCCCCTCCCTATGAAGAGTGGCTAAAGACAATGGCTCAGTTACGAAAAAGTGACTCGTGGTTTATTGGACAAATTGCATCAATATGATTGTATTTGGTCCCCGTTTACAAGCTGGCTGTCTGTAACTTGAAGATTGGTGTGTGAAGAAAGAATAGGATGACTTCCCTTTGTTTTTGTTTTTGTTGTTGTTGATTTTGTTTGTTCATTTTTTAAATTATTTATTTATGTATTTATCCTTAAGTTCTGTTATTAAAGTATAAAGTGAAATAAATAAAAATTGTTGATGATACAGAAATAGTGTCAAACAAAGGCAGCAGGTAAACTGAAGGGAATGAGAGAAGTTTCATGTTGAAGCATCAGAAGGACTGAACGCAACGCGAGGAGACGGACGATGTAGGAGGAGCTGGAGACAGAGGTGTGTAAGAGTTACGCTTAGTCAGGAGTGTTTTTAAATTGTCTGTGGGTGCAAAGGGTTGTCTGTAGCTCTGTGACAGACTGGTGACCAGGCCACAGTGTACCTAACACGCTCCAGTAACTCTGCATATAAGAAGATGGGTGGAGTATAAAGTGAAGGGCAGGACTTCTGTACTTCTTTCTTTGTTTTATTCTTAAGTGATTAAAGAATAAGTAGGAGCTGCTCGGTCACAGCTCCTACTTTTGCTTTTTCTCCCTCCCTCGCTCACAGACACATCACGGGTACAGCCCATGAGGCTGCATGCTTTAGGGCGATGCCAGTAACAAATAATTTTTAAAAATATTTCTTCACGTCATTATACGGGCAGCAAGTAGAGATGACATGGGCTGCAAGATAGAGACACAGACATTAGAGCCTCTTAATGCGTGTTTTGTTTGGGTTTCCACCAGAGATGGACCGGTCCGATATCAGTATCGGACCGATACCGATACTGATTTCGGTGAGAAGTAAAAAATGTAATTTGATCCATTAAATATCACAAAAGCACCTCACAAAACTACGACATGGCGTAACTCAGCTCATAACCTTAGCACGGCGGCTGTGACGTGAGAGACCTGTCAGCGGTGTGGTTGATACGGAGCCCCTCGGATGACTTGGTCCAAAAAATAAATAAATTGTGGCCACAAAATACTATTTCGTGGGCACGAAATGACCACCGCACCGATAACCGTGATCCTTCAGGCCCTTGCAGTTGGTTGACAATAAAATCTATCCCAGCATCCAGGTCGCACGTTATCTATTTTGTGGCCACAAATGCGTAATTCGTTGCCATGTTAGATCCAATTTGTGCCCACAAATTAGCATTTCGTGTGCATGTTATACCTGTTTCGTAATATTTATACATTATATATATATATTATTTATACCTATTTCGTGCCCACGAAGTAGTCTCATTATCTATCAATCTTATCAACAGTACATTTGCATAATGACTGAAACCAGCCTGCTGAAGGAACAATGGGCTGGAGGTCAGTTCCTTAATCTTAATTTACAAAGCCCACTGATTAATGGCCATGAGTGGCATTCACAGACAGTTGGGGAATGGCTGCAATCACAGCATTGTAAGATGGCGAAAGATGTACCCTTAGGCCCCCTCCTCCATTCATCTCAGCCCACTGTTCCTCAGTGGGCTGGTTTCAGTCATTATGCAAATGTGCTGTTTATAAGATTGAAACCTGCAGTCAGCTGAGACTGAAGACGTCACCTGATGATGACGAAACGTTTCTCCCCCAAAACGCTACGTCCAGAATCAACTTTTGGAGATTTATTTACCTGGATGATTGAGATGCATCAAGAAGATACCAAACGTGTTCTGAGAAATCGTCCTACCCGTATTATAATTTGACGGTGACTTGTGACTAAACCTAACCATAACCTTAAGAAGTATTCCGGATGGGTGAGAGAAAAAGAGGTTAATTCGGCGTTGGTGTTGCACGCATGCGCCGCGTCTGCGCAGAAACATTGGATAGGATGTTTTTTGAGTTAGGATGGATTCCCAGAACACCGGCATTTAAAATCCGAGAAAGTTCTCCCAGAGAAGTAAAGCAAATGTGCAAGTTCACCTCTGAATGTTTGTAAAGCATTCCCACGTTAAGCTAATAACCCTCTCCTGTTGCTGCTTCAATCATGAAACTGATCAATGATCAGCTGATCGGCTCTCTTGTTTGTTTTTGGCCCACTTTGCACCAGAAAGAGGAAACCAGCGGCTGAACAACAGCAGCATGTTTAAGCTTGATCAGCTGTTGTTAGAATTTATTTAATGTTACTTTCTACTCCAGGATCTACACTGGCGGCTGTGGCTACAATGTAGCTGCCATCACCAGTGTGTGAATGTGTGGATGATTGTGTACAGTGTAAAGCGCTTTACAAATACAGACCATTTGCCAGGATCTTTTTCTACAGCTGACGTAACTGTGCAGGGGCGGATCTAGCAAAGTTTTGCCAGGGGGGCCGATAGGGCATGAACAGGAAAAGGGGGCACAAAGACATACTTTTCTTTCTTATTCTCATGTCTGGCTTTTAATAAATAATTATCTGAATCTTACAACCAAAGTTTTATCTGATGTTAAATATATAGAAGTCCATTACTGTATATAGTAACTATTAAGTGTAATATATCCTACTAAGCTATAGTACTTTTTCCTTTTGGGATGGTACCATCTGTCATGGTCCTGGGCCACGTTGGCCCAGTATTCTTAGTTTTTGTGTGTTTTGTATTTTGTTCCCTATTTATGCCTTGGTTCCTAGGTTGTTTAGTTAAGATGTTCCTTATTTGGTTACCTGCTGTGTGCCCCTGTGTATCTGTGAGCCCTCGTCTCTCCTTGTGTTTTATTCCATGTTTTCCCAGCCCGTTATGTCTGTGTTCTCCCCGTGCTCTCTCTCCTCCTGTCTGTACCTCCGTGTACTTCCTGTTTTACTTTGACAGTCTCTCGTCAGTATGCGTCATGTTGTGTTCACTCCTGCCCTGTCTCGTTATGGTTATCTGTGTCAGCTGTGTTCACACTTCCCTCGTTAACCCTCTGTGTATTTCTGTCTGCGTCTCCCTCATGCTGTGTGTTTCTACCTGTAGCTCCCTGTGTGTTTTGTTAGAGTCTTCCCAGTTTAGATTTTGTAGAGTTTTTGCCATTTTGAGTTCAGTCCTGTCTCCACTGAGTTTGCGTTTGGGTCCTATTTCCTGCCTGCCACACAGCCTGATCATGACACCATCTGTGCAGTCTGCAGTTCTGTTGAAGAAAGATGTTGAATCTATTGAATTATTGTAGAAAAATTATTGATCTGCATTTTTTTTTCATGTGTAATAAATTAAAGTTGATTACGTCAATTAAGCATTATGAGGCAGAGGGTGGGGGGTGGTTCCCTAGTTTTTTTGTCCGGAGTTGGCGGCCCTATTATTTAGGTTGCTTAATACACTCAATAAAAATATAAACGCAACACCTTTGTTACTGCTCCCATTCCCCATGGGATGGACGTAGAGACCTAAAATTCATTCCAGATACACAATATAACCATCCCTCCCAAACAGTGGTCACAAATCAGTCCAAATGTGTGGTAGTGGGCACATCTGCTATATTGAGATAATCCATCCCACCTCACAGGTGTGCCACATCAGGATGCTGATCTGACATCATGAGTAGTGCACAGGTGTACCTCAGACTGCCCACAACAAAAGGCCACCCTTTGCAGTAACAAAGGTGTTGCGTTTATATTTTTGTTGAGTGTATTTCCACTAAGTACTCTTTAAAACACCAGAACAGGGAGGATGCTGCAGGTTTAAGTTTATTAGATTGATCAGTTTTGCTGATCTATGAAATATTTTGGGTGCAGTGTGTTTTTGCATACAGGTATAACTGAATAACTTTAGTTTAGTTTGTTAAACTTGAGTATGAACTCATACAAAATGCAGCAAGATATTTAAAAAACCATTTCATTAATTATAAAATACGCTATATCGGATTTATATCGGTATCGGCAGATATCCAAATTTATGATATCGGTATCAGACATAAAAAAGTGGTGTCGTGCCATCTCTAGTTTCCACCGGCGTGTAAGCTAAAACTAGAGAGGGCATAGCCTAACATATGAAACAGGAAAATACCGCTGTGTAATCCCTTTATTTCAACAAAGTAACTGTATTCTGAATACCACCTTTTTAAACGGTAACTGTAACGGAATACAGTTACTCATATTTTGTATTCTAAATACGTAACGGTGGTACATGTACTCTGTTACTCCCCAACACTGGCTACCATAAAGTGGCTGGTGGAGACCCAAACTGCAAACAACTGAACCCTCTATACTTCACCACCAGAGGGTGCAAAAGAGCAAAATCTGGACATACAGCTCAACAAACATAAAATGCAAAAGACCATTACACCATCCATCCTCCAGCCCAGCAGGTGGCAGTGCTGCAGCCAAGTGTAGAGGAAGAACAAACTCTACCCTCACTGGCTGCACCTATAACTGTTTGCTCACCTGTTCTGCAGCAGTCTTGGCCCCAGTCGAGTTCTCTGGAGCTTTATGTATTTATTTACTTTATTTCTTTGAGTTTTCACCGTCCAGTGAAATGCTGTTTGTGTGGATACGCTATGTGGGAGTGAATGTGAGCGCGAATGGTTGTGTGTCCCTGTGTGTTAGCCCTGCAACAGACTGGCGACCTGTCCCGTCCCCCTTACCCCCCGTGTACCCCCCCTCTTGCCCTTTGATAGCTGGGATAGGCTCCGTGACCCTGAAAAGGATAAGTGGAAGCGAATGGATGGATGTTTCATGAGCCTGACCCGATGTAGGGAGCAGCTTCTGTTTGGAATCAGTCTGAACACCACGAGGAGATTGTTTGATTGAACCCAACTTTGGACTCAGCCTTTACCGGTCAGTTCAGTCTGCGAAGTCTGAATCCACTTTGTTTTGTGATGTAATAGAATAGAAATGTTTGCGTTCCCACAAACGTTTCTCTGGGGAAATCTGCCACAGTATTGATTCTGCTCGTCCATCCTGACCATCAGCCTTCTCCTGAAACAATCGATTCAGCTCCACCAATTCATTCACTCACTTTATTTATTAAAGATGTGCACACTCAGGGGGCGCGTGGGGGCGGGGCTAACGTTTTAACCTTAATAATATAAAGTGTCCTGAGATGAATGATGTGATAGTTTGACCTGATATCAATAAAACAGAAGTGAATTTATTGACCTGTGCGGGTTACAAATCTGTCCCCACAAGGACGGGCTCCGACCGGTCGATAGCTGCAGATTTAGGGTCACTGTTCAGACCACAAAGGGTAAAAGGTCAACGAGCTGAACTGAACCGTCTAATCAGCCTGTCAGTTTTCTCACTTTAAAGACTCTCACTCTGCAGAGGGCCGATGATGCACGAGGACAGTTTTAAACGATAAATATGCTTGGTTTTAATTTGGACTCCTTTGTCCTACCAGAGGAATGAAAGCATTGTGTTTCTCCTCTGATCTATCGCTGAGGGTTCTGTTTTTTCATTGTCTCTGGGTACAAACAAATGTCTTGGTTATTTAAATGTTTACTTACATCTACAGCAAAGTCAGAACATGTTCTCATCCCGGGGTGTTTTCAGATCCCACGTCTCACCATCACACACAGGGTGTTGGCTGGTGTCAGTACCTTAATAGAAACGTGACTGTGCTTTTTCACATGCATGTAAAGTCTGCACACCGGGCTGGATGTGTAGCATTGGTTTATCACTGTCTGCGTTCTTTAGGTACATAAAAAATAAATTACCTGCGTAGTTTTAGGTCAAGATTGCAGTTTGGGTTAAAAATGTATATAAACTTCATATACATATATATTTATATTTACTACTTTCTAAACTGAAGACATCATATATGAAACAACAAACAACACATGGAACTATGTAGCAAAGAAAAAATGATAAATAACTCTAAATATGTCTTTGCTTTGTTGACAGCGCTGCAGACGCTCAGTGAGCTTCATGATGTCATCACCTGCGATGGTTTCCCTTCACAGGTGAGCCTGTCAGGGTTCAGTTGTGGGATTTTGTCCTCTTAATGAGGTTGGGACCATCAGGTGTGCAGAAGTCAGGTTGGTGCACAGCTGACAGCCAGGAGCCCATCACTGAGATGCACCAGCAGATTTTTAACAAATCCCTATTATTTGACTCCCAGGGAATCAAAATTAACTGACACTCTTTATAAATCAATAATAATAATATCAACTCGTTGATTGACTCGTGGGTGTGTCTCTGTTCTGGTAACAGAGGCTTGAGTTTGACAGCAGACCTTTCTGGCTGTTTGCTCGTTTGGTTTCTGACCAGAGCTGCTGACAAGCTGCCACTAGTTTTGCTTTCACTGCACTGGGATCAGTTACCATCAGCAGCTCGTGTGGAAATGAAGCTAGCAAATAAACAAGCAGCCTGTGATTTACCATCTTAATATAAGTTTCCTCTCACCAACATGTGAGATGTAGGAAGCTTAGAGTGTGATGTGAAAATGAATAGCTCATCACTGAGTACCTTAGCTTAGCTCCAGCAGCGTCTGGTTAAATGCAACAGGCAAAATGAACCAGATGCACCATCAGAATAGCATCTAGGAGAACATCACAACCACATGTTTAGCCGCATGTTCTCCTTAAACTGCTGGCTGTCTGAGTGGTGTCCCAGAAACGATGTGGGCTTCATAGATAATTGGCAAACCTTCTGGAGGAAACCTGGTCTTGTTAGGAGAGACGGCACCCATCCCACTTTGGATGGAGCAGCTCTCATTTCTAGAAATATGGACAAATTTATTAAACCCCCCAAAATATGACTATCCAGAGTTGGGACCAGGAAGCAGAGCTGCAGTCTTACACGCCTCTCTGCAGCTTCTCTCCTCCTGCTACCCCCCCAAAAACCCATCTCCATAGAGACTGTGTCAGCTCCCAAACAGACAAAGAACAAACTAAAAACCAGCAACAAACAACTTAAACATAAACAATCACAAAGAAAGAACAATACAGTATCCACATCTGAACCAAAGAGTAACACAGTGAAATGTGGATTATTAAATATCAGGTCTCTCTCCTCCAAGTCTCTGTTAGTACATGACTTAATAATTGATCAACAAATCGATTTACCAGACAGGTAAAGATGCCCATGCATGCAACAAGATATCCAAAGGCTGCCAGCATGCGTAGAAGAAGAAAACAGAGGCAGCTCAAAGTCATGAAATTGTGTTTTTGTCATGATCCTGGGTCCTTTTGACCCAGCGTTTTGTGTTTTCTCTTCGCGATTTTGGTTCTGTTCTTCCTCTGGTTAGTGTTTACTCTGTTCTGCCCATGTGTTCCTGTATCTAGTCCGCGTTTCTTAGTTTGTGTCCTTTCATGTGTAAGTTCCTGTTTTATTGTGAAGGTCTGTGTCTTATGTGAGTGTTTTCAGTTTGCCTCCCTAGTCTCGTCATGTTAATCACTCCCAGCTGTGTTTCCCACCTGTATGTAATCCCCCTGTGTTCTCTGAGTGTATTTAAGTTGTGTCTTCTGTCATAGTAGTTGCTGGTTTGTCTGTGTTGTTTCCCCTCGGTCTCCCTGCGTCTCCCCGTATGTGTTTCCCCGGACCTCCCTGCACCGTCATTCCTGGTTTGTGTTGTTAGTTTACCCAGTTTAGGTTTCGGTTTCATGTTCACACCCCGTTGCTGTTTGTACCCACTGCTGTAAATAAACACTCACCTGCACCAGAGCTGCTGCCTTTTGGGTCCTTACTACAAATCCACACGGCTTGCCCCGCAAACCGTGACAGTTTTCATGTTGTCCAGTTAGTCCTGGAGAAAGATCTTTCCTGGGGCGTGAGGAATCATCGTTGCTGACTTTGTAAGAAACCATATTTTAAATTGTTGTTTGAATTAATATGTTTGTTAGAGATAATTCTTAGGAACTGAAATCCAAATGGCAGAATTGCCAGACAGATGCAAAATCATCCAGACAAATGAATATCTGGTGTCTTTGTCTTAGGCGAGAATATCTCATCCACTGCCTCAGATCTATCTCAGAGCTCCTGGTGCTGCTAACAAACCAGTGAGACCACAGTTACTGTGGGTCATGTGCTCTGTGACCCAGACAGGCTCTTTGCTCATTACCCATAAATCACAGTCCTGCGTTCCTTCTTGGTGAGTCCTGCTCTCCACACAGGATGATTTCCACAGTAAAAATATACAGTTCTAGGACATTCGGGGTGATTTTACTGTGCGGCACACTGACCCCTTTATAATAAATATATCCTGCTTAGCTGCAAAAGTGGATTATCATATACAGAAAGCACATCTGTGAAAGAGTCCTCTTCCTAAGCAGCTCACTGTGGTTAATTCTTCTCGCCACCCGGAGCTGCCTGATTAGGCCTTAATTCTGTGGGACAGGTCAGCATGGACGGAGCAGTCGCTTAAACCACCGTCACAGGTAGACCAACCAAAGAGGCTCAAAGATACCAGGACACACGCTCCTACTTCTTTGCTTTTAAAAGATGCAGTGAAGAATGTATCTTATTATCAGTTAATGTCAGAATCAAAATACTTTATTAATCCCAGAGGAAATGATGTGATCGCTGCAGGACAGTAAGAACAGTAACTGCCAAATTAAAGCATCAATTAAATAATACAAAATATATAAACATCCCAGTAGTTACACAAAACTGGACACACAATGTTGAAGATACACATATTCTGGTCTCTCCATCAGGTGATCAGTGATCCAGGGCATCAGAGAGGATCCACCTGCATCGCTGTCACACGGTCGAGCAGGTAGACGATGAGTCTTTCCAGGGTCTTCGTGACGTGGCGAGTCCTCCTGTAACTGTCCTTAGCCTCCCTGATCTTGCCCCTGAACCGTTCTCACCTCCTCTCGGTGGCCCGCTCTGAAAGCCTCTTCTTGTCATTGAGGAGAGCTTTAATGTTCTTGGTCGCCCACTGCTTGTTATTTGGGTAACAATGGACAGTCCAAGCTGGGACAACGGAGCAGAAGGTTATAGTCAGTGAGCCCATAGATGTCCTCACTGTGGGGCCCACAGAGAGCCTGACGATGAAAGCATACTTACACAGCAGGAGCGGATTGAAGAGAAGAGTTTGTCTCCCTTTTCCATAAGTATCGACTCGCCACGGCTCAACTTGATTCGACTGGTTTGCCATTAAAATCGCGTCCCACCTAATGGTACTCATCGTTATGGCAACAGGGCTGAGCATCCCGTGATGTAATTATGCGACACAAACGCTACAACAAAGGTGGACGTGGAGGCGACGATGCACCTGCTGCTATGTCTGTGGCTTTTCATGAGATTCCCAGGTGTCCCATCCGTTTTGGTTTTCATGAATGAGATGCTCGAAGGACTCTTCAAGTGGCGCCACTTACAGCCAATCGGTGGCCTTCAGTCTGTTGGCGTCACATTTCGGGATCCCCTCGGCTCACTTGGAACCCCAAGCAGGTAGTGAAACAGCACCTGGTGCTATGAGCTCCAGTAGTCGTGGCTGATTTGTGTTTAGCCACAAAAAATAATCCTGCCTTGTGGTCGAATGTTTGGAGGATGCAGACGACAGAAGAGCTTTTATTTCATATTAACAACCTTTTAAGCGAAACCCTCAGGAGTACGGCAGATCCAGCTCTGTAAATTAATAATAGTATTGTTCTAATTTAGGAAAATGCCTTTTGACAGGTTTGGGGAATGGAAGCCCTCCGGCTACGACCGGTCGGTCTCCTTCTATTTGCTCTGAGGCAAAAAGATGAAGTGACGTCTGCGATGTCTTCAGAGGCAGATTAAGGTTAGTCGGAATCGCCTGCAGCGGCTCCACCTGCTTTGATGCATTCAAAGGCTGTTTGTCTTTCCAGACTACAGTACATCGTTTATTTATTCGTACGTGTGCAGCAGCTGACGTGGTGCAACCGCTCATGATGGCTGTTTATTAATGAGGAGCATTAATAATAAAGAGCTGAGAGCATGTTGGGCTGTGACGGGTGAAGGAGGAGAAACCACGGGGCAGAGGAGCGCGTTTGAGACGGGAGGCGTAACCTTCAACGCTGTCAGATGGAGATGGCCTCAATGAGGTCGTCCCTCCCTCAGAGGAAGGTCACCTCTGCGCACGCTGAGCGCACGAAGCGGCGGATGTTTGCTGTTTGTCTCTAACAGATCGTGACTACTTTGCACTTCTGGCTGATCTTTCACAGATACGCCCACAGAGGATAGTGATTATCATTCATGTGATACTGTGTGCTGCTGTTGGCTCATTGGTGGCACAACACCGCCCTGATGAACACAGTGAGGATTTAGGACCTCTCAGGTGAGCCTCGAGCACAGAATGATTGAAAACCAAAGGATGGCAACATTTCAGGTGCACCTGATTTTAAAGAAAGAAAAGAAGAAGAAGAAACAAAGTCCAAAATCCAAATCTGCAGAAGTTGAGTGCAGAGCCAACTGGTATGTGTTGCTGCCACAGAGGACCCGCTGATAGCAGCAGGAGATCCTCCTGCACCAAGCAGCATGGTGGTGCTGGACCAATCATGCGCTTTGCCTTAGATGGAGTTTATCCTGGTCTTTAGGTCCCAAAGAGGAATCGTTCTTTTGTAGCACTTTATACAACTCGCCTCAATCACACAAGCACTTTTTTTTCTATCCAAGTGCTTCGGCTAAGTTTCTTGCCCAACGATATTTGGCATGCAGACTGGAGTAGACGGGGATTGAACCACCAACCTTCCAACGAGTAGGTGACCTGCTGTACTTCCTGAACCCCAGTGGAGCTGACAGTAGCCGACACCGCCCTCATCCCTGCTATTTAATCTGCTGTAAGCATGCAGACTCAAGGACTGCAGAAGACGAGCTGCCCGGCCAGATGTCTTCAGGTCCATCCACAAAATCCACTCATGATGTCTGCAGCTGAACTCTGGACAGTCGGGGACTCTAGCTCTCGTTCATGACCAGCAGTGATCTCACAGCTCCGTCACGCCGTCTGCTGTTTGTGCTCCATTAGGCTCAAAGCGCAGCGAGGCCTTAAAAAAAATATGACAAAATATAAAATAACATTCAAGTTATGTAGATACTCGAGCTTTATATGGTGATCAGCGATGAACTGAAACGTGACTCAGATGGAAGACTGGTACAAAAATAGATGCAAGAAAGAACATGTTTCTATGTATGTGTAAATATACATAAATAAATATGTAAACAAAACAAATGCAGCACATTGTAAAAACAGATTTATGAAAACAAAAAGGAAGTAACTGTCACAGGCTGGGTCTCCGACCCAGCACTCTGAGTTTTCTTTGTATTTTTTGATATGTTATTAGTTTGTGTTATTTCCTATTTGCCTTTAGTTTAGGCAGTTATTGATTATTGTTCCTGGGTTTTCTATGTTTTGGGGTTTTGTATTTATTCATCACGTATTAGGTCTGTTAAGTTGTGTTGTCATGTTTAGTTTTAGTGTTTCCTGTTTTATTCTGACAATGTCATGTGTTCTTTGTTCATTGTATTTAGCTTTCCTCTCCTGGTCCTGTCATTAGGTTTATGTCAGTCAGCTGTTCCCCCATGTGTCTCTCCACTTCCCCTGATCACCTCATGTATGTATTTAAGCCCTTTATTTTCTGCATGCCATTGTCGGGTCATCTGTTTATTTGACCTCAGTCTTAGTTTCGGTTTTCGTCTGTTATGTATTATTAGTCTTAGTCATGGTCTTTGCTTGTTATTTTCCACCACAGTCATAGTTTAGGTTTTGGTCTCAGTACCGTTTTAGTATTTTGTTTCTTAGTGTCTTGTCAGTTTACTTTGGTTTCCAGGGTTGAGTAACCCCGAACTGTCCAACTCGGAATATTCGGTTTCAGAAAGGCTGATAACAATTAGTTCAATCAACGCGGAGTTGCTTTAACCCCAAGTGAAGCGCGCGCACGAGGATACATAAAGCCCTGATTAGTGGAGCACAGATTAAGCGAGTCACCATGGAGACGGAGGGAAAGAAGGCGCGGTCAATGTATTTCACAGCGCTTGAGGCCGAAATTCTGATGGCAGCATATGCCGATAACATGCAAATTCCACGGAAAAAAGTAACACAGCCACAGCTGCAAAAGCATGCATGGCAAAACATAGCCGACAGAGTCAATGCGTGAGTGTTAATTTAAACATTGATCGAGGGATTTCCACCCATTTAACACGTTATTTTATCATATGTTATTTTATTTGTTATTTTATTATATTTTATTTTGTGATGTGACGTGATGTGAGCGCAGGTGCAACCCAACAGGCCCCCAACGTTCCTGGCAGCAAGTAAAAATGAAATATAAAAATATAGTCCAAACAGGTAAGGTGTAATTGTATTATGAGCCATAGTGCTTGGTCTGTTTGTCCGATGTAAATCAATTGCAGTTAGAGGCTACATTAATTTCCCCTCTGTAAGCACTTATTGAAATTATCTGAGCACATTACAAGTACATATTTGCTTACTCTGTGTGCTCAAATGTGGCCCGTTATAGCCAACAGAAAAAAAGCGGAGGCCTGAAAAACAGGTGGGGGTCCTCCACCACCACCACTCACAGAGGCTGAGCAGTTGGCTTCCACATTTGTGATAATGTTGGCAGCATCACATATGATCTTCACAGTGCAGAGAACACAAATTAGCATCCATTACTATAATGAAATAATCTGTTAGTTTGAAATGCTACAGGGAGCTATGTACCTGTACATTAATGCTGTGGAAAGACTTCCTGTTCACATAGTCTCCTTCATTTACTGAAGGAGCAATGATTGGAATGTGAGTGCCATCTATACAGCCAATCACGCCTGGGAACCCTGAGAATAAATGTAAAATTTAAGTAGTAGTTCAAGTATCACCACATCATGAATTAAGTTTCGTTCATCCTGATACCTGCAATTTTGTGGCATCCCTCTTTGATAAATCTTGTGGGTCTGTGACCGGGGAACACCACAGACGAGTACAGGAGACGTTTCAGTGCAACTGTAACATTCCTGACTGCCCGACAGACGGTAGCCTTGGAAACGTGCTCAGCATCACCAATATTATACAGAAAGCTCCCGTTTGCAAAAAACTGAAGTGCGATACAAATAATATGCAATGAACTGAGAGCATGTCCGCGATGTGTCACATGAGCAATATTAGGCCTGAGGATGTTATTCAAATAAATTATAGATTGTGCTGAAAAACGGTAACGTTCACACAGGAAATCATCAGGAAATGATAAAATGTCCAAACGCGCTCTAATCACTCTCTCCCGGCGGAGAGCTCTGCGGAGAATTTGGGCTTCAACATCTACTGGCTCTTCAAGGAAGGGACACGCCATGTCTGACACTTCCTACAGTCAGGTTTCCGACAAAGGGGCGGAGAAGGTCAGGGTTAGTTGAAGTAAACCTGCTAGGGGGCAGGTTAGCTTCATGGAGTGTGTCGTCATAGTAACTCACTCAGAATTAATCTAAACTCGCTTTGTGAAACCGAAAACCCAGAGTTTTCGTTAACTCGGGGTATACTTACTCAGAGTTTGCACTAAACCGGCTTCCTGAAATAGGGCCCTGGTTTACTTCTGCCGTCATCTAATAAAGCCTCACCTTTCTGTTAAAACCTTACTACTCCTCGTCGTCATCTGCTTTTGGGTCCTGTTTCCACACACATCGGCGCACCCCGCCGTGACAGTAACAGTGTGGGCTGAGTTTAAATAACAGCGTGCTTCTTCCTGCTTCTCTTGTTGATATATTTAATATTTATCATTATTATTATTATTATTAGTGTTGTTGTGTTTTGTGTGTAAATCATATTCAGCTCTGGTCGTAAAGAAAGGCTGTGAAGAAAATCAAGTAAGATTCACCTTAAAACAAAAAGATTTGACATCTTTTATTGGACATATGCTGGAAACAGAGCTGTGTGTGTGTGTGTGTGTGTGTGTGTGTGTGTGTGTGTGTGTGTGTGTGTGTGTGTGTGTGTGTGTGTGTATCTGTGTGTGTGTGTGTGTGTGTGTGTGTGTGTGTGTGTGTGTGTGTGTGTGTGTATCTGTGTGTGTGTGAGTGTGCGTGTGCGTGTGTGTGTGTGTGTGTGTGTGTGTGTGTGTGTGTGTGTGTGTGTGTGTGTGTGTGTGTTGGACCTGCGGCTCGGTGTTTTCATTGTCGTTTCTCTTCAGATGAGATCACATGATCGTTGGAGAGTCCGGTCTTCACAGGCTGTAATCTGCTGCACGGACTCGCTGCTGTGCTGCGCATCCTTCGGGATGTTTACCATGAGAAGGGGGGGTCTGAGGGGGTCGGCGGCTCCAGCCGCAATGATTTGACTTTTTTGGGCTCCTGGCGACGCTATAAAAAGTTCTTGGTGATGTAAAGGATGTGTCTGACAGGCTGCAGTCATCCATGATAGATGTGGTGAAAGTGGAGTGGGATCAGTCCAGGTACTGACATGTGAGCTTTGAGTGTTTCTGACCCTGATTCTGCTGTGCAAAACGAGGATCGTTTAAAAACTCCTCGAGTTTCTCAAACTGAATGAAGTGAGAACACGAGCTGGAGACAGCCATCATGGCTGCTGAGTTTTTGGAAGTAGAAGAAGCGTAGCACACGCACTGCAAGGCGAAGCCTCAACCCTGAAATCATCATAATGACCAGCAGGGGACGACGTGCTGGATCGTAAGCCCGTGTTACTGCTCTGTGCACACCTTCCTGGTGGGTTTATGTTCTCAAGCTAATTTCATTCTGAATAAAACATGTTTAATTTGGACATTCAGTCTCATTCGAGCCCAAAAGGAGAATAAAGGCTCACCTGTGAGCATGAAGAGGCCTCTGACCTAGGGCTGGGTATCGTCACTGATTTCTAGAATGATTCACAAGGTTCCCAATCGATTCGATCCACGATTCAATTTGCTTTGAATCTGGGAAATTTTGACAGTCAGAAATATTATAATTCAGATCAGTACATTTACATATTTTTGTATCTATAAAAAGGAAGCTGACACTTTCCAGACTTTATCACAGGTGTGAGCGTCACAGCAGAGGCCTTTGTGTCAAAGTAGCTGAAGAAAAAACACAGAAAAACATGAAGGTGATTTTTCCTGGCCTGGATTTTATACAAATATTCTGCAGCACATCAAAAACGAAAGAAAACCTTGAATCAACACATGAACGTTACCTCTGAGTTGCAGCGGTTTTATTAGAGACACAGCGTTTTGCATTTTCCATAATTTTAGAAAGTTTAAATTTGTTCAGTATTGAACGGCAGAAATTAGGTTTTCTTTTCGGAAGTATGTAAAACGAAAAAAAAAGGGGGGGTTTTCGTAGTTTGGATCTTCTTTTGCTGCTGGTTCGGTCAATAATGTTTGGAGACATCAAACTAACAGCTTTAGAATCAGCGCAAAAATGGCGTGAACACAAAGCGCGGACCCGGCAACGCATCAGAATCAGCGAGCTGTCGGCTTTCAGCCCCGACCGTGTCCGTGCCATCGGGTGAGAAAGTCACGTCTCACTGATTCTGATCCGCGGGTCGCGCTGTGTGTTTACGTCTCTGTGCAGAATCCTGTTCCTGCTCTCGTTTACTGTCTTAGCTGTTTGGTGGTTGTTGAAATTTTGAGGTTTCACCTGAGATTCTGGCGTTTCGGGCAAAATAAATTTATATAAAAAAATCGATTCAGGATTTTAATGAATCGATTTCACGTTATCCAAGCCAGAATCGATTTTAATCGATAAATCGATTATAAAAAGCCACCTCTACTCTGACCCCTCACTCTGAGGTAAAGCGTGCTGTGGTGCTGCACAGACGCTGAGAGAGCCGGGGCAGGGACCATGCATGAGGGGCAGGTGAAAGGAGTGCGTTAAAAGTGTCACCGCGCTGATGTCTCGTTCATGCACATTACTGTGAACATGATGATGAGTGCCTGAAAGATGTTCTCGCTTTCAGCACCTTCATCATCCCATCAGTGTCACATGTGCACGTGCGGCGCAGAGCCACGTTCTGGGTCGTTCAGTCAGCTCAGGAAATGAATGGAGGCAGCAGGAGGAGGAGGAGGGGTGAAGGTTCCTCCATCAAAGCTGAGGCTTCAGTACATCTGTTCCCACCCACTCCTCAGGTAACCTGAGTGTTACTGGTGTTCAGCATCCAGGATAAAAACATTCCCGACAACATCCCAAGAAGTCTGCCACACCTAAAGCACACCTGTAGATTCATCCACCCAGGCCCCGTTACAAGCGTGACATCACCTGAACCTCCGATGACCTCACAAGGAAAACAAAATAACCTTAATGCCTCCACATGTTAAAATCATGTTTATTATTCCTGCAGCTGGAACTCCACACGTGAAGTCATAACTGAGGGATTATCACCATGGCCTCCATCCAGCGCACGGGAGCGCCGTCCTCCACACAGCCGCCAATCACAGACACATGTGGTTCTCCAAACTCCTGCTCAGCAGAGCAGAAAGACGATGAACCAGAGACAGATGGAGCCAGGAGAGGAGGAGGGGGGCAGCAGGGAGAGAAGAGGAGGAGGGGGGCAGGAGGGGAGGAGGAGGAGGGGGGCAGGGAGAGAAGAGGAGGGGGGCAGCAGGGAGAGAAGAGGAGGAGGGGGGCAGCAGGGAGAGAAGAGGAGGAGGGGGGCAGGGAGAGAAGAGGAGGAGCAGGGCAGGAGGGGAGGAGGAGGAGGAGGAGAGGAGGTGGGGGGCAGCGGGGAGAGAAGAGGAGGAGGGGGGCAGGAGGGGAGGAGGAGGAAGAGGAGAGGAGGAGGGGGGCAGGGAGAGAAGAGGAGGAGGAAGAGGAGAGGAGGAGTGGGGCAGCGGGGAGAGAAGAGGAGGAGGGGGGCAGGAGGGGAGGAGGAGGAAGAGGAGAGGAGGAGTGGGGCAGCGGGGAGAGAAGAGGAGGAGCAGGGCAGGAGGGGAGGAGGAGGAAGAGGAGAGGAGGAGGGGGGCAGCGGGGAGAGAAGAGGAGGAGCAGGGGAGGAGGAGGAAGAGGAGAGGAGGAGGGGGCAGCAGGGAGAGAAGAGGAGGAGCAGGGCAGGAGGGGAGGAGGAGGAGGAGGAGAGGAGGAGGGGGGCAGCAGGGAGAGAAGAGGAGGAGCAGGGCAGGAGGGGAGGAGGAGGAAGAGGAGAGGAGGAGGGGGGCAGCGGGGAGAGAAGAGGAGGAGCAGGGGAGGAGGAGGAAGAGGAGAGGAGGAGGGGGCAGCAGGGAGAGAAGAGGAGGAGCAGGGCAGGAGGGGAGGAGGAGGAGGAGGAGAGGAGGAGGGCGGCAGCAGGGAGAGAAGAGGAGGAGCAGGGCAGGAGGGGAGGAGGAGGAAGAGGAGAGGAGGAGGGGGGCAGCGGGGAGAGAAGAGGAGGAGCAGGGCAGGAGGGGAGGAGGAAGAGTACAAGAGGGCAGGAGGGGCAGGAGCAGGAGGGCAGGGGGAGCAGGGGGAGGGGGTAGACACATACAGGCGGAGATGAGAACGGTAAAGACGCCACTCTGGCTGCAGCTCGCGGGCTCCTGGTGTCAGACACGATTGGTCGAGCTGCCTGCCACTCACGTAATCCGGAGCGGGGGCGGGGCTTGGTGCCCCGTGCCTCGCGAGGGCACAGAACGAGCCCAGTTCGGGTCTGCACAGCTGCGCGCGCTGTCCGCGGTGATGGGACCCAGCGGAGCGCGCTCCGTTTCTCCGGCATGTGCGTGAGCTTCCCCCCGCGTGCCGTGTGAGCACAGTTGGAGCGCGAGCGCTGTTCGCGGTGCTGAAAGCATCCAGAGGCGCGAGGACAGCAGCGCGAGGCTCTGACCGGCATGAGGAGGACGCTGTCCGCGGCGGGCTGCCTGCTCGCGTGGCGGGTAGTGCTGCTGCTCAGGTACGACCCCCCAACCCCCCCTTACCTGTGTGAGGCACGCTGAGGACTTCCTGTTGGAGTCACAGGTGCTTCAGGATGGAGCTGAACTTCAAACTGTGTTTGAAATGTTCATGTGAGAGAAGCGTGGCTGCTGATGCATTTATTTTAATGTTTTTATTTCATTTCATATTTATTTAGTTTTATTTTTATCGCTGATGTTTTCTGTGTGAAGTCTCCTCGGTATAATTTGCTGGGATCAGGGTTATCAGTGACTGCGTGGGCAGAATGACCCTCGCCTCCGCTCGCGCCCATGTGTCACGTGACAGCTGACTGATTGAGGAGCCTGGAGTGGCTGAGCACGTGCACGTGATGATGCTTGTCCTGAAGCAGCTGTTAGTCCAGTAGTTTACCTGTGCAGGTAAAGTCGTTAATTATTAGTAGTAGGGATGGGTACCGGTGTCCGGTGCCATGATGGCACCGGTTCTGACATAAACGGTAGTAACCAGACCGAAAAGCAGCGCACATTTCGGTGCTTTATTTTCCTGAGCTGTGACACACTTTAGATTCTAGCCAATCATTTTACGTTTCCGAGGATAGTAGGCGGGGCCAGGTACGTACGTTCTGTTAAAGCAGAGCTACAGATTAAAAATGCCCAAGGTGAAGCGGTTAAAAGTCTGGCTGTACTTCACAGCAAAATATGCAAACTCAGCAGCAACAAGTGCTTTAAGCTGATACTGTGATACTGTCAAAGGAGGTAACACCAAGAATCCGATGAAACACCTGGCGACGCATAGCGTTTTTTTTAAAAGCCGAGAAATGCGCCGTATTTGATAGCTTGCTGCGAGACCTCACACCGAGCGCATCTACTGCGGGTGGGTTGCCTGTTATGCAACATCCCCCAAAAACAAGAAGAGGAGAGTCCTGGCCCCTAGCCCTGCCAGTGTAGCAGAAATGATGATGATGGCAGCAGCAGCCGTTCTTCTCTGCGTGAGTAGGCTAACCACGTTATTACATTAATGCATGTAAGGTGAACTAGCAAACATCATCATAGCTACATGCGGCTGTCTTCTTGTTTGATGGCAGATACTCCCTTCACCCTGGCTAAAAGGGCTAAAATGACCAAAAAAAAGTGGAAAACAGTTAAACATGAGAGGTTTTTGGACAAAGTTTGTGTTTTTTCCATTGTTTAAGCACTGCTTCCAGTCAAGAGTGATACCATATATGCCCCATAGCTGCAGAAAAGGCTAACATTGTTATCTTTTTACAAAAAAACAGCTGAACATGAGAAGTTTTTGGACCAATTTTGTGTTCTCCATTCTTTAAGCACCGGTTTGAGCACCGGCACCGTTTCAAAAGTACTGATTTGGCACCGGTATCGGATAAAACCTAAATGATACCCATCCCTAATTAGTAGTAACCCGATCCTGTTGTGGAGGCACCAGGACGCCTCAGCTCCTCTCTGAGCCCTGATGACGCTCCGAGAGTGAAAACATGTCGCTTGTATCAGATTTCATTGATGTGGTCAGTCAGCAGAGATGGTAAATGGCCTGTATTTATATAGCGCTTTACACACCCAGTCATCCACCCATTCACACACACATCCACACACTGGTGATGGCAGCTACATTGTAGCCACAGCCACCCTGGGGCGCACTGACAGAGGCGAGGCTGCCGGACACTGGCGCCACCGGGCCCTCTGACCACCACCGGTGAAGTGTCTTGCCCAAGGACACAACGGTCAACAACTGTCCAAGCCAGGGCTCGAACCGGCAACCTTCCGATTACAAGGCGAACGCCCAACTCTTGAGCCACGATCGCCCCAGATGGTGAACCCCAAACACTTGAAGTCCTCAGACTGGGTGGTGCTGATCCTCATCGCAGCTGCTTCACACGCAGAGCTGCAAACTGTGATCACGCCAACAACTGACTCGCTCCGCCCCTTCACTGCGCCTAAAATTCTGTCCAGAAAATCTCACAGCTGTTTTAATCTGCAAGGGAGCGATGGCAGGCTGCTCAAGGCTGCCGTGGACTTCGTATCTGCGTGTCTGTATCTGTACGGTCGGTACGATGGCCTCTTTACCGTCCTGTGGTGTGAACATGTGTAAACGTGCTCATCGCTGGCTGAGTCCACGATCATGTGACCACATCTCTGAGTCACACATGCAGGGATCAGAGCGTGCACTCGAGGGACAGCCGTGGGACAACTGACTCCTTTTATAGGACGCGGTTTGAGTCTGCTTTACAGCTTGTTCACTTCCTGTTTGGATAATTAGGCACAGTGATCAATATCACCAAACAGTAATGTGACGGATCGTGACCTGGCATAACTCTGAGGCTGCCCCTCAGAGTCTCACCAACTGGGTCAGTCCTTCAGCTCCGGCGTGACTCATTAAACTCTCTCATCATTCAGTCCCAGTTAGTTTCCAGCCAATCCGCTGACAGCACGCGCTCGCAGGCCATCCTCGCTCTGCAGGAAGCGCTGCTGAATGAAACGTCGCTCACACAGACAGCGAGGTCTGTCCGAGGAAACAAAGTCAGAGGAGGTTTGAGAAGCTTGAGCCGTCAGTGCTCTGATGGCTTGCTGACCGCCAGCAGCCTCGATGATTGAGCTCAGGGAACGAGCTCACGTTCAGCTTTCAGCAGTGACAGCAGTGTGGCTGCACACGAGGAGCTCACAGTTTATTTGCCTTTCACTTATTTAAAGAGCGAAGTACTGATCCTGGATCATGTCCAAGCTTGCTGTAGGCCGGCACGTAACCCTCACATATTTAAGACTGTGAGTCTTCAATGGCGATTCTTCATTTTTATTGATTTCTTGTAAGTTTACAGCGTTAATCCTCCGTCTCTCTCGATGTAAGGAGTCACGCTTTTGTTCAAACCTGCTGAGCCTGAAGATCGACGAGTCTGGAAAACTGGGATCAGTTTCTGAAGTGTCACATGATCTCGGTGCAGACCGGAAAAACCCTCAGACAGGAAATAAAATATTCACATTCAGTTTGTTCTGCGTGCAATCGAGTAAATGCAAACTGAAGGTTAGAGCCACATTTAAGGTGTCAAGAGTCGCACCAACATGTAAAAGCCATTCCACCTTAAAAGTGCGTAAAAGCTGGCACGGTGCCTCCTTTCAGCCTCTTTTCCTTTGGTCGTGTTATTTAAATTACCCTGTTTATACAAACTCAGTGTTTCCTGTGGTTGTTTCACATTAAAAGCTTCTCTGTGTTTCACATATTTTTCTTAATAAGGCTTTTATTGTGAAACATTTAAAGAGACGTGTCAAAAACTCAAAGCAGTTTTAACTTGAAGAAATATCAGAATACCCGGGCTGCTGAGCGGGGCAGTGGTTACAGAAAGAGGAAGAGGAGGATGTCGAAGCTTTAATCTTCAGTCTAAGATTGAATCATGGGGTTGGTTAGCCTGTACTGGACTAATGTGTGCAAACTGGGCCTGAGCTCACACAGCTTTGGGAATGAGCCACGACTCAGCTGTGGCTGACGCTTCGACGCTCTCCGCTCGTTCAGCAGCTCGTTGCTCCTGTAGCAGCAATAACCTAAAGTAACGGTTTCATCCTCCGTTTCTCACGTGGACACAGATTTTCATGCACGCGTCTTCACAGCGTTGCTTCAGTTCACTGAGGTTGATGCACGGCTGTCTGAGGGTCACACACTGAGGTCTGGACCGGACCGTCGCAGCAGCTCGGCGGTCCAGGACGAACATCTGCAAACGTCAGCCGTGCTGCCGTGTTCTTCCCAGAGAGGAGAGGCTTTCTCCTGCAGCCCTTCCAAACCAGCTTTAACTTTAACCTTTAGCGTGCTAACGGAAGCCTGGAGCTCTCTGGCACGATTGCAGCGTGGTGTGAACACGTGACTGGATAATGGATATCACATGACTGATATTGGTGTAACTGTAGCTCCTGGTTCTGGTGGATCCTGTGGATTTACAGTGGATCTGCCTTCCGCGATGTGAAACTTGAGGCTCGTGAGATTTTGTCTTTGAAACCACAAATAGTTCCTGTGAAGTCAGGCTGAGGCCGACTGATACTAAAGCGATTTCCTGTTCTGTCGCGTCGACTCTTCCTCCTCCCGCAGCCTCACATCCTTTATTAATGAGCCAACTTTTAGATGGAGATACTCTTCTCTGCATTTTTTATTATCAGCTCTGGAATGAAAACAATGGCGGTTTCCCAAAAGTTTGAGCGAGCTGAACAAAAGGCTGAACACAGGAGATCAAAGCTGCGGTAAATCTTCTTACAGGGTCACGGATGGATTCAGAGACAAAGTTTAACAGGCTTACGGTCCGTCTCTCAACAGCGCTGGATGGGCCGTCGCTCCTGCTTAATACCCAAAGGTCTGCTTTGTCTTTTTCCCTCCCCGCCTGATATCGCAGAGGCTGAAATATTAGAGCTTCACCATCTCTGTGGGCGACCAAGGGGAGCACTTTATGCTGACATGTCCACTACTATAAAAGCTGTTTCAGGGAATTGAGTAGCTTTTTCCTTAATTTCCATAATTTCCCTGCATAATGCAGTAAACATGTAGACTCCTGCAGACTCTTTAATGTTTCAGTACTTGCTGCTGTCTCCGTGCTCGTTACAAGCCTCCGTGCTTTGTCACGATGACTTTTTCTGCACTCCGAGTGTTTCATGCAGATACTGGAAAAGAAAGGTCCATCTTTTCCCCGGGACGCACAGAGATCTGATAACTTTGCATGGGTGGATGAAAAGGACGGAGGTCACGGTGGCCTGAACGCTAATACGAACACAGGAAGCCATCATGTAATTTCAGTCCAGCTGTCGGGAGGAATGACATTAAAACAGCTGTTCTGTGTTATTGTGACAGTGACAGTGTGTCGCTGTTCCTCTGACTCACAGCCCGTATATAAACACGGATGACGCGTCGCTGCTTTACATTAGCGAGGCCCAAATATGATGGAAATGGGCCGTGTCATCTCGCACCGGGGAAGTCGAGCTTGTAAAAACCCACCGAGTTAGCTAACAAACTGCAGCCGCCTCCCTGACGCCCAGAACACAGCAGAGCGTCCACGGCAGGGCGTCCACGGCAGGGCGTCCACGGCAGGGCGTCCACGGCAGGGCGCCGCTCACATTATTAACTGAACTGTAAAAACACTGATGTGAAGAAATTATGTTCTGGAACATTTTAGGTGCATTATATTTTTAGTGTCATGAGGCGTGTTTTTAAACCTTCCCCGACTCCTCTGAACTTCTTCCAGTTTGTTGCTTCAGCTCAGCTTCAGTGTCATTTGGAGTGACAGGATAAACTCTGCAGGAAGGAGTGGGTTTGATAGTGAGTGAAGATCGTGTTGGTGTCACCAAAAACCCCAGAAACTGTCAGGTGAGTGGATACACCAGGTACCCCCCAGCTTCACACCGGCTCAGTGACTCCGTCCTCAAGAAGCCGGCCGGTCTCCAACCCCCCTCCCCTCAGGAAAGAGCCGTGTCCACCCATCCAATGATCTTCTCATCACTGCTCACTCTGGCCACATCCTCGTCCTTCAGCCTTTGACACGTTCCTCACAACGTCCTTCAACTTGCTCACCGCCCACTGTCCTGTTTGGGTTTTGCACCAGAGAGGCTCCAGAACTCAACAACATGCACTCCGCCCTGGGGTCACGTCACCCCCACCCTCACAGATCTCCACTGACTTGTGGTCAAGTCACCACATCACATATACGACCCTTCTGCTCGCTTGTAAATCTGTCAGCGACCCGGCCCTCAGCACCTGTCTGACCTGCTGCACCTGTACACACAGTCCTCTGCCATGGGTCTGCTTCCTGTCCCATCCACAGAGCCTTCGGTGGGACGGCCCCCACCCACTGGAACTCCACAACGCCTCATCGCTGGACTCAAAACTCACCTCTTCCACAAAACCTTCGGACCTTGTTGTTCATAAATCGTAGTTGGCCCTCTTGAAAGATGCTAAACTAATCTAAATGATGATGATGATGACGGTGATGATGATGGTGATACAGTTCAGCGCTGACGTTCAAACACGGGTGACGAGTGAGTTCGTCCGTGTGCGCTCTCTGCTGAGTTTGTGGTGACGGTAACTAGTCTGACGTTTTAATGGATACAAAGTTCATTTTGGTCCCACTGAAGTCAACAAGCCGATGAAGCAGAATATTTACTACTGTAATGCATCGCAGCGCTTCTCCGTGAGCTTCTCCGTGAGCTTCTCCGTGAGCTTCTCCGTGAGCTTCTCTGTCCAGTTTAAGAAAACGGCCTCAGGGTTCAGATAGGACATCGCTAACGTGTGATCGACTCTTCAGGCAGCTTCTGAAATGCAGAATTGGTGCAAAGCTGCACGAGGAGAAGACCTTAAAGGGGAGCTTGGCCGAATTTCATGTTTTCATTAGCTGAGCTACAGGACACGATGAATGTCCTGAATGATTCCCAAGTTCCTGCTTCAGATTTCGTCCATCATCATACCCCGTGGAAATGTCAAGTTTATTTACGTTTGTTCTGACTTCATGCTTTTCTCCCTTAAACATGCTTCTTAATATGTACTTTATACTTGCTTCAAAGGCTGCTCTAAGTGTACATACAGAAACATGTCATGATGGTTTATGTCAGCCCAAGGAGGATGTCACAGGAAAATAGTCGACACTCCAGAAACCGTTCCCGAGGCTCCACGTCGGGTTATCTCTTGCATTAGCACGAGGGAATTGCTGCAGAGCTACTTCATGAAGTCGGTGTTTATCTCCCATTTCGCAGCTCCTGGGAGTTCATAATTCAACAGTCCAGCTACAAAGATGCAAATATACACAGATGCAGAATGAGATCATCTGAGTGCAGATGGCACCAAACACGATGAAACATATTTCACCTGCAGACGTGCTAAAGAAAACGCTGCTCCCAGCTTTTAATGTGTGTTTCCTGTTAATCAGAGAGCAGCTGTCATGATTACATTAATGAAAAACACGAAGGAGCACATCCTCTGCCGAGGCCGGTGCCCTGCACACGCCCCCAGTCTATCTACACAAAGACCTAATGGCTTCCTCCTTTCCACCGAGTTTCCTCAAACGTGCCCACGTCATATGTCGTCCTTGGTGACCAATCACAGCCTGTTGCTAAACAATGTGACATTTCCAGATGCCAGCGGTCGATGTTGGTCCATTGTGTCAGCGTAGCTTTGTGCCGGTTAACGCTCACTGATGGTGAGTAAACCATTTGAACACTTATTTTGTGGCTGTGGCTAAAAACCATCATTTCATTCCCATTTTATGCTCAATGCAAACGCAGTAAATATTAATACACAGCATCAGGATGCACATTCAGACGTGAAGCACACATTTGCATGTCAGAAAGAGGCACAGGCACCTTAGAGATGATGCAAAAGCTCCTTGAAGTTTTAGGATGGCTCCAAAAGTTGCAGTGGCAGCTGAGTGTGTGCAGGAGGGATTGTTCGGCTTTGTGCAGAGAAGCTCGTTTCCTGTGCCCTGCCTTGCTGTTACCCACAGTCTGTGGACGAGCTCAGCTCTCGCCTCATCGCAGAAGACTGCTCAGTGCACACGGGATTATTGGCAATGTCAGAGAATCAATATCAAACAGTTTCAGTGACCTTTGACCTAGCCCACCCCCACGCTCATGATGCATTGGGTGAAATTATGGGTTCTCCGAAGATGCTGCGTGGACTAGAGGAACCGGGGATTGAACCGCTGACCTGTGGGTCATGACCCAGCTACGAGTGAGTGAAACTGGGGGAATAACCGGAGTCACAACCCCGAGTGTGGGGTATAACAGCGATAAGTGTGTGTGTCCGTGGCCTGCATGACAAATACGAGTGAAACAACACTTGTTACTGCTGAAGGAAGCATGTCGCAGTTAAGTGGTGCTGCGGCTGGTTGTGTGTACGTGGGGGCGGGCGGCGGGAGGGGGCGGTCTCTACGCTAAGTGAACATTTGGCCGAGGGCAGCAGTCGACCCCGTCCCTGTCACGGCACCGGGCTGTCCTCGGCTGTAATGCCAGAAAAGACCCCAGGGGGAGCTGCAGAACATACGTGTTCATCTAGCAGCTAATTAGTATGAACAAGTTCTACAGCGGCAAACGGACCAGAGAGGCTTCAAATTAACACGAGAGACACGAAGAGAGGAGCGTAGGCGGGAACCGTTTTCACCTCACAGCGGGGTCAAGTGTCTGCAGACGCCTCGGTTCACAATCACATCAGACCGGCTCTGTGGCTGCGAGGCCCGAGTTACGAGAAGTATGGGCTCAAAATGTGGTCATAAATATTTTGTACTTGTAAAAAAGATTTGTGTGTGGACTTAGAAAAAAAACCCTGCAAGTTACAAGTACGGATTTTGACCCTATTTTTCTTCCCTTCATCTGATTGGCCAATGTCATGTCAATCACAAATGTAACAATCCAATCAGAGAACAGATGGGTTTGGCTGTCGAGGGGCGCTTTTTTGAACTGCCTCAGCCAGATAACGTAGAGCTCAGAGGGTTTACATCACGCTCGGCGGTTATCAGGATGCTTAGTAATGCACCTCTGGAGTAGAGCGCCACACGGTTTAAAATATTAACCAACCAGATGTGGCTTTGCTGGTATTGCTACTAGAAAGAGGCAGCGTGGCTGGCAAGTTTGAGGAAGGTGTACGATGGCGGCTGTAACACACAAACACGCCCCTCGAGCACCGGCAGGTTCGTGATTATTGGAGGATGAGCTCTAATTTTGCATGAATACTGTAGTGGTGCTTATCAACGTCAGTGTTCAGAGGCCAGCCCTCCAGAGGAGCCGATCCAGCTGTTCGCGCTGCAGTGGGCGGGTCAGAAATAGCCTGCAGCTGTGGTGAATGACAGGGCGATCAGATACTCAGAATCTGAAGAGCAGTGCTGGCAGAACTGAAGAACCAGCTGTACGCAGAAGTGCTAAAAGGACAGGCCACCGGCAGACGCCATAATTATGTCACGTGCAGGTGAAGCAGAAGACAGACCTGCATTCATATTTCAGGCTGAACATCGGGCCCAGTTTGTTTGTTCCTCAGCATGAAGGAAGACGTTCGTGCAGGATGGGCGTTGTTCTGCTCGGGCGTCGGCTGCGTCTCTGCTGAAGTGCAGGAGACGCCCACAGGAGTGAGTTCTGGTGTTTGTGGGACCTGCCTGACATCAGCAGCAGCTACACGGCACTAAATCATTTCTAAACCCTCGACTGGTTTCAGCAACATGATAACAAAGAGTCTGACGAGCTTCGAGCTCGGGTTGGCTCAGGTCAGAGACGCGGTGAGTTTAAAGGGTCGATCTGAGTGGCGTCTCTGTGAATGCCGCAGTCCCTGCACTCTTTGTCCTTCTTTTTCAAACCAAAGCACTCTGCCTTCATTTCTTCCGCTCCCTCTGCTCGTCTTTATGTTGGAAATCACTGTTCTGGACACGCTCGTCCTTTCTCTTCCTCTCTGATGGTTCCTGTCGTCTTTGTTGGATGAGTCGGTTTTGTTCGCCATGCTCAGCGTCGCTGTGTTTCTCTGACACCCGTTTTTACTTCCTGTTTTTATGCAACCCTCTGGGTGTGAGACCACCTGAAGAGGCAGCGAAGGGAGCAAATATAACGTGGAGTGCTGTTAAAAAATGAACTTTATTCAGCAGCGGCCTCAGGGCGCTTTATATGGTAACGTGGAGACCCGACAGTAATACCGGTGGGATGAAGTGATCACAGAAAAGAAAGGCTGTAAATGTGGGATTGACGGGCGCCTCATGTGGACACCAGAGGAACTGCAGACTTTATCAAAACATGATTTTTTTTATTTGACTAAAACATCAATGACTGTGTCACACTCATGCTCAGCTAGATTTAAGGCGCTCGCAGCAGATTGTTGTCAGGTTCACTGTGTTGGGCACATTTTAAATATGCTTTATGAAAAGTTCTTAAAGCATAGTGGTGTCACTGGGTTTTAGCTGACATTATGATGTAATTAAATTTACCTACAAACCCTTACCTGTAGGTTCACTAATATAGTGAGATAACGATCCAACATTTACAGGACAGGAAGTGATAAAGAAATAATTCTACTCTGAGTAGTTTTAAGTAGCGTGGCCCCGCCCCTCCCTGAGCCTGGTTCTGCTGGAGGTTTCTTCCTGTTAAAAGGGAGTTTTTCCTTCCCACTGTCGCCAAAGTGTTTGTTCATAGGGGGTCATATGATTGTTGGGTTTTTCTCTGTATGTGTTATTGTAGGGTCGACCTTACAGTATAAAGCTCCTTGAGGCGACTGTTGTTGTGATTTGATGCTGTGTAAATAAAACTGAATTGAATCAAAGCAAACAGAATTGGCCCATCGTTATTTAAAACGACTTACAGTATAATTGTTCCTCCTGTCTTGAATTGTTGCTGCCTTATTCTCGTGTCCCGCAGCGTTTGTAGGTAAATATAATTACTTTGTGCTGCCAACTTTTAAAATCACGAGTCAGCTGATGATTTTGAAGTCCTCGTTGTTTTTCACAGCCCACACACCGGGATGACGGATTACCGACAGTTTGTCATCAACGTTATTTTCTCGTTTTGCTGCGAGTGTCTCTCCTGCCGTGCTGACGGAGACGGGCGTTACGTAATGAGAGGGATAAGTCGAGGTCTCCCAGCCGCTCGGTGCGGCCAGATGCGAAAGGCCTCTTCTCTCTGTCTCTTCGTGTCGGCTTCACGGAGCCGTGTTGTTGCATAATCAGAGAGCTAGTTATAAATAATTCTGTCAGCGCTTCGAACCGATCCTCACCAGGACGCTTTTTAGCACCGTGGTGGGTGAGAGCGGGTGACACGTCGTTAGGATGTCCAGATGAGTGCAGATGTTGAATCCTGTGGGGTTTGTGGGAGCTGCTGCCTCCATAAGAAACATCTGCAGCATTTCACCGTATGGCTGTTTACTGGGCAGAAATACAGACATGCCGTGCACACTCTGCTCCAACGCTGCCAGGTACAGAAGGATATCTCCAGCAGCTGACCATAATCCGTCAGCTGATTAGTAGGGCGGGATCAATATGAGCTCAGTGCCTCTGTGAGGAAGGTTTACGCCATGTATGCGGGATTTCTTCTTCCCTCAGCTCCCTGCGTGTAAAACTTTGGATTTTGTGGTACATGGAGGCTGTTGCCATGTGGCTGCAGCCACTCGTGTCTCTGAGACACGAGTGTCAGGCTTTCTGAACTCCTGAGAAGCTCCGCCTCTTTTTATACCTGATAACTGTTTATGATTACGGCCAAAATGATAAAATGTCCCTCCAGCTGTTTTGTTTTTAGTAACTCTTACTTTTGTTGCTTCTTTAATTCCCACTGATGGAATGTTCAAATCATTACATCCTATATTTATGCTTTTCACACATTCTGCCAACTTTTTCGGGTTGCGGTTAAATGTGCAACCCGTGTCATGATGCATGAGTAACAGGTCAGTATAATCAGCAGGGAGTGTTTCTGATTGGCTGAATCTCCACCAGCTGGCAGTCTCACCGAGTTCTGGGTGAGACTGCCAGCTGCAGGACGCGTCGATCAGAGACGAGCTTCAGAGTCAAATAGAGTGTGTGCGTGCGTGCCAGTTATTGAGCAGCTCACTTTAAATGAATGCCGTCTGAATTACAGTAAACATATTCAGCTGCTCCCTGGAGGTTCCTTTTGCATGCGCGATGGTACTTCCAGATTAAAGGCTCATCCATTATTGATAAGGATCAGCTCTTATGCTGTGCCGTCTCCATCACTTGTTACTGTCCTGTTGTGTTTCAAAGCAGCAGAAAGCCAGAGGAGGAGGAGGAGGAGAGATGGTGAGAGTTGTGAAGAGAGGCGAGGCGAGCAGAACCAAAGATTGGGAGAGGTATCGCTACAGCAACCTAAGCAGCTTAACGTCTGATTGAAGATGCTGCAAGCCGACAGCTGAGCGTGTCACTGTTAGCGGTACGGTCCAAAGAAAGACGCCGGGTCACACGATGACTCTGTAGCGCCTGTGGGCACGTGCACAGTTTTGGGTTTAATGCACCTCTGTCTCTGTAAAAACGGTCCTCTCCCATCTTTAGCCTGCGTGGCTTCAATCCACAGCTGGATGTTGGAAGGCTGGCGTGCAGACAAGAAACCGAGAAATGTAATAAGTTACCACCATCAGACGACCCCTGATGGACCTGAGACACACACACCCTACATGATGCTGGCACGTGATGAAATCAGACACATGCTGCTGTTTGTTGTGTCCAGATGTTTTTCATCTCTGTTCAGGCTGAAAGCCTCAGCTTTGGTGTGTTGGTTTTATTTGCAGCTGGAGGCGTCACACCTGGCTGACAGGTATGATGTCACACAGACACCTGCCGATCACTAACACCCTTTAACATCCTAGAATTTAACGGTGTGCACCAAACTGGAGCTCTGCCTTAGACGGTGTGTTGGTGCAGTTGTGCTGTTAACATGGGCGTCTATGGGCCTGACTCCCCGCTGCCTCTGGTGGACATCAGAGGAACTGCAGGTGCTTCAGCTTGGCTTCATGCTGCAGCTGTTTGGTATAAATTCAGTGAACGCTGCCTGAATGCTGACATGTGGTGTTTTAATGTTACATGAACTATTATAGAAGTTATTAAAGAAACTATTCCTGCAAACAGGCGATGATACGGTCGGCCTCAGCTTGTGATTTACGGGACCTGACTGAACAGTGAGAGGAGGCTGCTGACCTGCTGCTGTTTTCTTTTTGTGTCTGAGGTCTAAATGTTGCTCTCGTCTCCCTCAGCTCATTTCAAATGAATGAGTTGCAAACTGTTTGTCCTCATGCCTTTGCTGTCGCTGCTGCTGCATCTTTATTGGAGGAGCTGAAAGCGCGATCGAACCCACGGTAAACAACCACGTTGTGTCTCTGAGACTGTGGGAGCTTCGTCCCCGCTGGGCTAAATGGAAGCTAATCCAAATGCCACGGTGAAGGTTGATGATCCTGAAACTACACTTGGATGTAGCTGTGTGTGTGTGCGTGTGTGCGTGTGTGTGTGTGTGTGTGTGTGTGTGTGTGTGTGTGTGTGTGTGTGTGTGTGTGTGTGTGCGCGCGTGTGTGTGTGTGTGCGCGTGTGTGCATGTGTGCGTGTTAGACAGTATGACCCATGTTGTGTGCAGAGTTATTTTTGGATATGTTCCCTCTTGTCCCAACTGACAAACACACACATGCACAGAAGCAGTTTCAGGATCATCAGGCTTTACCTTGGCATTTACCTACCCATTCACCCCAGTGTACACGCACACAGACACACACAGACACACACAGACACACACAGATCTGTATAGTTGGTGTTAATTTAATGCTAGCAGTGATGATTGTAATTAACTGTGATTAACATGACGATATCCTGTGACATTAATGGGTCTGCAGCACACGCATACATCACTTACATGAGAGGACAGCTCATCTGCCAACACACATCTCACGCAGTGTTAGAGGAGCGCACTGAGCAGCTTTGCTCTAAGTGTGCACATGCATAATAAATACATAATAAACTCAGTAATTCAGTGAATTGTTGACTTTATTCTATCACTTTGAAATTGTAATATAATTGTCGGACACTCTGTTGCTACAGTAACGTCACAGCAGCCATATTATTGGTCACATGATGCCATTAAAAACGCTCCAACAGCACAAACACATCCAGAGGTCCAGTAGACGTGAAGCTACAGCTACCTGTGTCACCATCCACCTGCCAGTCAAAGAGGCCACGCCCCCTAATAATCCAGACTTTAAGCCTTAATACGATTTAAACAGGTGAGTTATATAAATACATGCACGGATGTCCTGAAGCTATAGATCAAGAATTTTATAGATGTGAACTAAACTAGATGTGAATAAACCTTTTAGTTACATTTTACTGAAAAACTAGACTTAAAATAATTGTTAGCTTTAGGCCAGTAAACTGTAGACCCTACAATAATACATGCAGAGAAAACCCAACAGTCATATGATCCCCTATGTGCAGCACTTTGGCGACAGTGGGAAGGAAAAACTCCCTTTTAACAGGAAGAAACCTCCAGCAGAACCAGGCTCAGGGAGGGGCGGGGCCATCTGCTGCGACCGTTTGGGGTGAGAGAAGGAAGCCAGGATAAAGACATGCTGTGGAAGAGAGACAGAGGTTAATAACAGATATGATTCAATGCAGAGAGGTCTGTTAACACATAGTGAGTGAAGAAGAAACACCCAGTGCATCATGGGAATCCCCGGCAGCCTACGTCTATTGCAGCATAACTAAGGGAGGATTCAGGGTCACCTGGTCCAGCCCTAACTATATGCTTTAGCAAAAAGGAAAGTTTGAAGCCTAATCTTGAAAGTAGAGATAGTGTCTGTCTCCTGAATCCAAACTGGAAGCTGGTTCCACAGAAGAGGGGCCTGAAAACTGAAGGCTCTGCCTCCCATTCTACTTTTAAATACTCTAGGAACAACAAGTAGGCCTGCAGAGCGAGAGCGAAGTGCTCTAATAGGGTGATATGGTACTACAAGGTCATTAAGATAAGATGGGGCCTGATTATCTGATTAACTACAGCTGTTCTGGGGTTGCACAGTTTTGCCTTTAGTTTTTCTTCATGTGGTAAAAATTGCTGTCACAGCTTCACCGATGATGATTTTATGGACGTGATGTTTGTTTTTTGTTGTGATAAGTCCTAAAAACAATAATACTTAAAAAGACTAAAACTGAAAGTAACTAAACTGAGTTAAAAACAAAGATCAGGTCAAAGCTGTCGTTAGTCTGCTCCTGTATCAGGCTGTAAACATGTTAACTCTGGGCTCGCCTGATTGGTTTATTCCCACAAACACATCTGGACCAGCTGCTGTGTCATCACTGCAGACTCGTCCGTGATGTTAGAGTGGTCAGATCCTTTCGTGCACGCTCTGCAGACGCTCAGAGCGCTCCACAGCTTGTGGTTTCCACCATTTCCTGCAAAGGTCAGAGAACAAATGTGAGCTTTTATGTGAAAGCTGATCAGAAGTGACACGGTCAGCGACTCCCACGGTTCAGCTGCGGTGATGCACTGAATTATGATTGAACTTTATTGTGGAGGGAGCTTTTTGGAGGCGTCGTCCTCGGCGTGTTTGAATCTGCTGTCCAATGCTCATCGAGTGTCAATAAGTGTGGGTGTGTTCTGAGCCCCCTGCTGTACTCTTTGTACACATATGACTGTGTGGCCACTACCAGCTCCACCACCATCATCAAGTTTGCTGACGACACCGTCGTGGTGGGCCTGATCTCTGATAACAACGAGACGGCCTACCTGAAGGAGATTAGGAATCTGGAGAACTGGTGCCAGAGGAACAACCTCCTTCTAAACGTCAGTAAGACAAAGGAGCTGATAGTGGACTTCAGCACTAAGCAGGAGAGGAACTACCAGACCCCCGTCATCAACGAGTGCCCAGTGGAGAGAGTGGACAGCTTCAAATACCTCGGAGTTCACATCACACAGGACCTGTCATGGTCCTGTCACATCAACACCGTGGTGAAAAAGGCCCGACAGCGTCTCTACCACCTCAGACGCTTGAGAGACTTCCAACTGCCCTCCAAGGTGCTCAGGAACTTTTACTCCTGCACCATAGAGAGCATCCTGGCGGGAAACATCTTAACCTGGTTCGGGAACAGCACCATGCAGGACAGACGAGCTCTACAGAGGGTTGTGCGGTCAGCTGAGCGCACCATCCGCTCCGAGCTCCCTGACCTGCACTCAATCTACAGCAGGCGGTGCTGGACCAAGGCCAGGAAGATGGTGAAGGACCTCAGCCATCCCAACAACAGACTGTTCTCTCTGCTGAGGTCAGGAAAGCGATTCCGCTCCCTGAAGACCAACACAGAGAGACTGAGGAGGAGCTTCTTCCCGCAGGCGATACGGTCTCTCAATAACACCACCACACAGTACTGACCCACACATACAGTTCTTACACACACACTGGACTTTCTGGACTTTGTTTTCACTTCATCACTTAAATCACTTTAAGCATATTTGCACTGCACAAGACATAATGTGGATCGCACAACACTGGTCACTATATTCTTCATTTCCAGTTAATACTTGTACAGCTGCTGTTATTGTGTATATATTTATTTATATTTAGATTTCTTCATACATCTTATATAGTTCTATATTGTGTATTTTGTTGTACAGTTATTTTATTTTCAACTTTAATTTATATATTTATCTTTATCTTATTCTTCCCAGTTAAATTTACCCTTCATTCTAATTTGTGTTGTACAGTTATTTCATTTTTAACCTTAATTTATATTTGATTCCTTCCTAGTTAAATTTACCCTTTTTAATTTTTCATATTTATTTCCTATCTTATTCATAGCCTTTTCCTTTTTTGTTTTCTTTAGGTCACGAGCAGTTGTCCAAGCATTTCACTACATATCGTACTGTGTATGACTGTGTACGTGACAAATAAAATTTGAATTTGAATGTGGAGTCAGATTCATAACGTAAGCGTTTAATGTTGGCAGAGAAGTAAAGTCCTCGTGCTGCGGCGATGCCGTGACCATTACGTGTGCTGTGTTTCAGTGACAGCGTGGCTCGATGTAAGGAGCTGGACCATGCTGTGAGGACACGCCAGGTCCCGATGTCTCCCTCTGACTTCCTGGACAAACTGATGGGGAGGACTTCTGGCTACGACGCCCGGATCAGACCGAACTTCAAAGGTAACTACAGAGACGTCCGTGTTTACTGCAGGAAGTCGTTTGGCCTGTGAGGAAACGTGCTGACGCGTGGCGGGCCGAGCCGCTTGATGCAGACGGCTCCCGGCGTTCGTGACTGAACTTTGAATCAGCTCCACGTCTGCATCTCCGGCTTCACAGCAAGCCGGCTAAACATTCATGATTACTGATTATGAAACACCTGCAGCCATGTCACCTCCACTTTCTCCTCCTTCAGACGCAGAAACACACCAAGCTGCCACAACCGTTAGGACACACACAGCGCCTGATTTTATTCATGCGCTCCACATCAGTTCATCCAAGAACCGTTCTAACAGCGACTGCTGCAAAGAGAATAAATAATATTACTGGAGAGCACATTTCCACCAATCAGAGAGCGTGTTTGTGTTTGTTTCCACGCATGGACGCTCATCCTCTGTCAGAGTCTGTCGAGCCTACGAATGAGTGAGAAGCACAAACGTCCTCTCTGCTATGTGAACATCACACACATCTGCAGAGACATGAACATGGAGGTGAAGGCGGGACTTCCTGTTGAAGTAAAGATTAATTTACAGTTTAATGCAAACTGGATTTAAAACGATGTTGATGATTCACTTTCTGCCTAAAAGAAGAAAAACATGAGAATAATCTGCATTTCGTGTCTGGCGTGTCCCACAGCTTCGGTCTGTCTGAACTAACCTCAGACTGATGTGAAGTCTAAACTATTTCTCACTGATTGTTCAGTCACGAAGTCTTTCCTTTGACTTTCATAACTTCCTGCAGTCGCACCTGCGCTCTTTACGAGTTTTTATGTGTCTGCACATAAAAACTCGTAAAAACTTCTGCAAATCTGACACAAAAACAGTGACTTTGATTTAAAAAAGCACTTCTGAGAACATGAATGTATGTGCTGCGACAAACGTTTGCACAAATGTTCAGAAGCTTCACTAAAACCTCCAAAGCTCCTGAACATCAGAGCAGACAGGATGTAAACCACAACTGGTTGGCCCAGGCATGCGATCTTTTCACACATTCCTCCACCCGTTGCTGTGCAGCTAAGACGGAGGCAGACGTGCTGGACGCATGCTTCATGGTTCAGCCCAAACCTGCAGTGCTCGCCCCACGGCTGTGGTTCAACGGCTGCAGGCACGACTTAAAACACGTAATCCTTCATACGCTCAAGGAACGTTTTAGTATCTCTATATATAATGTGTAAACACACACACGTGTCGAGTATTCATATCTTAGTGAGAACGTCTAACCCTGAACCTAACCATCACCTGTAACTGTAACCCTGACACTAAACCACATTTAGAGTCTAAAAGATGCCTTCAAACTTGTGGGGACCAGGACCCCACAAAGATATGAATACACACACACACACACACACACACACACACATACACACAGCAGACGTAGACTGACTGTTACTGGCTGAACTGGTGTACGTGCACCCAAACCAGTCCTGTAATCAAACACACACAGGAGTGAAGAGGTGGGCGGAGGATGAAGCTGACGCATGTCCTTGTCTCTCGGCAGGTCCTCCCGTCAACGTTTCCTGCAACATTTTCATCAACAGCTTTGGCTCCATTGCTGAGACGACCATGGTGAGTAACAGCTTCATGTTTGTAAAGCAGTCATAAACATATTGTAGCTTCCTCCACCTCTCAGGAACACTGGACACCGTCAGGTGGTGTTGCTGCTGCACTTTGCAGCGTGTGTTAAAGTCGCCGTTCGTCCTTGACTGCTCGATAGAATACTTGAGTGCACAGGGCCGAACGCTCAGCGCACGGAGAGGAAGCTGTCGGGCTTATTCAGCTCAGACATCACCAAACGCACACCGAGGGCAGTATTAGTAATTTAAGCCTTTCATCACTTCCTGATTAGTGAGTATTGTCGGCATGTTCTCATTCCGAGAACAGGAAACGCGGCGAGGTGTCATGCTCCATGACGCACGGCAGCGTCATTTTTCAGTGTGCACGCTCAAACCACGATCGCTGTCACAGGTCAGAGGTCATCGTTCTCTAAAAATGTTGACCCGTCTTCATCACATCCATCTCTGGACCAAATCACAGCCACAGTCAGGACTCCCACAGAAGGCCTCTGTGTAATCAGGATTCATGAGTCTCACTCAGAAAAGATGCTTTTATTGTTTTAAGTCCAATCAAACGAGCTGCAGTGTCAACCAGAGCTTTCTCTGTGAGACGGTGACTAACCAGAGCAGGTCTGTGTCCGTGCTGGGAACACTGGGAGCTGGCTTCGCTTCCCGATGATGTGATTACTGTGAGCTGCGCTCGCTGCCAGGATGATCCCACCCTGCTGCGGTGATGCTGAGGTCCGGGCTCTGCAGGGTTGCTTTCACTGCACTGGCGCTTTGTGAAACACCAAGCCTCTGCCAATCAGAGGCTTCCGTTAGGCTCCCTGTTGTCGTCCGTCTGAGCTCTGCATCCGTCTGTCTTCAGTCTCTGTCCCCGGTCCTGGTGTCACGCTCACGCGTCGTAATCAGAGTCTCGCTGTGCGTTACTTCCTGCTTTAATTTGTTAGTCTCCTGTCTCGTGTGAGGCAGTTTTGCTTGTTCTGTGTCGTTAGTTAGATTTAGTTCACCTGAGTTCTCAGGTGTGTTCCAGCTGTGTGTCCCGTCTGTTTCGTTTCCTGTGATTTCTGCTCAGTGCAGTTCCTGGTTTCTGTTCAGCGATAAAGCTGTTTTGTGTTCTGCAGATGTCCACGTCTGCCTGCACACGGAGCGTATTTTCAAGTAGCTGATGTCCAAAGGAGAGCTGCGGCTCAAGGCCACCGTAGAAAACATAAAACTGTGCGGCTCCTGTGCAGCACAGTGTTGTGTGATAAGAGGATTGTATATGGTAGTTAACTTGTAATCTGTATTTAAAGGCCAAATAATCAGTTAAAGAAAAGCTTCAAACTGCGAGCAGACAGGAAGTCACGGTGACGAGTGGAGACGATGACAGAGCGAGGCAGACAGAGACAGAAATCAGAAGAGACAGACGAGCAGACAGGAATAGCAGATGTGCGCCGCGAGCATTTACCGAGTCTGACAGCAAATACTTTAAAGTGACGTGAAGGCGGTCCGCCATGCACGCGAGCTGCTTTGTACACCGATACGATACGCGCACACGAACGCGGCTGCAGACCAGGATCGGGTTTCGTGGTCTCGCTGCACCGACACTGTTTGAATGTCCCCGAATGCTCCGAGCGATGCACGTGGCCTCTGACGTTCAGGCAATAAAAGCATTTTTTCATCAGTTTTGTAACCTGTGAAAGTCACTCCAGCTCCTCCAGGATTTAGGAGTGCTGCAGAGCTGTCCCACCCTGTTAGGAGTCCCCCCGCCCGGCGGCAGGACAAACAAGAGTGCACTCGAGGAGACGCTGGTGGAATAAAGTAGCTGTGATTTCTTCCAGGATGTCGTGCATTCATACTTTATCAGCTAAGACATAAATTTACAACAACCATGGTGATTTCTTTCCCCTTAAAACACAATGCATATTCAGAACTTCACTCTGCAAATGTAGTATTAATATTTATTTTGGTTTGTCTGTCATTAAAAGCATCCGTGACATCACGACTCGCTGCACACAAACGATGCTCAAAGTCAGAAAACATATTCAGAGAGTAGAAGCAGGAAGAGGAAACAGGAAACAGGAAACAGAGTGGGACAGAGTGCTGAACCTTTCTCATCCCTCGTCATGTAAAAACTGTCTGAAAGCCTTCAGGCTGCTGACAGGTGGCCCTGAGTTATGCTGCTACAGGCTCAGGCCGCTGGGGGACTACCCATCATGCACGGGGCTTTTCTTTTCACACCTCATGTTTTTCACGTTATTAACCTTCATCTTTTTTGATCTGTCCGTGTCTCCCCTTTTCTCGTCTCCTCACTCCAACTGTTGGAGTTTCTTCCTGTCAAAAGGGAGTTTTTCCTTCCCGTTGTCACCGATTGCTGCTGCTACGGGGTCATGTGATCGGACTGTCTGCTTATCTGGTTAACAGCTTTAAAGTGCTCGTCACAGAGGCGGTCTCTGTGGGTTTATAACGAGGGAGCTTTGCTTTAGACGCCTGTAAACCCACAAATGTCTGAGACTTTACATCTGTAAATATAAGGTATGAAATATTTCTGTGGTCTGAACTGCTCTGACACCGGGTCACTTCCTGTGGCGTTCCTGCATAATCATCTGAGCAGAGCTGGTCGAGATCCGCGGAGCGCTCTCGGAAGATGGATGGACGAGCTGATGGATGACTGAAGCGACAAGGTCTAAGTGCTTTGTGCACCGCTGGGAGCTGCTCTGATGGAGCCCTGTGTGTGTGTGTGTGTGTGTGTGTGTGTGTGTGTGTGTGTGTGTGTGTGTGTGTGTGTGTGTGTGTGTGTGTGTGTGTGTGTGTGTGTGTGTGTGTGTGTGTGTGTGTGTGTGTTCACCTGTCACTGTATGGTTTATTGCAGTGAGGATGATTGAAGCTCTGTGGCTGCCTCGGTCATGAGGAGGGGAGCAGCTGTGATGTTTTCCCTGATGGAGAGCAGTTTGTTCAGTGACCTCTGACCTTAGCTGACTCAGATGCCAGTGATGGTTCCAGCTCCTCACCCATGTTTTCACAGTGTTAGTCGCAGTTGTTTTCCTCTGGAAGGCGACCACGTTCTCTTTTGTCCTCCTGACATTCAGGAGAAGGTGATTTCTGATGGACGTCTCCACCGAGCTCCTCAGCAGCTCTCTGCACTCTGACTCCTGCCCACCAGTAATACAGCGAGCCTCTGCAGGGTCACCAGCGAGCATGATTCAATGTTTGGGTCGCTGGAGTGTTAGGAAGTGGTTGGACATTGAAGACACTGGAAAACTAAAAAAACATGATTCTCACCGAGCCACCAGTGCCACCCAGGTGAGACTGAGCACGCTGCAACAGGTAGATAACAGCATCATCCACCCTCACAGCAGGGGCAAGAACCAGACTGTCCACCTCCGTGATATGTGACCTTCTGATCAACACATTTTTATTTTTTTATGTGGACTCGTTGAGTTTCTAGACCTTTTATCGCGTCTGTCCTCTTCACACGTGGCGCTAGGACACCACGCTCCCTGGACGTGAAAGCGTTAGATCTAAAATCAGCTGATGGGGGGCGTGGTCAAGCACAGTTTAATCTGGTATCCGTAAAGAGGAAGAAGACAGGGCAGCCATACGTCAGGTCAGGATTCAACCATCGCTCCTTTCACACAGCTGAGCGCTAACCGTCTGAACACGCCCACCTCTGCTAAGAACCCCAGAACGATAACTGGAGCAGAAACTGGGAGGGCGGTGATCGCACTGATGAGGACCGTAAACACGTTCATACTGAAAAGTTCAGCATCTGCATTTCTAGGAACATGTAGGCCTTCAGCACCGGTACATCTGAACCCAAAGTGCCCAGTTTGTCTTTGGATCGCTGTCAATAAAGTTCATCAAACATGTCACAGCTGCCCTAAATCAATATTATTGGTAATTACCGAAATCACTCTTTATATTTCTGAAACAGTGGATCCAAGAGCATGTCCAGACTCGTCAATCTAAATAATGTTTTTGATTCTAAAATATAATTATTGCTGTTGTTTCCATGCATTTAAAAAAAGCATAAAAATGTGGTTGAATTAGTGATAAATAGTCTTTCATTACTAAAGAAAACTTATAATGAATTCAGGTTGAGACGTCTCGCTCTTGTTCCGAGCAGTAAAAAGAGAAGTGACTGTAAAGGAGAGGGTGGACGTTACAGCGCGTCGTGATGCTGGACGCTCTCTGAGACTAACAGCGTGAGACATGAAGTGTCCTCGCTGTGCGGTCGAGTACACTTCAGAGTCGATGGAGAGACGAGTACTTAGAGAATGCACCGAGGACGAGGCGGCAAACGCAGGCTGACGGAGGCAGATGTCAGGAAACTCAAGAATTTAAATAGTAGAGACAGAAGGAAGTCCACTGCTGACCTTCAGGCAGAGATCAGAGTCTGACAAAGTCTCCAGTGTGAGTAAAAGCAGACGTCCATGCATCATCCATCCATCCATCCATCATCCATCATGCATCCATCCATCCATCCATCATCCATCCATCCACCATCCATCCATCATCCATCCATCCATCCATCATCCATCCATCCATCGATCCATCCATCCATCATCCATCCATCCATCCACCATCCATCCATCATCCATCCATCCATCCATCCATCCATCCATCCACCATCCACCATCCATCATCCATCCATCATCCATCCATCCATCCATCCATCCATCCATCCATCCATCATCCATCCATCCATCCATCCATCCATCCATCCATCCATCCATCATCCATCCATCCATCCACCATCCATCCATCATCCATCCATCCATCCATCATCCATCCATCCATCCATCATCCATCCATCCATCCATCATGCATCCATCCATCCATCCACCATCCATCCATCCACCATCCATCCATCCATCCATCCATCCATCATCCATCCATCCATCCATCATGCATCCATCCATCCATCCACCATCCATCCATCCACCATCCATCATCCATCCATCCATCATCATCCATCCATCCATCCATCATGCATCCATCCATCCACCATCCATCCATCCATCATCCATCCATCCATCCATCATGCATGCATCCATCCATCCATCCATCCATCCATCCATCATCCATCCATCCCTCCATCATGCATCCATCCATCCATCCATCCATCATCCATCCATCCATCCATCATGCATCCATCCATCCATCCATCATGCATGCATCCATCCATCCATCCATCATGCATCCATCATGCATCCATCAACCCATCCATCCATCCATCCATCATGCATCCATCACCCCATCCATCCATTCATCCATCCATCAACCCAACCATCCATCCATCCATCAACCCAACCATCCATCCATCATGCATCCATCATCCATCCATCCATCATCCATCCATCCATCCATCCATCCTTCCATCCATGCATGCATCCATTACTTAAATATTTTAGAAATCTGTCAAACAGTTGTTTAAAACAACAGCTATATTACTATTTATTAGTATGATAAACTGAAACTACTAAAATGTCCTTATTCACACATGATAACCAAAGAATAATATCTATTTTTAAGGTCTCATTTTCCTTGATATCAGTATTCTTTTGCTATTGAATATTGAAGACTTCCCAGCTGTTCCTAGAGCCTAATTTCTAATGAAACTTTGGTGCGATCCATTGTTGAATCCACTAAATCCCAGATCTGATCAGCAGCATTCAGCGGGACTTTGAATTGGCCCGTCCTTCAGTCCCAGGACTCCAGATTCTTTTTCCTGCTCAAAGACTCTGCACAGCTTTAAAGAATGGATGGATGGATGGGTTGATGGATGCATGATGGATGGATGGATGGTTGGGTTGATGGATGGATGCATGATGGATGGATGGATGGATGATGATGGATGGATGGATGATGGATGATGATGGATGGATGGATGATGGATGGATGGATGGATGATGATGGATGGATGGATGGATGATGGATGGATGGATGATGGATGGATGGATGGATGGATGGATGATGATGGATGATGATGGATGGATGGATGGATGGATGGATGATGGATGATGATGGATGGATGGATGGATGATGATGGATGGATTGATGGATGATGGATGGATGGATGGATGGATGGATGATGATGATGGATGGATGGATGGATGATGGATGGATGGATGGATGGATGGATGATGGGTGGATGGATGATGGATGATGATGGATGGATGGATGATGCATGGATGGATGGATGGATGATGGATGGATGGATTGATGGATGATGGATGGATGGATGATGATGATGGATGGATGGATGGATTGATGGATGATGGATGGATGGATGATGATGATGGATGGATGATGGATGGATGGATGGATGGATGATGGATGGATGGATGATGGATGGATGGATTGATGGATGATGGATGGATGGATGATGATGATGGATGGATGATGGATGGATGGATGGATGGATGATGGATGATGGATGGATGGATGGATGATGGATGGATGGATGGATGATGGATGGATGGATGATGATGATGGATGGATGGATGGATGATGGATGGATGGATGGATGGATGATGGATGGATGATGGATGATGGATGGATGGATGGATGATGGATGGATGGATGGATGATGGGTGGATGAATGAGTACCAAATATAGGTAAAAGCAAACTATGCAGAGCAGATAAGATGGAAATGATTTGTGTGGAAAAAAGAGTAAAGCTACTTCAGAAATAATAGCTGCAACAACAACAATAATAATTGTTCACATCTTAAAGGGCACGCTGTCAGGAATCCTAGAAGCACATCAAACATGTCCTGATGTAGCACTCATCCATCCGAGGGGCTGTGGAGGTCTGATAGAGATCTGACACACGTACACCCCACCGATCAGTACAGCCGATCAATCTTTAAACATGAAAACTCTTAATAAGCACTCTTATATTCATGAAAACATCTATTTTGGAGTTATGAAATTATAAACACACCTTTAATAAATAAAAATATGTGGTACTATTTGCTAAAAATGCCCGGGTCAGCACCAGTTTAACTTCAGCTGATGTGTCTTCAAGTCCTGGACAAAAAGTCAAAGCTCACATTCTTTTAGCAGCTTTAGTTCATTTTTATGGTTTAAACGATTTTAAATGCAGGAATTTATAAAAAGTACCTTTCAGAGAAACATCAGTTTAATGGCAACGAGTCAGTTTTTGTAACATCTTTTCTTTGTTTAACACACTTTTCCCCCAAAACAGTTTTAGCATCACATCAGACAGAGGATCAGAGCTCCAGAGTGATTTTTTTAACACACAGTACCACACATACTGTACGTGCGCACACACACGCACACACTCACACACACACACACGCACGCACACACACACACACACACACAGGGCTTAGAGCCAGGTTGGCTCACTCGGCTCCACGCTATCTCTGATAAACAGATTTACTTTTGTTAAACAGTTTTTTATTTGTTCACTCAGTCTCTCCATCCTCTTTAATCCACAGTGTGTGTGTGTGTGTGTGTGTGCGCGTGCGTGCGTGCGTGTGTGTGTGTGCGTGTGTGTGTGCGTGTCTGCACAGAGAGACATGATGATGGTTGTCCTCACTGGAACCTTTTTCAGTTAAACCCTGTGTGAGAAGGTTTTTGTGCACCTGTGCGTCGGTTTACAGCCGACCCCTTAATGTGCTTGAATGCTTCAGTTTTGGTCGCTTGGGTGCAGTAAACACCCACAGCTTATCTTAAGCATGCGTTTCCAGTGGGTGTGCTGGCTGCAGAGGTGGACGGGTGGACGTAGCTTCTGTTACCTGTTGGTTGGGTGAAGATTTCACTCAGAGCAGCTCCCTGCTGTCGCAGACAGATGACTGTGTGGACAAAGGGAGCACATGTGCTTTGTCCTTTTAAATATGCCCAGGATTATTGGTTTTAAAATGTTTGAATTATTAGCCGATCGCACCACATTTCTTAAATATCTGAAGCAAGGACTGTGGACGGAGCTCTGGGACCAGAGGTGGTGCTGGAGCAGCAGCGCTAAAGGCAGGAACACCTAAAGAAATGCTTTGAATGTCCTTCAAGAAGCCTGAAGAACTTTTCCTGGAGATACTCAGAGTTCAGTCTGTGCTGAAGGATAAAGGTGTTCACACCAAACGCTCACTTTACAGCTCGTTAGACTTAGACACACACTGCTTTTGCCTGATTTGCTGCATTTCCATGTATGTTTGCACATTTCAGTCTCAGAGAAACCAAAGCAGTGAGCTTAAACACGCGATGAGAACGACGTCCTCTGGGAATTTTCCTGTGATTCGTGACAACAGCCGACACATTTACAGCGGACTAACACTACTACACAGCAAATCCAGCATGTCCAAATTAACACTGTTGGATTTGATTTCAACACTATTAAAGTGTCTATATGGGTCCACACCAGAGAGTGTTAATTTAACTCTTTTTGGAGAGTTGGTACGTTAACTCTGATTTAGTGTTAAACACCAAATCTGTCTGGAGTTGATAATTTAACACTTGGTGTTAAGAGTTTATATATTAACTCTCAAAGAGTATTTTAGTTTAACTACGTAAGAGTTATCTTCTAATTCATTCTAAAAAGCAGGAATTTTACTGTTCTGACCTTCTAGAAATTTCTTTTGGAAATAAACATTTACTAAAAAGATGCAATGGTTTTTGAAAAACATTTATTCTGAACTGTGCACCACAATTTCAAAACATTTTCTGAAAGATGTAACAGTGTACATGTTCTCACTTTCATTAGAATTTTGTTTATCAAAAGGTCTGACATGGTAAATGCAAATAACAGCATTCTCATCACTTATTTCTTCAATACAATATGCATGTCCTTCATTCATCCCTCTGTGGAACTGCAACGCACTTCTGCTCTCCCCCATATTCCATCTTCACAAGCATATCCTGTGCGGAGATTGAATAAAAATTAGTTGACACTAATTAATGGCACAAATAATCCGGTAATCAATTGCAGCACAGCAAAAAAAAGGAATCCTCTTTGAGCCATTACTTGTGTAAAGTATTTTCCCAAAAGACAAGGACACAGGCAACAGGTAATACTGAACTAAATGTAAAACCTCAACCTTTTTCATTTTTACCTAAACCGTGTGCACAAAACTCTGGAGGGATCTATGCTAACGTAGAATCCAGTCAGGACGTCAGCTACTGCTGTTTGCTCTCTTTTTTATGGGCGATCGTTTTCAGGCTTCAAGCAGCACCATTATACCAACATTTCACATTCTACACATTGTTTTAGGTGTATTTGACCAAAAGTTTGACTGAAAATTCACATGCAAGCTTTTTTTCAAGGCTGTGGTATTTGCCCGCAAACAATACCTTTCAGCTAGCTAAAACAGAATATTATGCTATCAGCGAGCAACATGGCTAATGCCTTTCACACAGCTTTGTCTCAACTCCAAAGAGCCACAGAAGTAAAAGCTCATGATAATAATTGAAATAATCTTTGAAAAAATGACTTACCAAGCATGGCAAACAACTCGAATATGTAGAGCAAAATGTTCTGAAACGGCTTCACTTCAGCTTCGATTGGAGCCGTGCTGGGGGCGGAGTCTGTGAATGTACTCTGTTGGTGTCATAGCCCCTGTAGGAGTTCAGAGTTAAGAGGTCAGGAGTTAATGTTTCCATTGTAACACCTCCAGATTTGACAGAGAAACACTCATTTTTAACACTCGATTTTAACTACTATCATTTTACACCTCAGAGTTACATTAAAAGAATGTGACTCTGCTTAGAGTAAAATTAACTCTACCTTTGCAAGAAGACTATTAACACCAAAACATTTAACACTTTTGAATTTGCTGTGTACTGCTCATTATTTGATCCGTTTTGAAGCATTTAAAAAAATGCAAACTCAAACTAATGTGTTGCATTTGTTTACCCTCCCCTCTCCTTCATTAGACTGCAGCAAATACTTAAAGCATGGGGCGAGTGTGTACCGGGAAGGATTTTGAAACAGGACTATGAAAGAAAGGTTCTGTGTTTCACGCATGGTGCAAATACTGCGTGAAAGCTAAAATAATTGATAGCTGAACAGATGCAGGACTCTCTGGCTGCCAGCAGAGATCAGGAGTGTGAGAGCGTGCAGGATCGCCCCGGGTCAGCCACTGCATCGCTGCACAGTGAATAGTATTTCCTGAGTCCTGCGTCAGTGAGCGCTGAGACACCAATGAATCTGCAACATGACTCCCTGGGAGCCGTGATCATGACGTTCGCTCTCCTACGACTGCAAATGTGATGCAGCGGTGCAGAATAAGTCACCTGTGAAATGTAATATCCGCACAGCTCTGCCCTCGCTCCACTTTTATCCACCTTCTTACTCTGCTGTCCTACAGTGGGGGTCTGATCTGGGTTTCACTTAGGTGCACCTTGCCCTCCTGTTGTATGTCGGTAGGCTACACAACGATCTGAAATGTCTAAGCTGAAGCTGTGGCAGGGCTGTTGTGGGTTTGGGCCCTGCGACACGTCTGAGGAGAAGTCGCAGCTCGTGAAATAAAAGCAGCGCGTTCAGAAGCATCGACGCTGCTTGAGTTAGTTTCATCAGCCACATGTGCGCTCGCTGCACAGCGACTCCAGCTCCGCCCGAGCTCTGCTGAAGTGGAAGAGCAGTGATGTCACTTCCACTCAGTGAGCACGGCGAGCGGTGATGCTCACTGCCTTTTACAGTGCATTCTGGGAATTTTCTATGGAGCTGTCGTGCATTGGAGTGATAGTGTCATCGGGGCACTCGCTTCACCATCGAGGGACCAAACAGTCGTGTTTCCTGCAGATGGCTGTGCTGCTCTTATCCTCGTGGAGCGTTAAACCTTCCAAAAAAATCCTCCAACAGACAAATGGAGCTGGTTCCTTCACTAAACTGCGTCCTTAGGAAAAGAGGAAGGATCCTGCTGAGTCATGCAAACTCCCCTGTGGGGTCTCCAGCTGTTATCCCAGCAGATCAGCTGATCTGAGTGCTCAGCTGAACAACTTGATCTGATGTCGTCGTGTTGGTGTTGTTCCTGGATCATCATCACTGATGTTGGTCCAGGTTAAAGTGACCAATCACACTGTAGTGATGCCATAGTTCTGGGACATGGAAACACAGTCACACCCTAACCACCCTCTTTGTTAGATTTTCTTTCCTGAGTGGACATCTGCAGGTGATTGGTCAGATCCAATGTTGGTGCATAAACAACACTGACACAAGGATATCAGATTGACCAAACTGCTTTAGCCTCTCCAAAGCTGCTGCACACCTCCCTGCAAGCCACTTTGCAACCCACGTCCACCCCAGCTCCTTCTTTTATATTGCCTGATGCAGTCGTTGTTGGTGTTGATACCCAACCCAAGAAATATGGTTGTTGATAATGAATTAGTTATCTTATATATTTTTAATGCTTCCATGGGATCCCTGCTGTGATCAGATGTCTCTGGAAGATTAACGATGTCACATAAGAGTTTGTGAGTCACAGAGTAAAGGATGTGATGGTTTGACTTGATGAATTTGCCCATTCTTTTCACCGTTCCTTCAAAGACCATTTTTCATTTACTTTTACTTCTTTCATCTCTAGGTAGGCTGGCTGGAGCCCAGTCGAGTGTGGCGCCATCTGTTTAAAGGTGCACTTTAGCTGTAGACATGGAAATAAAACAGGGCCTAAAATTGAGCCTTGTGGGATTCCTTACAGGAACTTGATTTACATCCATCTGTACAAACACACTGAACCAAGCTGTGGCCCCTGTAGTCACTCCAACTATCATCTCTGAGTCTTCACAGCAGCAAACAGGGCAACGCTACTTCCTGTCCAAAGCATTAAAAATATAACTTGTTGCTGCTGCTGTTTTTGCGCTTCGACTGAGCTGTAAGAAAGGAGTCGCCTCGAGGACCCTTCAAGGCTGAAGCAGTCACATTGCTGCACGCTCATGCCTGCGTATACTGATGGGAGTAACGAGGCGTCAGCCGCCTATAAGGTGTGCCTGTGCATGAACACGTGTTCACTGACATGTTTGCATCACGCTATCCTCCAGCACAGCTGATGCACAGGTCTATAATTGATTACAGGCCTCTGTCTCATCTGTGTACACCTCAAGCCTTTCAGTCAGGATAAAAATATGACGGGTTCAGTGATTGAGTATACGAATCAGGTTCCAGGACTTCTGTGAAACGACACGTAGCCCAATTTATATCCGCCCTGTGAGAACATGTTCAGGGAACTTGTCCTGTTCAGACAACACGAGCATGCATATCTGTGTGTCAGGGGAAATGCAACAATATGCAGGGCCTCCTTTGTCATGCTTTTCATTCCCTAACACGTCAGTGTGTGAAAGGTCTGCGCTGCAGGCCAGTTTAGACTCTATAGACTCACTCGCTGTTGGATTTGAGTCTCTCGCTGAAAAAAGATTCCATCAGCTGCCTTCAGAGCATCAGAGCTTTGATGGGGCTTCGTGGACGTGGACTAACGTCTTCCCTGTTATCTTTGACCTGATAACAAGCTGGATGTTCGCCTCCTCATCAGTCTGGAGAACGCGGTATCCTTGATTTCCAGTCAGTCAGGCCACAGGATGGTTTCCACGTGGTCACGAGGGACAACTGTATAGTTTCTCCTCCTGTTCTCGTGTAAATGATCTCTGTGGTTATTTATTTTTACGTTTCTGACAGTCGCATGTGCTTCTCTATGTGTGACTTAGTCGTGTTATGTTGTGTGTCTGCAGGACTACCGAGTGAACATCTTCCTCCGTCAGCAGTGGAACGATCCCAGGCTGGCGTATTCCGAATACCCCGATGACTCTCTGGACCTGGATCCCTCTATGTTAGACTCCATATGGAAACCGGATCTGTTCTTCGCCAACGAGAAGGGAGCCCACTTCCACGAAGTCACCACAGACAACAAACTGCTCAGGATATTCAAGAACGGCAATGTTTTGTACTCTATAAGGTGAGCAGCAGCACGGTTAAGAAAAACCTTCGTGACACATGGAGTCATGTCACTCTGACTTCTGTTTATTTCCTGTAATTTGAAGGTACAAGCTCCTTTATGCGTGAAACCAAGGATCCGTGTGCAGTGTACATACATGCATGCATGCTTTCATAGCCAGAGGCACGTAGCGAACTCTGAGATACCGAGGAAGACGCATCTGCAGAATGAATATATGCACGTCTGCAGTCGTGTCTATTTAATCAGGTCACTGATATAAAAATGTTTAGAATATCTTCCTGTTGTTGGGTTTAAGTCCATCGCCTCAGACTTCATGGTGCTAAATGTAAGTCTTTGATATGTGAAAGTAAAGTGCTTTACAGGTTAGTTAATGAACAGGTCCAAACTTTGGAGCAGTTTTAGGCTGATCTTCAGAAATGTTCTGATTTGAGCTCGCTGCTGCCTCGCCACATGTCCTCTGGCCTCACACTGTTTTCTCACTGCTAGCTCGTCGCGTTTAAACACTGGACCGCATTTATTCATTTGACTAATCTGACTTGCAAATGTTATAATATGAGCTCCGATTAAACATTTATTCTTCATTTTTGGGTTTAGTGGAACTTTTTATGTCCATCGTGAGTCAAAGAGAGAAGGTCTTCATGTGCCTGCTTTAGGATTTAAACATTAGATGCTGACAGTGGTTCTGTAAGTTTGTCAGAGTGGGATCTCGTTTCTGAATATTTTGATGTATAAAGTCTGATATTATCGGGTATCCTCTTGGTTCCAACAGTGCAGGTGGCACATTGATATAAACTGACATGTTACGATGTCTGTGACTTTGAACCCACGGTCTCGGTCTTCAGTGTCTCCTCTCTTTCTTTTCAGGCTAACGTTAACTCTGTCGTGTCCCATGGATCTAAAAAACTTCCCGATGGATGTTCAGACGTGCATCATGCAGCTGGAGAGCTGTAAGTACTGCATGACTGTACACACTCGCAGCACTTTCTGTATGAACGATGTACAGTGTGTCTTTAACCCTTTAAACCCTAACCTGTCGCCGGTGACGGAAAGGGTTTCAAGCAGGCGTGGGTAACTCCAGGCCTCGAGGGCCGGTGTCCTGCAGGTTTTAGATCTCACCCTGGGTCTTCACACCTGAATCACATGATTAGTTCATTACCAGGCCTCTGGAGAACTTCAAGACATGTTGAGGAGGTCATTTAGCCGTTTAAATCAGCTGTGTTGGATCACGGACACATCTAAAACCTGCAGGACACCGGCCCTCGAGGCCTGGAGTTGGACACCGGCCCTCAAGGCCTGGAGTTGGACACCCCTGGGTTAAAGGGTTAAGAAACACCTTTCATTCAGGCTGTGAGCCATTGAGCTCCGTTCTTAATTACAAAGAAGCTCTTTTCAGCTCCAGATTTTTGGTTTGGCAGCGTTTTTACATCTGATGCGATTAGTGTCACTACCTGGAATCAAACCGGTGACTTGAGCTTGCCGGGTAAATGTGCTAACCACTACACCACCAACAATTAGAAGGGCAGTTAAATATCCACCGTCAATGCAAAACTGCAGGAGATGCAATGTTATGGTCAAGGTGCAGAGAAGGATGCATCATCGAGGAGCTGCGACTCGGTCACATGTGAACATTTAAAATTTATGGTCACAACACGACAGGGCGGCTGGTGATGGGGCGGGGTCTTTGACTCCAAGTCAAGCTCGTTGTTGCAGCTGTGCCCCGCGACTCCTTCAGGCACACCTGGGAAAACAGAGTCCTCGTCTTCACATCAGCAGCCAAACTGCAGCTGACAAGCCGTGTCGTTCTGCCACACGTGTGTTCATACGTACGCGGAGATGCTTCTTCTTCACCTGCCTGCATCTCTCTCTCTATCCCAGCATCCTCCTGTGTCACACCAACCCTCACACGTCCACAGAACAAACTCTGAACTCGCCTGCGACACATTTTGAAGGTTTCCTCGGTGGGAGATGAATCCCTACACGAATACAGGAAAACACTAACAGATCGCTTTCTTGGTGCCAGAATGCAGCTGACATTTAAAGAGCCTGTTTGCTCCATGGATGAACAAGTTCCCCCTGCCATGTGGACTACTGCACCCCTCCCTCTTTACCATCTGGAGGACCATCTTTGAACTGACAGTAAGCCAGATGGTTCCTCATCCTCAGTCCAGAGGACACAGCGTCCGTGATGGGATGGGTTTCTACTTGGTCACAGTCCACCTTAAATGGACCATGAGCCAAAATGCAGCTGACATTTAAAGAGCCATTTGGGGAGCTGTTAGCAGGGTCTGCTCTCCTGTCGGCCGTCGCCTTGATTCTGAAGCAGACGTGTGCTGCGGCTGGATCAGCTAAACTTTCTGACCAGCTGATGGGAGATGCTTCAGAGGCTGCGGCTCTGGGCCGCTGTGAATTTGCAGAGATAGACAGGAGCTAATTACAGCGGCAGTCATTCCCAGCGAGGCTCAGAATGAGATTAAAACTCTGATCCGTGTAGATAATGTTTAAATCCCCCCCCCTCACAGACAGATAAAAGCAGCCCGAGTGTGGATTAAGACTTCTGTCATGGAGAGGGAAGTTCCTCGGGTTAAAGCTGTGTGCTTAAACATACAGCAGCCCCCCGCCCGCCGCCGCCGCCTGTCGTGTTTCTGCTCCGCGTGAACATGTATATTCCATATCCCAGCGATACGTCTCCTCCGATCCGTCTCCGCACCCACAGAGGCTCGGTGCGTGACTCTGAATATGTAGCACGCTGCTTCTGTTCAGACGTGTGCTGCCTGCACACGCAGGAAGTCCGTGCTGCAAACAATACCATGATTTCAGAATCTGTTGATGTCGTGCGGATGATGCTCCAGAAAGCTGGATGAAGAAGAGATTCATTCATCCATCCTGAAGTATATTTAGTCTCCCTCCATGGGAACATATTTTAGCAGCATATCTTTTTAAGGAAGCAGTCGTGTTTAATGATGTTGATACAGTTATGATGACGAATCCATCGTCTGCCCAATCAGAGGCCTGGCCTCAGGGACACAGCCCTCGAAGAGCTTATTCATCTTCACTGGTAGTTCCAGTCCTCTCTGACCCACATACACACACATAGAAACACACACACACTGAGACGTAAGCACACGCACACACAGACACGCACAGATTATTTGCATTGCTGCTCCCTGATGTCAGACGAACCATAAGGACGCATCAGGACATACTGGCATGCAGAGGAAATGAGTCGTGACGTGGTCCGTGTTCGAGGACAGAAAGTCCTCGGTCCAGGTTTATGTCTCGTTCCGTGAAACATAATTGGAGGCTGTGGTTGCAGCCTGACCCTGTTCAGGTCGCGTCCGGGACCAGCCGAGCTTGTAAGTGCAGCGAGTCGACAGTCACGGCCGCCGCTGCCACCGGAGGCCGTCGTAAGATTTAAAAGCATCCCGAGCCGAGCACAGATGCTCGTGTGGAAGGCTGCAGGCCTCCTCTGTTTTTCTCTTTTTTAACATGCAAACACTTTTCACGCACTTTCAGCCGAAGCTTAAGAAGCAGGATGAACTCATTCTTTCTGTGCATGGCTGCAGGCTTGCACCAGCACATACCAGCTGCTTCCTGCGCTCGCCGAAGAGCCCCGCAGCGCTCCGACCGCACGCATTCATACGTGGCTTCCGCTCTCCCTCTGCCTTCACCCGGACACAGAAGAAGAGGGGCCACTGAAAGCTGGATATAAGACGCATGTGTGAAAACAAGAATAATATCACGGCATCTGTTTGCATTAACATCAAGCCTCCTGCATCATCCAGCCATCTCTGGCCCGTCCTCGGGCACGTTGCAGTGCCTCTCTGATGTGTGTGGTGATATCTGTGCTGGTGGTGCGTTTGGCCGTGAGCTCTATCTAAAAACATCCAGTGTCCTGTGTGCTGAGGACGGGACGCACCAATGAGATGCACGAGTCCTAAAGATGGGAAAACTAAGGAAGCTAAACAGAGCCGGAAATCAGGGCTGACACAAGAACAGGCTGCAGCGATCTGCAAACGTCGTCCTCGAACATCAGTCTGAGAGCGTCTGCGAGCTGCGGAGAGCAGCTGCTGGACTTTCACAGCTCAGCAGTCCTCGCTCTGCTTCCTCCTTTTTTTGGTATCCAGATGTGCCAGCTGTGAGTCCCACAGGCACGCCCCCTAAACATCAGAGCTGCAGGCGTTGACCTGAGCGCTGATAATGAGCTGGATGCTCTCCTCTTCAGTCCGAGGATGCGGCGTCCATGTTTGGATGAGTCTGACCTCAGATCAGTTTTAAAGGAGCTTTGGTCCAGAGGAGATGGCGCCGGTCACATCTGGCTTCTTCTCTGCGCACAGAGATTCCTCCACATGATGACGATGAGATGTTCACAGTGAGGAGCATCGTTCTGAAAACCAGTTTGTGGATGCAGTTTCTGAGAACTTCTGGCCCTCTGAGACGCTCTTTTTATACCCGATCATGTGACTGACCTGCTGACAGCCTGATTAGCAGCTCAGTGTTCCTCCAGCTTTTTCTTTCTCGTCCGAACTACTTTTCCAGCTTCTTGTTGCAGCCCTGCAGATCTTTTAGAGACGTGTTGCTGCCCCCAAACTCAAAATGAGCTCATAGTTTTTTCACTTTAAACATTTGATGTTTTTTTTATGTTGGGTTGTGAAAAAATCTGAGATTTACGAATCATCATGCTCGTGTAAATGAGGCATGTTGTACAGAGCAAGAACCAGGCCAGTTACCATGTGAGGCACAGGTGAGCCGACACAGGTGAAAACACAGCAGACGGTCACAAAGGGGGAAAAATCAGAACAAGACACGAGAGAAAAGTACCCTTCAAAATAAAACAGGAAATAACCAAAAACACAGTGATGCTGAAACACAGAGACCGAGGACCACCGAGGAAACGATGCCGACACAGAGATGCACATTTAAAAACAATAAAAACATTAAAAACACTGAAGCTGCATAAATGGAGACCCTGGGTGTGTTCAGCATCTGTCGTAGTGCGGGCCCCACGAGGAAGGAAAACGTGCCTGCTGCCCTGAAACACCGACAGTCTGCAGACACAAGAGTGCGAACACAAGTCGACACAATCTGAAGAAAAGATGGTCAAACTACACACAGACTTGTGCTCTGTGGCCTTTTTTAAATCTTTTGTCTCTCATAATTTCTGTGTTTCAGTCGGCTACACCATGAACGACCTGATCTTTGAGTGGCAGGAGAACGGACCTGTTCAAGTGGCCGACGGCCTCACGCTCCCACAGTTCATCCTCAAAGATGAATCAGACCTCCGATACTGCACCAAGCACTACAACACAGGTAACACACACACACTGCCGTAAGCATCAGGATGCAGGTAAGATGCACACACAATGAAACGGTTGCCACGTTTCATCCGTCACGTTTGTGCTCCAAGGATCGAGTCGAAAAACAAAGTGAGGGAGAAACAAACCGACTGACAAAGCAGGTCCTGACCAGACATGGATGTAGTGTGTGTGTGTGTGTGTGTGTGCGTGTGTGTGTGTGTGTGTGTGTGTGTGTGTGCGTGCGCGTGTGTGCGTGCGTGTGTGTGCGTGTGTGTGTGTGTGTGTGTGTGTGCGTGTGTGTGTGTGTGTGTGTGTGTGTGTGTGCGTGTGTGCATGTGCGCGCGCGTGTGTGCGTGCGTGTGTGTGTGTGTGTACACATATGTTTGTAGGGACCAAAATTTGGAAGTTTACTATACGAGTTCAATTCAATTCAGCTTTATTTACACAGCGCCAAATCACAACAACAGTCACCTCTAGGAGCTTTATACTGTAAGGTCGACCCTACAATAACACATACAGAGAAAAACCCAACAATCATATGACCCCCTATGAGCAATCACTTTGGCGACAGTGGGAAGGAAAAACTCCCTTTTAACAGGAAGAAACCTCCGGCAGAACCAGGCTCAGGGAGGGGCGGGGCCATCTGCTGTGATTGGTTGGGGTGAGAGAAGGAAGACAGGATAAAGACATGCTGTGGAAGAGAGACAGAGGTTAATAACAGATATGATTCAATGCAGAGAGGTCTGTTAACACATAGTGAGTGAGAAAGGTGACTGGAAGGAAAAACTCAATGCATCATGGGAATCCCCGGCAGCCTACGTCTATTGCAGCATAACTAAGGGAGGATTCAGGGTCACCTGGTCCAGCCCTAACTATATGCTTTAGCAAAATGAAGACCATCACTGGATTCAGGCCAACCAACAGCAGGGGAGCTGAGGGAGGTGAGAATAGAGCCGACGAGTTGAATCTGTTTTTCAATAGATTCGACACCACAGTGTCTGCTCCCACCCCCACAACCTCACCTGCAGTCAGCCTGGAACCCAGAGCCACACCACTGTGCCAGCCTCTCTTCACATGTTGCCTCCTGTGAGATTCCTGACACCCCTCCCCCACCCATCACCTTCACTCAATACCAGGTTGAGATGCAAATGAGGAGACTTCACTCAGGCAAGTCTGCTGGACCAGACGGAGTGAGTCCCCTTGTCCTCAAGGCCTGTGCCCCCCAGCTGTGTGGAGTCTTTCATAAACTGTTTATGCTGAGTCTGAGTCTGCAGAGGGTCCCGGTGATGTGGAAGACATCATGCCTCGTCCCTGTACCAAAGACGCCACGTCCCAGTGGCCCCCAGGATTACAGGCCCGTGGCACTGACCTCCCACATCATGAAGACCCTGGAAAGGCTCATCCTGGACCAGCTGCGACCCATAGTAAGACCACAGCTGGATCCCCTTCAGTTCGCTTATCAGCCTCGTCTCGGAACAGAGGACGCCATCATCTACCTGCTCAATCGTGTCTACACCCATCTGGACCAGCCGGCGAGCACTGTGAGGGTCATGTTTTTTGACTTTTCCAGTGCTTTCAACACCATCAGGCCGACCCTCCTGGGTGATAAGTTAGCAGCGATGCAGGTGGATGCTTCTCTGGTGTCCTGGATTGTTGATTACCTGACAGGAAGACCACAATATGTACGTCTCCCACAGTGTGTGTCTGACAAGGTGATCAGCAACACAGGGGCACCACAGGGGACTGTCCTCTCCCCCTTCCTCTTCACCCTCTACACCACAGACTTCAGCCACTGCACAGAGACCTGCCATCTTCAGAAGTTCTCTGATGACTCTGCGGTGGTTGGATGCATCAGCAGGGATGATGAGACAGAGTACCGGGCTGTGGTCGACTCCTTTGTCACGTGGTGTGAGCAGAATCATCTGCAGCTCAACGTGGCAAAGACCAAGGAACTGATCGTGGACTTCAGGAAGACCAGGAAACACTTGACCCCTGTTTCAATCCAGGGGGTCAGTGTTGACATTGTGGAGGACTATAAATACCTTGGAGTACACATTGACAATAAACTGGACTGGGCTAAAAACACCACAGCACTTTACAGGAAGGGCCAGAGTCGTCTCTATTTTTTGAGGCGACTGAGGTCCTTCAGCATCTGCCAGAAAATGCTGAGGATTTTCTATGAGTCTGTTGTGGCCAGTGCGATCCTCTATGCTGTTGCATGCTGGGGGAGCAGGCTGAGGGTCGCAGATGCCAACAGACTTAATAAACTGATCCGTAAGGCCAGCAATGTTGTGGGGATGGAGCTGGACTCCCTCAAGGTGGTGTCGGAGAGGCGGATGCTGTCCAAGATAAAGACAATGTTGGATAACACCTCCCACCCACTCCATGACATGTTGGTCAGTCACAGGAGCTCGTTCAGTGAGAGACTGAGATTACCCATGATGCACCACTGAACGACACAGGACATCATTCCTGCCTGTGGCCATCTCCCTGTACAACGCATCCACTTAACACACTGTTTGCTGCTACAGCTACACATGTTTCTTTTCCAAATATTTATTTATAAGTGACTTATGTATGTATGTATGTATATATATGTATATATTGTACTATTCTTATTTAGCGTATTGTCTGTCTTGTCTTAATGTTGGTTTAAAATGGAGCACTGTAACAAAAAATAATTTCCCCCAGGGATCAATAAAGTATTCTGATTCTGATTGATTCTGATTCTGATTCTGAAAAAGGAAAGTTTGAAGCCTAATCTTGAAAGTAGAGATAGTGTCTGTCTCCTGAATCCAAATTGGAAGCTGGTTCCACAGAAGAGGGGCCTGAAAACTGAAGGCTCTGCCTCCCATTCTACTTTAAATACTCTAGGAACAACAAGTAGGCCTGCAGAGCGAGAGCGAAGTGCAGGCTAATCGAGTAAATCGATTTGTTGATCAATTATTAAGTCATGTACTAACAGAGACTTGGAGGAGAGAGACCTAATATTTAATAATCCACATTTCACAGTTTTACTCTTTGGTTCAGATGTGGATACTGTATTGTTCTTTCTTTGTAATTGTTTATGTTTAAGTTGTTTGTTGCTGGTTTTTAGTTTGTTCTTTGTCTGTTTGGGAGCTGACACAGTCTCTATGGAGATGGGTTTTTGGGGGGTAGCAGGAGGAGAGAAGCTGCAGAGAGGCGTGTAAGACTGCAGCTCTGCTTCCTGGTCCCAACTCTGGATAGTCATATTTTGGGGGGTTTAATAAATTTGTCCATGTTTCTAGAAATGAGAGCTGCTCCATCCAAAGTGGGATGGATGCCGTCTCTCCTAACAAGACCAGGTTTCCTCCAGAAGGTTTGCCAATTATCTATGAAGCCCACATCGTTTCTGGGACACCACTCAGACAGCCAGCAATTTAAGGACAACATGCGGCTAAACATGTCACTCCTGGTCTGATTGGGGAGGGGGCCAGAGAAAACTACAGAGTCCCACATTGTTTTGGCAGAACAGAGTCAGAGTTTGACCCGCGGCGGGTGTGTCGCCGAGTGGGTAAAAGCGGTTAGACACATGAACAAGTTGGTGGTGTCTTAAACAGAAGCCCCAGGTACACATATGTTACAAGTATCATTACTGCTAAAGGAGGCCGAGGGACAGGTGAAGCGGCCATGCTGCTAGCGAGTCGGCTACGAGGTGGGAGTATCCTCTCGCCCCCGTCGCTCATGCCAAAGCCTATGTTGAAGTTTTCCTGTCTGCAGGTTTGTGACTGTCGCTCCTTTGTCACAGGAAAGTTCACCTGCATCGAGGTGCGCTTCCACCTGGAGCGTCAGATGGGCTACTACCTGATCCAGATGTACATCCCCTCCCTGCTCATCGTCATCCTGTCCTGGGTCTCCTTCTGGATCAACATGGACGCCGCACCGGCCCGCGTGGCCCTGGGCATCACCACCGTCCTCACCATGACGACGCAGAGCTCAGGCTCCAGGACCTCACTGCCTAAGGTGTGTGTGTGTGTGTGTGTTGTTCGTTGTGAGGCTGTAATGATGACGCGGTTCACAGTAGGCGGTCCTCAGCCGCCGCTGCGTGTCCAGCAGAGGTGATGCTGCATCCATGTCTTCTCTTCTCTCCGGCAGACTCAGCCTTCCAACCATTCCATCTTTTTTTCCTTCCCATCACAGACTCTCAATTATTCAATCAGTATTTATTTCTACAGCACATTTAAAAAGGGAAGTGTCCATGAAAGTGCTTCACACAAGGCAGATTCCAACCAATGGCAACAAAAACAGTTAATAAACAGGTTTAGTTACAGTTACAGTGACAGTTACAGTTACATAGCACAAATGCAGACCGGGTGGAAGTCCGAACTAGTTTGCTTCAAAGGCTAGGTGGAACAGGTGAGTTTTTAAATGATTGAATGGAGTCTGACATGCGGGGTTTAGGTGCAGCCATTGCAGAAGCTTGGCACTTCAGTTGGTATTGTGGAGGTGTAGCTGCTCTGCAGCAGAGTAACATCTCCATCACAAAGTGCTGCCGTTCCTACCCCAGAAAAACAAAAGCACACACTCAGCTGTTCATGATGTAAAACCTCACAATTCAGAGCAGCTTCCACCACAGCCCAGACAAAGCTCCTGCATCCACTCTGGAGACAGCTGGTGAAGCAGAGCAACACAAAGCCTGCAGGCACGGGGGTCACACAGTGACCCAGGGACGTTTTGAATGTGATTGGTCGATTGGACAGGGGTTTATACATGTTAATGTCTCATCTGGAGTTTGCTTTGGACCAGGTTAGGTCTGCGGCAGATGTTACCATGGTGACGTGCTGCTGAGTTTTTGTCCTCCGCCATCTTACCGGATGTTTTGCACGCACAAACCGAAGTCTGTTTATTCCACACATCATGCGTCTGGCAGAGCGTGAGTGAGAACAAGCCCCACAGTCCTGCTCTGGTATCGTGTATGCATGAGAAACAATCAGACACGGAGCGCTCGTTACATAAGCCTTATTAACTCATCAGCACACTCATCCCTCCCTCACATACTGTACACACACAAAGGCTAGGCCGAACAGCTGTGTGTGTGTGTGTGTGCGCGTGTGTGCGTGCGTGTGTGTGTGTGTGTGTGTGTGTGTGTGTGTGGAGGTTAGGAGGTTTCTCATGTTTCCAGTGCTTAACAGAGCTTTGCACTCCAGTATGTTACATGTGTCTGAATAAGTCATCGTTTCATAAAGGAGGGCAGTTACATCTTCTTGACACCACGGGTGTCACAGCAGCGCACTCAGACACACACACACACACACACACACACACAGCTGCAGCCCTGAAATAAAGTCTATAATTATTGCAGAAAATGAAACATCTGTGCAGTCGGAGTTACGTTTGAGACTCACTGTGAACTTAAACCACTGACGGTGAGCGCCTCCAGCCTGCTGAATGAAGCGTGTGTGTGTTTACAGGTCTCTTATGTGAAGGCCATCGATATCTGGATGGCCGTGTGTCTTCTGTTCGTCTTCTCTGCGCTGCTGGAGTACGCCGCCGTTAACTTTGTGTCGAGGCAACACAAAGAGCTGCTGCGCTTCAGACGGCACAACAAGAATAAGAGCAAGGTACAGAAAAGTCCCACACACTGCACAGCACAGCGAACGCAGCACCATCCAGAGTGAGGAACACCTACACACAGTTTGTGACCTGCATCCACAGACTGATGGACCGCTGTGACTCGTGTGCTCTGGGCTGAGGCTGCCACCGTGTGGTGACACGTTGTTGTTGCAGCGTTCTGCTCAGAGACGGCACGAGGTGAGAAAGGCCCAGATCCAATCCGGCTCACTGTGAGGAGCGCAGGTCCACGCCGTCCAGGCTGAGGCTGAGCACCCCGGCTGAGGGGAACGCTGACAGCAGCACAAATCATTCATCGTGGGAATTTTCAGCCTCGTCCGATGTTTAGAGTTCAGGAAAACTAAGGAAAACTTTGACTCGCTGCATCCAGGAAAAAATCTCTTCCAACTTCTGTTATTTAAATTTTTCATATATCTGTGCAGAAGTCATGAGTACACTTTTGGCCCATCCCAGGGTGGAAAAATCCCTGAAAGATTTCAGGATAAAAGTCTGGATTAGCTTTAGACGTGTGTCACGTATAAACCTGCACACACATCTCGTTTGTTTCTATGGAAACACTTTTGAAATGTGCTAACTCGTTATTTTTATTCTTATTAGAATTTATAGAAAGACAGAGATATGTGGGAGCATGTCAGAAATGGATTTATCACTTCCATCTGACGTTTGAGCTTCCAGCTCAGCGTGGAGCGCCAGGTCGGATTGGAGCTGGGCCGGAGAGGGAGGAGGAAGTGGTGGAGGAATCGGTGCTTCTCGCTCCGCATGTTTGAGTCATCTCGCTGTATCGGTGCATGACGCAGCATGTAACCGCATCAGTGTGATGATTCTGTGTTTCTGCAGCCATCCAACCCGGATGAGCCTGAGCTCGGTGCGTGATCACGACCTCGGCGGGCTGGAAGATCAGCATTCAGTCAACTCGCCAACACAAACGTGTCACTGACACGTCCTGATGAAAGCACAGACGCTGAGCCTGTGGGTCTGAAGACTGAATGTGAACAGAGACCTGCAGACACACTAAGTCTACTGTTTAACACAATGAAATAAAAACAAACACACATGGAAACAATTTTGGAAAAGAAAACACATAAAAAATCATTTTACGGTCGATTTAGCTCATAGACAGCGTCTGATGCAAATCCATCAGCGTTCCTATCTGTGCGTCTGTGCAAGCAGCTGAACGTTTCCCTGCGTTGACTGAACGGCTGAGCGGCCCAGCCTGCTCTTTTTCTTTTGTTCTTCCTTTTGCTTTCTGTTGACGTGTGCATGCTGTCGGTCGGTAGATCAGTGGAGGTGCCGTTGATCCAGAGGAGCTAGCCGAGTCCCTTCGTCGTATTAACACTGACGACGGCCTCAAAGCGGCAGAGCCTCTGTACGGATCTATGACCAACATCTACACCAGCAACCACGGGGTAATGCCACGCTGCATGTGTGTGTGTCTGTGCGCATGTTTCTCTTGCAGGAGCTCCTCCTCCATCAGTCTGACACTTTTCACACAGCAGCTTCATAAATAAGACAGGATGTGTTGAAGGAGTAAAATGGTGACACGAACATAAACGTATTTCTCTGATGTGTGCGAGTCGTGACTGTTTCTGTGGTTTTTAATGACATATTTCCAGATGAGTGCACATCTGGATCAGGACAGTTTGAGTGAGCATGTAAAACTTCAGCTGAGCTTAACTGTGCTCAGAAATGTCTTCAGCTTACAGAGTATGTGTCGGTTTGTCCAGACAAACACGCGGCCGCTCAGTGATGATGAACAGCTGGAGGCTGGGACATTGTCTCCCACCGGCCGCCTGCAGAGCGGCCTGACTGTGTGGACAGTCTGAGGATGCTGTAAGCTGACAGGAAGTCTGTGAGCCAAAGAACAAAAATCACAGGACGCCAGCACAGACTCTGACATCACTGTTTATCCACAGGCATGGTTTTTAAATGATGATGTCACTCATTAAGGGAACAAAGGTATCCACACCTGCCTGTCCTGAGTGTAACCTGATACCTGCTGTTTGTCTCACTGGAGGGTTTCCAGCATCAAAGCATCTGAGTCTGGTTTAAGTCCAGACTTTGACTCGGACGCTCCAGAACCTTTATTTTGTCCCTTTGAGCCAATCAGAGGCGGAGCTGCTGGTTCCTGCGTGGTTAGTCTGATGCACACGTGACTCAAAGCTTCAGAAAGTTCAGCTTCTGTCTCGTCAGCCCTCAGAATATTATCCTCCAGATGTTTGTTGGCAGATGTGCGACGAGACTTTGTGATCTTCTTGGTCAGCAGTGGTTTCTGCTTGGACTCTCCCATCTTTGCCCCGCCTCTTTCTTACCGTTGAGTCGTGACCTCTGACCCTAGCTGAGCTTAATAGATGTTGTTCTGGGCTCTTCTGTGACCTCCTGGATGAGTCGGCGATGGTTCCCAGGCTCTCAGCGTGGGTCGCTGGAGTCCCACAGCCTTAGAAATGTCTCCGTCACCCTCTCAGGCTGATGATGTCACTGACTTTGCTCCTCAGCTGCTTCTTGAGATCGTGGCGTGCTGCCGTTTGAGATCTTTCAGTCTGCTTCAGTTGGTCTTCGTCTATTTTAGTGATGGCAGCAGGCCTGGCAGTAATCAGACCTCGTGATTTTTCACGCAGGGCAGGAAGGTTTGGATACATACAGCTGTTTACTGATGGCTGACATCTCTCTGCACATTTAACTGAAACCGCAGCTGTAACACCTGAACTAATCTTTAGATTATTTTTGTGAATCAATGGCTCCCAAAAACATCTTCATCCTTATTATGATCTCATATACAAACATTTCTCGGCTCAGTGTCGTCACATTTCTGCCTAAAATTTGATTCAAAAGCACGCGGCAGGTGTAAAGATACCTTTTGTAATTTCCTCAGCAGAGTTTAACTAAAGCTTTCACCACCAGGGGGCAGAGTTTAAACTCTGAGCTAAACTCTTAATGACTCGTTGCACTGCTGGTTTCTCTTTAACGCCTCACAGCTGGTGTTTGTCTGTAGGTCAGCTTCAGAAGGTTTTAAACAGGAACGTAGAGAAAGTAGCTCCGAGCACCAACCCGAGGAAATCTGAATTCATTTGCTTCTTCGTTTTTGTGCTTCGGTCAGGTGTGGTGCCTCGCTCAGAGGCCAAACCGGTGAACAGATTCACAAATAATCCGTGACCCCCTACCCCTTCCTCCCCTTGCTCCTCCTCTTCCTCCTCGTCTCTCCAACAGGAAGGGGGGGCACATGAGAGCAGGCTGACCCCTGCTGCCGCCGTGACCTCCACCCCGAGTAACAGCAAGGAGTCGAAGGCCAGCGCCAACAACGCCGTGAGTGCACTGAACACGCCGGGAGCCACGGCGCAGAACGCTACCCAGAATGCACCTGCAGCAGCCAGTGGGGGTAAAAGCATGGAGGAGATGAGGAAGCTGTTCATCGACCGAGCCAAAAAGATTGACACTGTGTCGAGGGCCGGCTTCCCGCTGGCCTTCCTCTTCTTCAACATATTCTACTGGGTCCTGTACAAGATACTGCGGCACGAGGACGTGCATAAGCAGTAGAGACAAAGGACGAGAGATTATTCAGACGCAGGCGCACAAACATCTGCATTTCCTTTTCCATGAACCCCAGAGAGCCAATCAGGATGATCTTTGTCATGAAGGATGGATAAACTGGATCTCTGCCTGAAAACCACAGAAAACTTTTTTAAAGGTTCATCTAGTTAAAAATAATCTTCTGATAGTCTTTGATACCAAGTCTGTGATGTTGAAATTAAAAATGTTGTTGAAGAGTGCGTGGCAGACGTGACGGAGCAGCAGAGAGGGCGCCACGTGTCGGGATTACGTCCTCCACGTGGAATTCATTCTTTTCCAGTCTGATAATATTTTAGTGGTGGAAAATCTGACCTGCCAAAGACAAAGTGGGGGATTTCAGTTAACTGAAACCAGCTCGATCAATAGCGTGAAGGATACTGTGACTCACGGCCAGCTGGGCTGAACGTCTCAACCACACGTAAGTGCGAGAAACTGCAGTTCCTCTAATGGCCTCTAGAGGGCGGCGCCAAAAGTGAGTCAGCGCCTGTAGACTCGTAGACCATCTGGTCTCTGTAGCTGATTTCACCATTTGTAACAACTCTATCCATTTAAACTGTAAGGCTTCGCATTATGAGGGGCGTGGCCTCGTGATAAACAGGTGGGTGGAGACACAGGCAGTGTATCAGTCAGCACAGTGGTCTTGAGTTTGAAGCACAGCCTGCAGCTTCACTTCCAGGTCTGCTGTGTTGTGTATAACAGGTGTGAGGATTCGATTTCCCTGAGAGGCCCAGACGCTGATGCAGTCTCAGCGATCACAGGTCTGCTATCAGCTGAACGTAAAACTTCTGGAAGCTTAAAAGTATTTAGAAAAATAACCAGTAAAAAGACAAGTGTGTAGATATCCTGTGTGCTGTGGACGTATCTCATCAGCATACTAATGTAAAAGTCTGAAAAAGCCGGATTCCCAGACTGAAATGCGGCAGGCGGCGTGCAGCTGAGCTCGGGCTCCGGGTGGAGAAGTGCAGCTTAGATCTGTCTGTCTCTGCTACAGTTAAAGCCTCCGTCGCTCCACCGCAGTCTGAAGTCTGAAAAGTGTGAGCTCGTCTGTTTAATCCTCTGAAACAATACTGGTTCAGACAAAGATTGCACATAAAAGACAGACAAAGACACTGTACCATAGTCCTGAGTTTTCTGTGAGTTTTAGTATTGTGTCTGTTCTCGTGACAGATCGGTTTCAGATCAGCTCAGGCTGACCTGATCTGAAACCGCCTGGAAAGAAGTGAAAGCCACAAACCTGAGAAGGACTCTGATGTCAAAGCCTTAATGTTACCGTTCTGGCTGCCAAAGGGGAAGCGATTACATGAGCTAGCCTGGTTAGCAGACTGCATGTAAGGGTGTGGCAAAACAAAGTGTCATCCAAGTAAAAACCTTGAATTTCGCTCACCAGATACGACTCCAAGTGCAGTGACCTCACAGCAGCCATGTTATTGGTCACATGATGTCATGGCTCCAAAAGGCTCCGAAAGCACAAACACGGTCCAGAGGTCCAGTTCAGGTGAAGCTAGCAGCCGCCTGTGTCGCCATCCACCTGCTGCAGAGGCGGGAGTCTATCGGGACTGGCTCACTGCCTCTAGTGGACGTCAGAGGAACTGCAGCGCTGGTTTCATCTTTCAGCTGAAGATCAAAACACTTGAGCCGCCCAGTTCAGGTTTCCTCTCCATTTAAAGTGACGCTTGCAAAAGAAAGAACAGCCAAACAAAAGCTGTGCATTTTTGCAGCTTTCTGTTACTCAGCATCATGGGATCTGTGTGAGTCAGGTTCGATGCACCCATTGTGAGAGTTGTCCTTTCTGCACTGATTTCCTCCCTGACACGCTGACAACGCCCTGATGTTTCATTACAGATGTGTCATACATGCTTACACGACCCACACACTCAAACCTCACTGCGTATGTCGGGAGTGGCCGTCCCACGCTGCGGCGGCGGCGGCGGCGCACAGTCACACTGGAAGCTCACACTCACTCCCTTTAAGAACATGCGAGCAGCTAGACCCAGGTTCATCACATTTCCAGTCTTCATTTTCATTTTTTGTGCGACAGAGTTTTGACATTTGAAATTCATTTGGAGAAAGTGTGAGGTGCAGTCAGTCGCTTCAGCTTTGTGACTTTAGTTCAGGTCTGAAACGCAGCGATTCTCTGCTTTGCTTGTTTTTGGGATGAATTACTGCTGGCTTACGTCACTTTGACCGTTCACGGACTTTCTTTGGAATTTTGTTGTGTTTTCTAGGAAGCAGTGTGGTAACTTTAATTACTTTCAGCTGCTGACATGAGCAGTGAGGGGGGAGCTGCAGCATTCAGTCATCTCCTTTTATATCCTGCTGCAGTCATTTGGCACGTTTAGCCAGTTTCCTAATAATGAAACCTCATTTTCTGCACAAAGTTCACTGACACTGTGTCACAGTGATGTAATCGCTGCAGCAGCGCAGGGAGAAGGCTCCAGGTTTGAGGACTCTGCAACGAGGTGAGGAGGCGAGATTAACCAAACGTTGTTCAGGTGTCTTCTGTTCAACAGGACTCGGGTAGTCGTGGTCAGCCTGTTCCAGCTGTGATGCCAGTTTAGCCCTTTTATTTGTTTTTGAGAAATCTTTGTTTGTTTAAAGCGAACAGAATGTGATGGCGGCACAGTCGCACGCTGCTCTCCTCTGTGCTGTGTGCAGCACTCCTGTTGAACCAGCTTCACGCTCAGGCCACGTTTGTCCAAACTGTTTCCTGGAAGGATGTTCAGTTAGCTTAACACGACGCCGTCGCTGCGTTATTTACATCACTGTTTCCCTCCCAGAAATATTTGCATAGTTGTGATGAAAACAGCCGGCCGTCTGCAGCTGTGTGCAGACTCTGCATCACATCCTGACTGTGCACGTTTGCGTCATGTCTCTCATTTCTGTGCTCGTGTCCATCGTCTTAGTCCACAGTCAGATGTGCTGATTACTGCTTGGTATAGCGTTAGGACACAGTCGGTGTGGAAATCTACTTGTTTTGATGATGTCCCAGTTGCGTTGCTGCTTTATGTGCTTTGATTTTGTGTTTTTGGTCAATTTTATGCAGCATGTGTTTCAATCAGCTGATTTTCAGAGAGTGAAATAAGTTCAGATTTAGCAGCTCAGGTTCAGAGTCGGCCTGGAAAGAAAGGCTGTGGCACAGGGAGATGACACTGTGACGTAACAGGTGTGTAATCTATTACATCATCTTTACTTTTTGTATTGGAGATTATGGTAAATGGCCTGCATTTGTATAGCGCTTTACTCAGTCCCTAAGGACCCCAAAGCGCTCCACACTACATTCAGTCATCCACACATTCACACACTGGTGATGGCAGCTACATTGTAGCCACAGCCGCCCTGGGCCGCACTGACAGATGACTGATGTATCGGAATTTCAGGAGCGGGACCACGCCTCCAAACACGCTTCTCCGGCTGTCACCTATATCGGTTCCCCCAGTTCTGCAAGCCGATCATTCTCGTTTACATGCCCCTCCCTCCTTGTTCTCCACTCTTTAGCTTCTTCACTTCTATTTCGTCCACGGGGATCCGCCCGGGAGCCTTCGCCAGTCCCCTTCGAGGCCTTCCCCAAACCGCAGCTCAATTCATGTCAAAGCATCACTTTTACCTGCTAAAACGCTACCAAACTTACATGAGGACGTGGGCCCAGCTGTGAAAGATAATTCGTTACATCATCCATTACATTAACTTAAAGCGGCCTCGTCTGTTCTGTTAAAAAGACCATGTTTAGCTACGTGTCACAGCCTGTATAGAAAAGATGGATTTTGTAACACTGCCAAATGTTTTTAGAGCCAGAAGTGACCGTACTTACAGGAGAAAGTTATTAGCTAATGCTAGCCAGCCTGGTTAGCAGTCTGCATCCACAGGCAACAAATACCAGCTGATCACTAAAATCACATTAAAAACCTGGAATTTCACTCAGTAAAACTGACTTGTTGGACAGTAACCTCACAGCTGACATTTGATGGTCAGATAATCATTAAAACAGCACAAACACTGTCCAGAGGTCAGTTCAGGTGAAGCCTAGCAGACAGCTAGCAGCTAAAGCCGCCTGTGTCCTCGGCCTATCAGGAGGAGAACGTGTTTCTGCGGACTCACTGCTGGAGCCTCTGCTGGACGTTAGAGGAACTGCAGCCTGTGTAGATGTTTACTTCTGTTGGAGCAGTCGGTCACATGTCCGTCACTCTGGATGAGTTTACAGCACTGTTTTCACTCTGTGACACACACACACACACTGTACATTTGTGTTGTCGGTCCGAGGTTATTCATTTCTTTGAAACACAAATAAGGTTTAAAATCTTTAAACGTTCATATCGATGTGTATCTGGATCTGTGTGCTTTGTTCTTTTTGCTTCTGTTTTATGGGCCGAGCGGCTCATACAGACTGTCTGAATCCAGCTCGGCTCTGGAGCCCCGAGGTCCCTCGCTGCATCTGGATACGAAGAAAATAATTTCACAGCCATTAATTTTGCATCTGTTGTGTTTGTATTTCTACTTGCGCTGTGGTGAACGTGTCAATTTGTGGACATAAAGTTGTCGAGCTGTGTGCGTACTGCGACTCTTTGTTCACTGCACTGTAAAAACAAAGCCGACTGCCATCACGTCAGAGCCGCTTCGGGTCTGACAGGTTTTATTTCATCACCGCATCCTTGTAGTCGTTGAACATCCGTCAAGCATTCCTTCTACATTCCAGTTCAGAGCGCACACACACACACACACACGTTTTTGTAAAATAAGCTGTGCATATTTTACATGAAACTCTCTCAGACTAAAATAAACTTGGGAGCCACTTCTTAACAACGATGGTCTGCTGTTTCTTGTTTCTAGTAACCGTAAGAGACAAACGTGCTTTCTGCACGTCGCAAAGAGGAACTCAGATGGACCGCGCTCCGGTTTTAAAAGGTTAAAGTTCTTCACGAGGGCTCTGCAGCACCTGTAGCTCAAAAAGCCTCAAAAGACTTTAAGATCCAGAGACGATCAATCAGAGCCCAGAGCGTCTGCGATTATAATCAGTCAGAAATTTCATAAAATAATCTCAGAATTACTCGATTTATTATTTTTGTCTCACACTTTGTCTTTTACATGCTCCCCTTTAAATGTTCTCTCTCGTGTTTCGCCTACTTTAGTGTGTTTATACCACCTCACTGTTATCTGATAACGAAGGCTAATTTTAGTCCACTATTGGATACGATTAGAGAAGCTCTATAGGGATATATGCTCGTTAGACAGGAGTCCATTGAGATGAATGGTCCCCAAAGAGGATGATTCCTGTCCACTCGAATAATAACTGAAGGTTTAGTTCTTCCTTTTGGAATTCGTGAGGACTGGATCTTGTGGATATTATGAGCTCATTGCTCTTTTAGACATACCTGTATGGAAACATAAGACCTCCTCAGTTTGGGTTCATATTGAATCATCAGTGTGTCTGAAATGTGAAGCCGACTGGAGAACGAGGAGCTACTGGACTTTCATCAAGCTGAGCAAAAGCTTTAAGATATCTCGAAATGTCTCTGCAACAGTGTCGACGTCTCTGACATTAACAAAGCAGATCTTTGTTGTACAGACAGACCGGGGCGAAGGATTTGGGAGGACTTCAACTATCTGGGAAAAAACAACAGTTTAAAATCCTGCACAGACTTCGTCTGTGACACAGTCGCCCTGATTCAAAGCTTAAGCTTTGTTCACCTCCATTAAGGAGGAGCTACATACTAACATGTATACACGCATCGTTGTTATTATTGTTTATGTCGTGTTGTTGCTGATTCCTTGTATTACTGTGCATGTACTGTTGTATTTGTAAGTGCATACACAGACTTAACTCGCTTCACTTTAGCTTTATCACTACAACACAAATGATTTCCTAAAGGTGCATTAATATCTCCCGTTTCTGCTGTCGCCACCTGCTGGCCACCAACAAGAATGCAGGTTTAGGAGAGCAGAGCAGGAGGAACATGTGTCCATCTTTATTATCCAGTTTGTGCACAGCGACCTCACTTCCTGTGATGTTTGCCGTCCGGTCCAGGCTGGCCTCACCTGGCACACAAAATATTGCCTCTGCTGCTGTTTCAGGTCCTCGGAGATCCCAGAAATCTAAAGAGCGCCTGCTGAACACGCTGCAGATCATCTCCAGATCCAAGAATGAAGGAAGGATGTACAATAAGAAGGTCAAAGGAAGAGAGCGTGTACAGGAAGTCAGAGGAACGGAAGCGTAGTGATGTTCCTCGATCTAAAGTGTGCAGAATATAAATAGTGAAGTTCATGAAGATACAACAGCTTTTCCTTTCCTCATGTGTCTTTATTATTTTTAAAGAATAGAAGGAAAACACACTGGAGCGGGTGGTATTTTCACATATTTGGTCATTATCAGCTGCTGGTTCCCATTCAGTGTGAGAGTGGACGTGCAGAGACCTGAAGCTCGCTGTAACGTATCCCCGAGCTGCGCTGCCGCTGTTGTGTAACGCCACTTAAGCCTCGCAGGAGAAAAACCAACGGTGAGGAAGAACAATGAGAGACTGACAGCTCTTTAAAGAAGCTGCTGTCTGAGGTTTTGTCTCTGACATGTCCTGAAATGCAGACTTTATATAAACAGCAACACATTTCAGGAGCTCAGGTGTGCTGATCAAACAGGAGGAGGGGAGGAGAAGAAAGGGCGTGGAGGAGGAGCCGGGAGGGCAGGTACAACAAGTTGGATTAAACCTGTAATTATTATTCTACGGAGTTTACTTAACCTCTCCCTCTCTCGCTCTCTCACACACATGCAGTGTTTGTATAGACTGATAAGGCGAGGGGGGAGGGGGGGGAGGAGGAGGAGGGGAAAACAGCTTAGCCAAAAGAATAAAAACAGAGCGGTGAGAAAACATGTGATTGAGTTGGAGAGAGAGCAGAAAGGTGCAGGAAGACGCAGAGCAGGAGAGGAAGAGAAGAACAGTCACCGAGAGAAGAAGAAGGAGGAAGAGTGCAGCTGTGCTGGGAGCATGTCTCTGAATGGGAAGGTGGCTCTGGTGACGGGGGGTGCTCAGGGCATCGGCAGAGCTGTGGTCCAGTCACTGCTGCAGAGCTCAGCCAAGGTCGGTACTGCTGCAACTTTTGCTTGCAGCTTTTAGTTTCCTTCGATCTGTTGTCTTTTTCATCTTTTCACCTCAAAAGCTTTTTTTCTTCACTGTTTGACTTGTTTTTTTAACAGGAGCAGGGTTTCAAAGGTGAGTCTGTGGTTAATCCAGGTTAATCTGTAATGAAATCATTGTGAAAGACTCGCTTCTCTGCAGCAGCACGGGCGTTTCAGAGAGATCAGTCATTTCTCGGAACTTCCTTTGCCATCTGTTTAAGTAAATGAATGTTTGTTTCCGTCTGAGCTGCACAGTTGTGAAACCACAGGACTAATATAGTCTGCTGAGCAAAGTAAGTGTTGCACTGTAACCAAAGTGCTGCAGAGTCCATCTCAAAGTTCTGTTCTGCAGGTGGCCATGGTGGACCTGAACAAGGACCTCGGTGAGGAGTGCAAGGCCCAGCTGGACGCCGAGTTCGGAGAAGGAAACTGCACGTTCATTGAGTGCGATGTGGCCAACGGAGATGCGCTGCGAGGTAATTATGCCGTGCCGTAAGACGCGAGAAAAGAGCTGACGTCACTCTCGTCAAAGCTTTCAGTGTGTCAGTGCGTTTGGCAGCTGTTCAGTTAATTGTGTAATGCAAACGCAGCGCACCGCCGAGCCTTGGACAACGAGGAAGCGGGCTAATTTAATTTATCACAAACCTGTTACCGAGGTCAAACAGAGCTCCGAGTTTTCTCGCCGCTCCCAGAGTCCCGCTCAAACTCAGCCTGTCCTGTGTTTGATTTACAACCACATGACCTTTTATTTTTCTCCAGTTACCTTCTCCTTTTCTGCTGCTCTGCTGGCGCTGTTGTGTGCTAGTGTGTGTGTGGGGGGGGGGGGGCGTGCCTGGGTGAGAAAAAGGAGAAGCCGAGTATTTAAGTGTGTGTAAGTGAAAAAGTGTGTCACAGAGTGAGAGAGGAACAAGGATTCATTGTCTGACACTGAAAAAGTCTATCCCTGCAGGCAAACGGCTGTGGAATGCTGTTTGCTGTAGCTCCTGTGTGTGTGTGTCTGTGTGTGTGTGGGGTAAGGTGAGATTTACCATGTTTAAATGCACTCATGCATCTTTGCAGCTCTGTTTTGTGTCTCTGCATCTTCAGCACTAATTGCGAGGTGTCCAGGTGAGGAATGCGGAAGACACGCAGGTTTAACCCTCTCCGGTTTTTCCCTCGGGGTCTGTTTCTGCTGTTGCTGTTAGCGTAACCAATCGTGCGCGCCCACATGCAGAGATAAACCGGCTGCTGGCGGCTGATTGCGTAACAGCATGATGTATGTGCCCCTCAGTCACAGCGTGTGCGTTCGGCCGACACGTCTGACAAGTTATTTGGGTGTAAACCCCGCGGTGTCAGGATTCCTGCTCTTTGCTGAACCTGTAACTGAAACACACACAAGCTTTTCACACGTAAAGTAAAGTGAGTCCTCTCGAAGACTGCAGTGTGTAGTTACATTTCAGGAAGTAGTCAGGCCACTGACACTTCTTGTGGTGAACTTTAAACATTTTTACAAACTGATCTCTACCTGCTGCTCATGACATCACAGCCAACTGGAAATGTGGACGAGTTTTCCAGCTGGAGATTGTTTGTTTTGGCTTGGAGTCTGGCTCTGGTCCTGAGACTGACTTCCTCCTCAGCATTTCACTTTTAATTCAGTTTCATCGCCTCGGAGTACTTTTTATTGTACAGTAATACACAACACCAACGGCTGCTGCTACCCCAGACAACCCGGTCCTTGGACACCCCGAGGTAGAAGAAGTCAGCACAGAGGTCAGCTGGGGGGTGCTTAATGTCAAACCTAGTATGCTTGATACCAAAACAAAACCAGCACATGTAGGTAGACCCAGAATGGAGGATACATATCTCATGTGGGTGATCTGGAAAGTTTAGCTTGGTCAGCTCCATGATGATTGGCCCCTCTTGGTCAGCTCCATGATGATTGGCCCCTCTTGGTCAGCTCCATGACGATTGGCCCCTCTTGGTCAGGTCCATGACAATTGGCTCTTCTTGGTCAGCTCCATGATGATTGGCCCCTCTTGGTCAGCTCCATGATGATTGGCCCCTCTTGGTCAGCTCCATGACGATTGGCCCCTCTTGGTCAGGTCCATGACGATTGGCTCTTCTTGGTCATCTCCATGACGATTGGCTCTTCTTGGTCATCTCCATGACGATTGGCCCTTCTTGGTCAGCTCCATGACGATTGGCTCTTCTTGGTCATCTCCATGACGATTGGCCCTTCTTGGTCAGCTCCATGATGATTGGCTCTCCTTGGTCAGCTCCATGACGATTGGCTCTTCTTGGTCAGCTCCATGACGATTGGCTCTTCTTGGTCAGCTCCATGATGATTGGCCCCTCTTGGTCAGCTCTATAACGATTGGCCCCTCTTGGTCAGCTCTATAACGATTGGCCCCTCTTGGTCAGCTCTATAACGATTGGCCCCTCTTGGTCAGCTCCATGATGATTGGCCCCTCTTGGTCAGCTCCATGATGATTGGCCCCTCTTGGTCAGCTCTATAACGATTGGCCCCTCTTGGTCAGCTCCATGACGATTGGCCTTTCTTGCTTGATGATCAGCATCAGTTCGGCTGAACAGCCAGACAGCGAGGGTCCGGGCACTTCCAGAGTTCTTGGTAGTAGCTCGGATAAGTTTGGCGTGTTGAGAACGATGAAGCAGATTAAAGTGTAAACTACATGGTGCTACGATGGTAATGAGGCTCTGTTATAACAGCGAGTGCAGTCTTAATGAGTGAAACCCTGTTTACATTCTGATGGGAGCTTGTCATTGATGTTTTTAGAAGTTCCTGTATTAGCGTCTGAAATCACCCCATTTTGATTTCTTGTCTCTGTGGAACAGACACCTTCCAGAACACCGTGGACCAATTTGGCCATCTGGACATCGTCATCAACAACGCCGGCATCACCAACGAAAAGGACTGGGAGAAGACCATCCAAGTGAACCTGGTGAGATGGCAAACCAAAATAACACGCATGCTGCCTTAATGCATGAACGCTAGATCAGACTGATGCCCCGGGGGTGGTGCATCAGAGGAAGCTTAGCATGCCCATGATATCTTTCCCCATCAGCACCTCACTGATGCTCACCTGATGGAGGTGCAGCATCTGACCAATCGCAAACATGCATTTTACAAAGGATGATAAATCTGTAAGATAATTGAAGCAGAAACATTTGCAGCTTTATCTCTTTTTGTGCTTTGAGGAAAAACCTGAGGAAGCCTAATCAGAAGTATTATTATGTGCAGCACTTTGTGATTCTGTCTAGAAAGGTGCTATATAAATAAAAAAAAATTATTTATTTATTAAAGTAGCATAGAGCTTTTCCTTTCAGATCGCAACTCAGAGGATCCAGAGCACACCGCTCTTTTAGATCCTCAGCTCTTCCTGAACTGTGCAGGTTTTCCAGGCCATGTGGAATAAGGAATGTCGGGTGTAACCTAACACTCAAAGAAGGCAGGGAGTCAAAACATTTTTCAAAGTTAGATTGGAATGTGATCCAGATAGAGCCACAGGTCACAACACAAAAGTTTATCCTGTGGCAGCAACTCACTTGAAAATAGTACAAATGTTGCGTGTAGTCGGGGAATGTCAGCCTGTCAGAAGGTGAACGGTTGGATTCTTCTCATGGTGGCGACGAGGCTCCCAAAACTGCAGGTCCTCATCGATCCATGCGTATACATACAGAAACTGAAAGCGGTGACTAAAGTACTATCAGCCTCATCTTCTGACATTTTGTCTTATTATAAATTCAGCCCCACGCTAACCCGCTGACATCACATCCTGTGTTGTCCACCTTCATTCTGTGTCAGTGCCAACAGGGGGCGACACCGGCACTTGCTGAATAGATGGCGGAAATGACTTTCCTGATAAGTTCATTGGCTTAGCCAGTCGTTTCTAGTTTGGCTGGTAAAAATAACACTCTGTCTGCGGCTGTTGTTGGTCACCTGTCACAAATACCTGCTCTGTTCACCTTTGACCTCTGTGTTACAGCACGGAGAACCTCCAGCTCTCCATCTAATAGAAAGTAACGACAGCTCAGGTTTAAAGTGAAAAAGGACATGAAAATAGTTCAATCGAGATACTTCAGCTCAGTTTGAAGATCCGGACCAGTTAGATTACTTCAGCTGCTTGTGACTTCACACCAAGCCACAGTGGAAAAACACGAGCTGCGCGTCTTACCGTGGATCTTTCCTGCTGTATAAATAAACATGAGTTTTCCTTATTTTCAGTCACGTATCTCTGCTCCAGCAGTGAAGGCTCATGTTAAACATGACCATACTTCAGATAATAAGGTCAGTGTACAAGTCCTCTCTGTGAGCCAAAGCTCGGGCTGCAGACTGCTCTAAACCCTCGGTTTCACAGCTCGTCTTCCTGTTAGCTCTAAATATGTTTCAATAACAACAGCTGAATTGAACTGCATGATGTCACAGAGAGGGAATATCCTAATATGGTCTTCTCAGGCGAATGGCTGAAATCTGGGCCACAGAAGCTCTACATACTTGCTTTTCAAACGTTTGTTTATGATGGGCAGCCAATAAGTGAAACGTTGGCTTAAAGACAGGTTGGCCTTTAAGGGGAGGGGCTAAAGCAGCTTGTTTTAAACTGAGGCACTCATACGGGGCCCAGTACAGGACTTATCAACTGTATTTGAGTCTGACAGTGGACGGTGATATGGGACTGACACAGTACAAGCACAAGAGGGACTAAAAAAAGCCTCTTTCTTGCTAACAGCACAGCTGGTCGACGATGGGATCCACCATCGAGACTCTGTAAAGTGTGGCCCGCAGAGAGACCTGATCTCTTCTCACAACATACCGCTGTGACTCATTGTTCCTGAATTGGCTCCCGTTCACATCAGCTGTTGGAGTCAGACTCCATCCAAGTTCCAGTTCGAGGATACTTTCCTCCACTTAGTTGCATATTTGGGATGTTTTAAGTTTTCAGATGTGAACTTTCGACTCCAACAGAACTGTATGAAACGCAAATGTGGGACTTAAGATGTGATGGATGTGCATTTATGGAGCACGGCATGTTACGTAAAGGCCCTTGCTGTGATAGCAAAATAAAAGTCTGCCCATACAGTCAGTGATGCTTTGGCACTGGTAGCACTGGTAGCACTGGACCGGGAGCTGCAGAAAGGGAAATGTGTTGCAGTGGTTTGTATCACATCTGTCTGACAGTGTGTTCATGCAAACGAGGCGTCTTCTTAAAAACAAAGTTAGTCATGGACTTCCTGAGACTGATACTTTTTACATTATTCAACTCAACTTTATTTACACAGCAAATCACAACAGCAATCGCCTCAAGGCACTTTGTATTGTAAGGTCGACCCTACAATAATAGATACAGAGAAAAAGCCCAACAGTCATATGAGCAGCACTTTGGCGACAGTGGGAAGGAAAAACTCCCTTTTAACAGGAAGAAACCTCCAGCAGAACCAGGCTCAGGGAGGGGCGGGGCCATCTGCTGTGATTGGTTGGGGTGAGAGAAGGAAGACAGGATAAAGACATGTTTTCCTTAGAAAATATTATTATAAAGCACTACATATGTATTCATTGCTATGCAGATGATGCCCACCTATATGTATCTATGAACGCTTGAGCAGGAAATGAATCAAACTACTCAGATTATGATTCGAATTCATATAACTTTATTAATCCCAGAGTTCACAGCCGACCCAGCCTACGCTCTCACAGCCCACTGTCTTTAAACTCTGATTTCAAGAGCGGAGTCAAAGCAGAGGTCAGGAAAAAATTCGATGAATAAAAAGAACAAAATAGATTAACAGCGTGCTCAGAGGGAGCGTTTCTGTACTGCTGCGCCTTAAACTGACGGTGATGTTTGATTCTGTGTTGAGCTGAGTTCCTCATCGACGATCGTTGTGTGTCTGGCAGGTCTGTCTGAGCCCGTCTTTGTGTTGTGGTTCCTGTCAGCCCGTCATACATGCTTTAATCAGTCACAGCCTGATACTCGGATAAGAGCTGATACACTGCTAACCACTTTAAAGGTGCGCTGTCTCACGCTGTCAGTATCACTTCTCTTTCTTAAGCAAACTTCAGATCTGTCAGACCATTTTCATTCCAACACTGACATCAGCTAAACCAAAGCAAAAGTTTAATTCATTAAAAAGTTTTCCATCTTTGTTTTCTTGACTCTCGGGTAAGTTCACACCTGGTGCCCCAAAGAGCTGTTTGTCTTTGGAGTCGGGCCCATTTATGCAGCCCTGCTGGTCTCAGACTGGGGGAGTGTTTGTGTGCACGGCCGGGTGTTGCCTCCTACACGACTCTGTTAGGAGCACATGAGTTTGGTATATTCAGCAGGTCATTGCTGGAGAGGAGACCAGGTGAACACTTCACCTGTGCTCTGAGTCCTGATGCTGCTGGGTGAGTCACCTGACTGCTCACTAAGTGTCTGTGGGCAAGAAACAATCTGCTTTTGTCATGGTCCTGGGTCGTTGACCCAGCGTTTTGTGTTTTGTGATTATTTCCCTCTGTTCTAGTTATTCTGTGTCCTCCCCCCTTGTGTCCGGTTCGGGTTCTAGATTTCCTGTTTTGTTCTGAAAGTCTGTGTCTGTTGTCATTGTGTTCAGCTTGTGTCCTCCAGTCATCATGTGTATTCAGATCAGCTGTTCTTCCCTCCTGTGTGCGATTACCCGATTACCTTGTGTGTGTATATATAGTGGGTGTCGGTCTGTGTTCGTTGTCGGCTCATCTGTGTTTCTTGGTATCCTGGTCTGCGTCTCTCTGCTCTGCTCTCCGTTTTGCAAGATTTCAGGTTTGCTCTTTAGTTTCTCCCAGTTTAGGTTTCCGTTTGTAATTACTTATGCTTCATTGCCTGTTTTTGCCACCGCCACCGTGTAAATAAACTTCACTCGTATCATCAGTTTACTGCATTTTGGGTCCTCCTTTTCCTCCACTCCACACAGCTCACTCCGCCAGCCGTGACAGCTTTCTTTTATTTGTTGTTGTTTGTTGTCCCTCAGTGCTTCATGACTCCATGCCCAAACACTTTTAACCCAGTCTTCATCCAGACCCCCTCCTGCCCCCTGTTTTGGGGGCCTATAACATGACAGTAATAATGTGACACTAACTGGAGCTTCAATAACCGCATCATTTCTGTTGCTGTGTCAGCTGTTCTGCCAGATATGTGAGCTAAAGAAACAATTCTTTGCAGTCAGTGAAGAGTGAGAAGCTCGTCTTTAAAGCGTGTTATCAGTGGGTTCACGCATGTTTAACTTCCTCATCACGAGCGCATGCCTCAGTTTACAGCTGTGAACACTCGTCTTATCTTTGTCTGCAGACCTCGGTCATCAAGGGAACCTACTTGGCTCTGGAGCACATGAGCAAAGAGAACGGCAAGCAAGGAGGCACCATTATCAATGTATCCTCTATGGCAGGTAACACGCACACGTGCAGAAACATGTATTATTAAAACAACAGACACTCTGCCAGGCTTTCAGATTTCATACAGCGATTTTTGTTCAGGGATGTTAAAGTTCGCCAAAGATTACACGACAGTTGTGTCCATAAGGCCACGGCGGCGTGTGACTGCGCTTCGCCTGAGTCGCTGCTGCTGCGGCGAGCTGCCAGTGGCTCTGAGAAAGAGGCGCCCCCACTCATCACCCTCCAAAATCAGCTGACTAATGTTCCCAGTGCAAATACAACAATCAGCTTTTTCTTCCTGTTCATTTCAAAGGGCAGAGGGCAGCGAGTCAAAGGTCAGCAGAAAGCTCAGCTCAGTCTGACCTCATCACAAGGACGTTTTCTGCAGCGGCACACCCGGGCGCGCTTCCTGTCTGTCAGCTTTTCTGCTTCTATTTTGTGCTGCGAGCTGAGCTGAACGCTGCGCTCGCCGCTGTGTCTGTGAACCTTCTTCACTGTGCATGAACCCTGCAGCTCTTTAGAGACCTGCAGCTTAAAAACACGACAGCGGGGCGTCAGCACTGACCTCGTCACATACTTGGAAGCAAAATGGTGCCCTTCCTGAGTAACAGCAGATATGAATGAGTGATATGAGCTCTAGGAGTGGACCAGCTGGGAACACCTGGCTCTCCGCTGACTTTCTCCTTTCAGAAAATGTGGCTGTGAGAAATCTGTCCTCGCTGGAGGCCTGGCTCATGGAAACATTCCTCTTCTTCCTTGGATGTGGGTGTTGTGTTAGAAACACATGAAACAAAAAGCAGCTATGACAGGTTGGCAGATATCCACCAGGGCTGTGGATCGCTCCGTCATGGAAAAGTTCATTCTCCTCCAACATCTTCTCTCCATCACAGTCCAACACAACAAAGACGAGTCCCGAGCTCTGCTGGTGTTTTATTGTCCTCATGCTGCTCTTTAAAGGCCTGCGAGAGCCGTGATCTTCCTCTACAACATCCCACGCAGAGCTCCGAGGAAGCTGCGTTTTCTGTGGGATTAGCGCCGTTTATGAGACCAGAACACTTCGGGATGTCCCCTCATGCAACGGCAACGTGCTTCATTGGAGCAAATAAACTCCACGTAGGCGATTATTAGATGAGACAGATTATAGTGAGTTCCTGTGTGGTTAGATTACACACAGACACACACACTCCTCATTATGTTGCAGTGACTCGTATCTGCTGTCCCGCTGCAGGCTGCAGATCCAGGGTTGACCCTTCCTTCGTTGTTTTCGCGGCCTCGGGTCTGGGCAGAGGTCTTCGAGCAGGTGTTAGGTTCCAGGTCAAAGGTCGCACTGCTCTGTGCCGTAAAAATATTTGTGTTTCACAAAGATTCTGAGTGATGTTCCTGTGGGAGAGCTCCCAGCTACAGATCGGCTGACAGTTATTAGAACTTCACGTCACGCCCAGGCAGTGTGACACAAAGCTCAGCAAAGCCAGGATATCTTCTCTGTGGTCGCACGACGGTGGTCATCAACCCGATAAAGAGAAGAGAAGATAACCTTTATTAGTCCCACGCGTGGGAAATTTGTTTTGTTACAGCAGTGGACAGTTGTATAGAGAAAGAACACTGGAATAATATATCTATGAGACATTGTACACAATAGAATAGAATAAAATAAAATACTGTATACAATAGGATAAAAATAGAAGACAAATGCTATATACAATATGAGTATAATACAACGATGGCAGGAAGAGTTTTGCACTTAGTGTTATTGCACATGTGTGGATGAGTTTGATCAGCTGGAGTCTTTATTATGGAGTCTGACAGCAGTGGGGAGGAAAGACCTGCGAAATCTCTCCGTCCCACACCGTGGGTGCCGCAGTCTCCCACTGAAGGAGCTGCTCAGTGCTGTCACAGTCTGCTGCATGGGGTGGGAGACGTTGTCCAACAGGGATGACAGCTTAGCCGCCGTTCTCCTGTCACTCACCACCTCCACTGGGTCCAGAGGGCATCCTAGAACAGAGCTGGCCCTTCGGATCACCCTGTTCAGTCTCTTCCTGTCCCCAGCAGAGATGCTGCTGCCCCAGCAGACCACACCGTAAAAGATGGCTGAGGCCACCACAGAGTCATAGAAGGTCTTCAGGAGTGGGCCCTCCACTCCAAACGACCTGAGTCTCCGCAGCAGGTACAGCCTGCTCTGCCCTTTCCTGTAGAGGGCGTCTGAGTTATGAGTCCAGTCCAGTCTATTGTTCAGATGAACACCAAGGTACCTGTAGCTGTCCACAGCCTCAATGTCCATACCCTGGATGTTCAGTGGTTGCAGTGGAGAATGCTTGTGCCTGCAGAAGTCTACCACCAGCTCCTTGGTTTTACTGGTGTTGATCTGGAGGTAGTTCAGCTGGCACCAGTCCACAAAGTCCTGAGTCAGTCCTCTGTGTCCTTGTCGTCCCCATCAGTGATGAGGCCGACTATTGCAGAGTCATCAGAGAACTTCTGCAGGAAGCACTGGGTGGAGTTGTGGGAGAAGTCTGCAGTGTAGATGGTGAAGAGGAACGGAGCCAGAACCGTTCCCTGTGGGGCCCCCGTACTGCAGACGACCCTGTCCGACACACAGCCCTGAGCCCCGAGGCCGACGCTGTCGATGTCATTTCCTGTTTTTATCCTGGTTTCTCAGAGTTGAGGAGATGAACCATCCCCGGGTCATGTGACACTGGTCCAGCTGTGATGTGTGTGGATTACAGATGATCCGTTTGGTCAATAACAAAGTATTTTTCTATCGGCTTTGTTCAGAAACATATCTGATTAACGTGGAGCCGCTCAGACGATTCTCAGGCACGTTTTCATCGTCTGTGCTTCACGTCAGAATTTAATCTGTGTTTGTTTTAATCATGCATCATGATGTCGATCTAGCACAGCTCAGCCTGCACTAACAGCAGACATGTGGTAATCATTTCACCCTCATCCCACTGGTGATAACATCAGTGTGTGTGTGTGTGTGTGTGTGTGTGTGTGTGTGTGTGTGTGTGTGTGTGTGTGTGTGTGTGTGTGTGTGTGTGTGTGTGTGTGTGTGTGTGTGTGTGTGTGTGTGTGTGTGTGTGTGTGTGTGTGTGTTGTTCATTTGGATAGAATAGAATAGAATAGAATTCAACTTTATTGTCATTGCACATGCACAGGTACAGGGCAACGAAATGCAGTTTGCATCCATCCAGAAGTGCTTTAGTGATATAGATATATTACAATATATATTAGCAATAATATAGATATGTGAGTATATTACAGAAATGGGTCTATTATGGTATGTTATAATGTACACGGTATGAAGTATGTTGTGAATATTCTATAACTATAAGTATGTACAGGCTGTAGTGAGTACAAGCTATGTACAGGATATGAACAGGATATAAATATGAAAAACTATACAGAATATGAAATAAATAACTTTACAGAATCTGGGATATACAGCTATACAGAAATGGGAACTATGCAGGTTGTAAACAGTTGTAGGGTTAAAAATTATCGAATGTACAGAATGATTATTACAGAGCTATACAGTAGTGCAGTTAAGATAAGTGAGGGTGTAGATAGTTTCTACAGAGGCTATATAAAGTGCTAGTGGTTGTGAGTGGTGGTTCAGTCCATGTTATTATTGTGTTTGAGGGTACAGTTGTCCATTGTGGGTGTGTGTATGTTCAGTCCATGAGTTTAACGTGGGTCAGATGTCAGGAGGCAGAGTTCAGGAGTCTGAATGTCATGTGGTCACATGACATTTGTGCAGCCAGGTCGCCGGTCGTTGTCTTTGTTGTTCTCGTCAACGCACTGTGAGGACAAAGTGAAGGAAATGTGTATTTATTATGAAAGCCTTCACGGAGCTGAAACAGCAGCGAGTCACGCGGTGACTGTTTCATCAAAGACAGGATGCTCGGACGGGTCTCTGAGTCGGGTTTAATCCCAGTAAACCCGGATCAGCTGAGCCTGCGGCGTTTAAAACGAGGTGCAGCTGCAGCAGCTGTGTTTGGCCTGCATGTTACAAACTGTGATAACATCGTGTTTTTCCCTCTGGGTCTTTCCTTTTTCAGCCTTCATGCATTCCCCTCACCAGCCCGTCTACACGGCCACTAAACACGGAGTCATTGGCTTCACCAGAGCGATGGCGGTAAGACGCACACACATTAGCGAAAGCGCAGCACGAAGCCTTTCGGGATGAGAGGGCCGCTCAGCAGCTTGTTCTCGTGTCGCTGCAGGACGCGGCCATTCAGGGCGACTACGGCGTTCGCATCCACGCGCTGTGTCCGGCCTTCGTCGACACGCCCCTGCTGCAGTCGGTGGAAGACGAGGACAACATGGGCAAGTTCGTCAAGTTCAAGGACGACTTCAAACGGAGCATGAGCAAGTTTGGAGTTCTACAGTAAGTCCATGTGCCAGTCAGCAGCAACGATCACCAAAACTGATGCAAACGTGTTTATTAAGGTGCCTGTTTAAAGCCTCGTGTGGACGATAGAGGAACTGCAGTTTTTGGCACATCAGCGTTAGCTCCAAAGTTTGGCGCTTGTTGCTGCTGCAGTGTTTCATGTGTGTTTTAAACCTCCTGCAGATGAACGTTGGCACATTGCAGTCTGATCTGGTCTCACCTCAGTTGTCTGCGCTACAGCAGCAGCTGGTGTCAGCTGAGTGTGCTCAGGGAGCTCAGAGGTCTGGGTGAGGACGCGACATTCAGCTTCATATGAATGAAGCTGGACGAGTGAGAGACCTGCTGCTCAGCACGGATCAGATCTGTTCTTAACTCCGCTTTAAACCCGTCTCTGCTCTGATTGCATCACTGCTGTTTGAAAGACTTCTTCTCTTTCAGGAAACCCGATGAAGCGTTTGGAGCGGTTCAGTCCAGCTGTGAGAGACGCTGAACAGTGTCCACACTGTGCAGAGAGCACGCTGTGTGCAGTTTGCTCAACGCTGTGAAAGCTCTGCAGGAGGGAATCGTTTAGTGTCAGAGGAAATTGAGTCCAGATGACTTCCTGAACACATGTGGATATATGCATCTGTACATCCACTGACTCGCTGAAAGAGGGCAGAACAGCAGCTGTAGTGTTTTTAGGGAATGTGGTGTTTACTTGTGTTAGTCACTCTGTAAAAACTCAACCTGCCTTTGGAGACAACAGTAAATCCCCATGATGTAAATCGTTATATTTTAGTTCAAAGTTACGGTGAGTTTAGTTTGAGTAAAAGCTTTCTCAGTGACTTCTGAAAGGCTGAACTCTGGAAACAAAGGAAACGGCCAACAGGGATCCACAGTCCTCCACGATGTTACACAGTTGCCTAAATAAGGATTCAGACTCCTGACTGAGGTTCTCCTTCCTCAGATTAAGATTTGGAAGCGTTTATAGTTTAGACTAATGTCAGTTTGAGGATAAATATGATGTGATGGTGGCACTGAAGTGGCTGCAGTGGGTTTGAGATGAGAGTCGTCTGTAGTCGGTGTTGACATTTGAATCAAGAATGTTCTTAATTTGACTTAAATCATGGAGATAAGTAACGGGAGGATAGTTTGTTAGGGTAACCCGCTGGGTCGGCCTTTATGTTCAGGCGAGTTCAAATATTTGAATCAAGTTGTTATGGTTACAGTTGTTTGCTGAGTCACATTTAAATCCAGTTAAGAATTATTTGAATTAAGTGGTTGAGACAGGATGATCCAGTAGGTTCAGCAAGTTTAAAGAGCTCATTGATATCAGTTGTTTGGATTAGTTTGGATTCTATTCTGGGAGCCAAGATAATCCATTGATTTAGCTTCAAATCCAGTTTTAAAGCTAGGAAAAAGTTCAGTTTTATTTATATAGCCCCAATCCAGGTCTTTATGTCTTTAAGACATTCCTGCAGTTTAAGGCTACGTCCACACGTACACGGGTATTTTTGAAAACGGAGATTTTCCGTTTTCGTTTTAAAAAATAATCCCGTCCACACGTAAACGCAGAAATGAAGGAAAACGCCGCTATGAACATGCCAAAGCAGCAGGTGGCGCTAGATTCCTAACCGTGCAGAAATGTTGGCCAATCAGAAGTCTAGAAGCCTCGGTGGGAAAAAGTAAACAAAGCTGGGGCATAGAAGCAGAACAGAGTCGTATGTGTGGAGGGACAGTAACTGTGTGTATATGTAAGCATTTAAACACTGCAGAGAGTAGAATTAACAGTATTGTAGAAATTCATTTCACCGAAACAATAACGTGGCGCACAGTGTGACGTCAAAAAATGCGCACTCCTTTGACGCTGCGTTTTCTGCGTTTTCTCCGTTTTTCTCGTCCACACGTAAATGCAAAAACTGAGTTTTCAAAAATATCCACCCTGGCCGGAGTTTTTAAAAATCTCCATTTTCAGTGACCAAAAACGCCGTTTACGTGTGGACGAAAGGTGCAAACGCATAGAAAAATCTGCGTTTTCAAAAATACCCGGGTACGTGTGGACGTAGCCTAACTCATTGGTGTGTGTTATCTGGCTTCATGGACAGATAGAGCTGGGTGTCATCTGCATAGCAGTGTAAATGTATGCTATGTCTTCTAATGATGCTGCCTAAGGGAAGCATGTAAAATGTAAACAGAATTGGTCCTAGCACTGAACCCTGTGGAACTCCATAATTAACCTCAGTGTGTGAAGAGGACTCTCCATTTACATGCACAAATTGTATATTTTTACCTTATTTTACACGTTGCTGTAGATCAGGGGTGTCAAACTCAAATACACAGTGGGCCAAAATTCAAAACTGGAACAAAGTCGCGGGCTAACGTTAATATTTATTGAAAAAAAAATCTTCCTCCAGATATAAGAATGAATCTTTTCTTATGGACTCAAATAAGTTTTGCTGGAAAAGTGAATATGGAACAAGCAAAGCTTAATACTAAACAATATATATATTAGCTGTATAATACCAGTAGGCCAGCTCTAATAGTAATTTGGTATGGCTTTGTGGGCCAAATGTAATTAGGCTGCGGGCCAAATTTGGCCCGCGGGCCAGAGTTTGACACCTATGCTGTAGATAATGATGTGTCTGTGGGATGACTTGTTTCTCTAATGGTTAAAATTTAATTTGTGAAGAAAGTCATGAAGTCGTAATTTGTGATGCAAAAACAACAGCGTGTGTTTTTCTTCTTGTTGACCTGCAGGCCGTCGCTGATAGCAGAGGGCATGATGAGGCTGATCACGGACACCAGTCTGCACGGAGCGGTGATGAAGATCACCTGCTCCAAGGGAATCCATTTCCACACCTATGAGCCCATGTCGGCCTGAGCTCCACACTCAGGACTCACATGCTGAAGGAAAGATGCGGCGCTCTAACCCGTCTGACTGCAGCTCACCAGAGACGCTCGGGACGACACGTGGACGCTGCAGGAGCTTCAGTCAGAACTGCGTCTGTTTGGATTCGAATCTTTTTTATTTAATAATCATCTGCATAACATGAAAACAGTGATCATACAAACAATATCCAGCAAGCCAAAGTTACAGATGAGTTTTTTCGTTTTTAGCTAATTGTTTGTGCGTCACAGGAAACGCTGGACCGTCACTGTGGTCCACCTCAGAGATGACGGCTTCTTTGATTAGTGTTATTTAAAGAACTGTAACAGTTACTCTTTTATAGCTGGTTTATGTGACATGTAAACACAAATAAATCAATAAATATGGAGTTTTGATAACCTAAACAATAATTGTATGCTAACATTCGTAGTTTCACAATGTCTGTTTATTTTCCGTGTTTTAATATTTATTCACAGCCAATACGTGGTACACGAGGAGTGAGGTCACAGTATGCACATCACCCATTGGTTTGTAAAATCCAGTTTTTAGACTGCAAGCTAGCTTGGTTAGCAAAGCGTGTACATGGACTGTAAGGATTAAAGACGCCTTGCCACCCTAACTTCTTGAACGTGGAACTGCTGGGGCAAGAAGTTTGCATAATTAGGGGCGTGGCCTTTTTGACGGAACAGGCCGATGGCCGCACAGGCGGCTGTAGCTGCTAGCTGTCTGCTAGCTTCACCTTTGCTAACTGGAGTCCCTGAACAGAGACCTGTGAACCGTTGTTGGAGCCTTTTGGAGCATTTTTAATGTCATCATGTGAGGTTACTGTAGTAACAGACTGTCCAAGAAGGCGGAGCTCCAGGTTTAGTGCCTGCACTAATTAGCATAAGGTCACCTCTAAGATGGCGTGAGCCAAAAACCGGCATTAAGTCTGCACACAGTGGGTAATTTCAAAGTTGTTGCTTCCATTTTTATCCATAGTATAGGAAAGTGTGTGGAAATGCTTAGTAGTCTTTGATATTCTTCATATCAAATATTACGCTTCCAACTCAATCTCCCATTTAAACACAATAACGGCGGCGGTACCCTAAAATTATTCCTCCTGCAGATGTGTTTCCTGGACTTGAGCTGGTTTTTATTCTGATCATCTTCTTGTGTGGCTGGAGGAACATATTTGATACTCATCACTGTGTCAGTCCAATACAGAAAAACGACTGTGGCAGCAGCATGCAGCAACTTTATTTGTACAGCGCAATCCTTTGTGTGTCTTTATCTCCTCTGAACTGTGGGCTGGGACACAGCGTCAGTCAGCCTTAGCCCTGTTTTCACTGTTGACATTCCTCATAAATCCTTGGCCAATTGAATCCTTTCACCGTGGTGAAAATGTTGGCTTTTTCCCAAACTGGGCGCTCTCCAAGAACCCGTGTGTGGTTTGCATGAAGTCACAGGTTGTCATGAAGAGACGGGTATAAACAAAGAGGTTCAGTGAGGCTGATCTCACAGCTGCTGTGCTGAAGTTTCCCTGTGAATGAATCCACAAAGACATGAAATGATTTGTGGTTATGATCGTTGTCTTTTCCTGGTCTGGCTCTCCAGTTATCGTTCTACAGTCTTTGGTCTGTAGAACGATTGGTCCCCGACGTTTAAGTCTGCTTTCTTCTGACTGGCTGCCCCTCACAGAAATTTGAACAGAAAGTGGGTGGAGCTTGTCTTCTTACAATGACAGTATCAGGGAGTGTACCCAGGCAAACTGAGAAACCAAGTGTTCAGAGCAGTTTGCAGCCTGAGCTCAGGAGTAATGTTAGCACAGTGCTCCCTCGCTATATTGCGGTTCATCTTTTGCGGCTGTCTCAATTTTGCATGCTTTATTTATTTTTTTTACAGCCCATTGTGTTCTGCATCCTGATTGGCTGTAAATCGTTGTCAATCAATCCTGTGCCGTGTCTCGTGTACAGTACAGAATGTGTTCAGCTTGTCGATCGCTAGCAGTGGGACAAAAAGTTCTCGACATGCTGAGGGGAAGGTAGAAGTTACTGTATTTTTTGGACCATAAGGCACACCGCATTAAAACAGTCAGATAAGTCAAACTTTACTCAACTCATTCTTCTTGCTTCCTCCACTTCCGTACCATTGATTCATTATTGATTCATTAATGTTAAATTCTCTGGCAGCTGCTCTGCTCCCATGTTCTGAAAACAGGGTTTGATCTTTGGTTTCGGTCTATAATACTGGACTTATTTTTCTACGAAGGTTTGAACGAGAGAGAAAAATGTGAAAATGTTCATGCCTGTCTGAGAAAAGTGTAAAGTGTGCAGTGAGGGGTTTTCCAGCCTTAAAACATCTGTAATAATTGTAAAAAATAAAGTTGGCTACTCCCACAATAGACGAGGGACCGCTGTATGTAGAATTCCCAAATAATATGATTCGATTCAAATCAGATTTATTTATTCAGCACCAAATCACAACAACAGTCGCCTCAAGGTAGATCGGACACATACAGAGAAACACCCAACAATCATATGACCCCCTATGAGAAGCACTTTGGTGACAGTGGGAAGGAAAAACTCCCTTTTAACAGGAAGAAACCTCCGGCAGAACCACACACACCTCGCTTCTCTTCCTGTTAAAACAGTTCTTCTTTCCTCCAGTCACCAAGTGCTGCCAGGAGAGGGTCGTCTGATTATTTGTGTTTTCTCTAATTTGTTGGATCTTTGCCTTTCAATAAAGCATTTTGAGGAGATGCCAGCATGTATGTATTCACATAAATGAACAGTCCTGAGCCGCCCTAATATGATATAACAGTGTGTGGACAGATTCTTTCATTGTGTCTTTGTAGAGCTGAGAGAGGAAGTCAGGAGGGTCAGTAAAGTATGTGAGGGTGGTGCAGGAGATGTGAGGACAGAGGTGAGGTGTGCGATAGGAGTGACAGATGGGTTCAAGGTGGGGGTGGTGATTACATCAGGGATCGGCTCTCAGCTCCTCCTTGTTTGCAGTGGGGACGGACAGGCTCACAGGTGAGTCTCTCATGTTTGCAGATGATACTGTGATCTGTTCTGAGAGTAGGGAGCAGGTGGAGGAGAGCCTGGAGAGGTGGAGGTACGACATACGTGTGTGAACGAGAGGCAGACAGGTGGAGAGGTGAACATGCCAGGCAGCAGGAAAGGAGGAAGACCTCAGAGAAAATTGGTGGATGCAGTGAAGGCGACATGCAGAGAGTTGGTGTGGCAGAGGAGAACGCTGGGATAGAAGGAGGCAGGTGATCCACTGTGGTGACTCCTAAAGGGAGCAGCTGAGAGAAGATTAACACGAACACAAAGAAAGTCTCCCATAAATACTCAGTGGTGTCTTTATTCCAGTGCTTTCTTTGTACAGTAGAAGAACTCAGATCTATACCCTGTATGTACATGATCACATTGTGGGAAATGAAGCGGGAGTCCTACCCAGTACGACACATTCAACACCAGTCCTCCTCCACACGTGAAGCACGATTGGTTGGCTACATTCTCATCACGTAACAGCTAACCAATATCAAAATCTACAAAAGCTTTGAGCTCCTCTGAAGCTTCAGTTGGCAAAAAGTGTTTGAGCTTCAGCCGCTGGTGTCTGTCTCATCGCCGCCGTGACCGTCTTCCTCTTCTTCGTGTGTGTTAAAAGGGGTTGATGCGGAGTCCCGTCCCCAGCGGGGAGAAGGGGTTGACCTTCGCCCACATTAAAGCGTCGTTGAGTGAGATGGCTGATTTATTGTCCTCCAGCAAAAACACCGGACCCTGAGCATTCAAACAGAGCAGACAGAGCTTTGGACACATCAGTGCAGAAACACGTCGGGTAATCAGAGCTCGTGGGGACAGCTAATGGGCGCGATGCTTTCCCTAACCATGACCTTACTGTAACCCAGTGGTTCCCAAACTTTTTTTGCTGGGCCCCCCTTTGTTTTACGAGTACACGGGTGATTTTGAAAAGCAGCTGTTTCGTCCACGTAAACAGCGTTTCGAATCACCGAAAACGGAGATTTTTTAAAATTCTTTTTTTGCGTTTACGTGTGGACGAGGAATACAGAGTCACGCAACATCAAAGGTATGAGCCTTTTTCCACATCACGCTGTGGCCACGTTATTGCTTACATGAGAGGAATTGCAGAATGGCAGACAGTCAGATTAACAGTATTTTGTCTCTGTCTGCAGGTTTTACACTCTTACATATAAACACACAGTTACTGTCCCTCCATTTACAAAGGCAGAGGCGTCACGGTGCGATTATTTTACGTGTAGTTGTTTTTTCCTGTGTAATAATGTTCAACATTGCTGTCAATGCATTTTTCAAAAAATGCCTCTCTGTGCAAAATGGGTTTAAAAACATAAACAGCTGTGGGAGACTGTTTGTCCGTGATGTAAACAGCCCAGCGCTGCTCCTGATGCAGGGAAACCAACCCTGCAGGGAGACCTACCTCAGCACCTGTGCAGGTGAAGCCAAAGGGAAGATTTGCTTCACCATATTTTCTAGTCTTTGGCTTAGAATGAAGTTGGTTTGGAAACATATTCAGTGATGCTTCATCTCCTGCTGTGCGTTTGTGTGGGCGCCCGTGCTAGCCGTGTGCAAGCGTTTTGTTTTTTTCCCTTTTCATGCCGCGCCCCCCCTGCAATGGCTCTGCACCCCCCCTAGGGGGCGGGCCCCACACTTTGGGAAAGTCTGCTGTAACCTGACACTAAAACCACATTTTGAGTCTCAAAAATGCCTTCAATGCTGTGGGATTTTGGTCCCCACAAAGATGTTAAAACACACACACACCTGTATTCTCTGCCCGGTGAAGCAGGACAGCTGGAGGTCTGAGTGACTCGGCAGGTTGGAGCCCGTCACGTAGTCAGCACCGCAGAGGAGCAACGCACCTGAGAGACGTCAGGAAATGGTTTAATGTTGTCATTATCATTAACACGATGCTTCTTTCCTCGCCCTCTGAGCTGCAGCTGGTGATGCGGCGCTCTGAGGCGTGAGGACTGTTTACCTTTGTGGCTCGGCTGGATTCTCCTCTGCAGGCAGCTGAACTCTTCTCTTTGACACTCTGACGGGGGGCTGTTGGAGACAGACGGACAGGAAGGAAGCACGTTTGCTGTGAGTGTGTGTGGACATGAGGACTGCATGATAACAGCAGCATTTTCTCACAGAAGACGGTTTACAGCATCAGTGCGAGCCGAGCTGAAGGCACTCGGTCGTGCTTTGTTTCATGGAACAGCAGCAGCTTTCAGCGAGTGCTCCACTTTGGAGTCTGGAGTCTGAGGACTTTCACAGATGATACGTACACTTTGTTTTCTTAATATGAAAACATCCAGCTGTGTGGACCAGGCCCCAGAGACCCACTCAGGGCTAGAACTCATCAGTAGGTTTGCCTTCATAATCAAGCTTGAACACCCAAAAACACAAAGAGAAAAACTGACAAAATACTGAGACGTGACAAATGTACTCAGACTTGTCTGCTACAAATGTACCCAGGACGCAGAGTGTGTGAGTGTGTGTGTGTGAGTGTGAGTTTCAAACAGCCGTCTGTGGCCTGCAGCTTGCTGACTGCAGTCACTGCTTACAGGAAACCACAGACTAAAATAAAGAAATGAAACTTGTCCAGCTGTTTGTGACAAACTGATAGCGCGATGTTGTTCTAGAAGCTCATCCCTGCTCTGTTCCTCTTCAAAGGGCCCGTTTCAGGATCAGGACTCAAGTTCTGGGTCAAAGATGGAGCTATGTTAGGTAAGGCTCAGGGAAACTGTGGTCTGCACTCTGGGGTGTGGTGTCATACTCTTTGCAACTGAGTCCACTCAGTAATGAAGCAATGAGTCCTTAAACTGGACCAGACTCGCTGCACTGACGGCGTCTGAGCTTCTCTGTTGTGGTGATTGTTCCTGTTTTTGGTGGAAGCCGCAGCTTTGACGTCTCTTTAAGATGAATAATCATAAAAGAGCTTTAATGACTGAACATCAGCCCAGCAACATGCCTACGTGTCCATGCGTGTCCATGCAAGTCCATGCGTGTGCCTACGTGTCCATGCATGCACACGCATGTACATGCATGTACATGCGTGTGCATGTGTGTGCCTACGTGTCCATGCGTGTCCATGTGTGTGCCTACGTGTCCATGCATGTACATGCATGTCCATGCGTGTGCATGTGTGTGCCTACGTGTCCATGCGTGTCCATGCATGTCCATGCATGTGCATGTGTGTGCTTACGTGTCCATGCGTGTGCCTACGTTTGCATGCGTGTGCCTACATTTGCATGCGTGTGCATGTGTGTGCCTACGTTTGCATGCGTGTGCCTACATTTGCATGCGTGTGCATGTGTGTGCCTAAGTGTGCATGTGTGTGCATGCATGTGCATGCACGCACTCGCTCGCGTCCCCAGCAGTAAGTCTGCATGTGGCGCTGCTCAGCTGTGGGGATGGTGGAAGCAGAGCAGTTATGTGTACATAAAAACATTTCTGGATGTATTAGGAAGATGCTAGTAATGAATTAACCATGCACTAGTGCTGGGAGACCGTATGCACGGCTCTTACTGATAGGCCGAGTTCATCTTTGATGCTCTGCTTCCTTAAATAGCAGCTTATGAAGTGCAGTTTCAGAACAGCACCACAAGGTGGAGCCGCCTTCATCTGAGTGCTGCTGAGCTGGAGGGGACAGCACTGACGAGACAGTCATATATTTTATTCTGAAGCTCTTCCTGATGTTGACGAGCTCCATGATAAATCATTAAAACTTTACTATCTTATATGAAGTCCAGGATTTGGTTCATTTTTCTTCAAGCGCTTTGATTTCATCGGGCTGTGGTGCAAACACGGGTCACTGTGTGCCGCTGGGACGTTCAGCCCTGAGAAGAAGATCCTCATTCAGTGACGAGCACATTTCCACCCAGACAGAGAGGAAGTAAAGCTTCCACTTCACTGATTTCAGAGTGGGCCGTAATGACTCCTGGTGCTCTTCATCCATCTGATTTCCCCTCATCAGGAAGTCCTCCAAACCTCAGAGTGACGATTCTTCAGTTAGCCGATCACTCAGTGACCATCTCAGTCTAACGGCAGATGCGGCTCCTTCATATGTCGTGATGCAGTTGCCTTGGTGACCGGCCTCATCCTGGCCGCTCTTCAGCATCACTGCTACACCTCTGCTCGTTAATGTGAGCACCTTGTAGTGTTATTGATACAACGTGTGTGTGTGTGTGTGTGTGTGTGTGTGTGTGTGTGTGTGTGTGTGTGTGTGTGTGTGTGTGTGTGTGTGACGTACATGCTGTTAGCTTGTGTGCAGGCCCTCCAGGCGTCCAGCTCCACAGACAGCTGCTCGATCTTCAGAGGGACACACACCTCTCGCCGCTTCAGCAGCTGACTGAGAAACACAAAGAAACGCGTTCACAGACGCTGGCGTGCAGCAGATCCAAACAATCATCGTCGATAATTCCAAATCAAAAGCCGATATTAGCTGACGTCACCGCGCACGGTGATATCTGTTCCTGTTTCTGGAAGTTATTTTGACGCTTGTGTCCAAACAAATCAGGAGATGCTGAACATTGATTACGATCAAGGAAAATGTAAACCTGCCTGTAGCGCTCCAAAGCTTCAGCTGAGGTTTAAACCAGGGGTGTCAAACATAAGGCCCGGGGGCCAGAGTGGGCTTGGCAGAGACTCCAGCCTGGCCCTTTGGATGGATTTGGAAAATGTGAAGGAGGGCGTAGATGTTGGAATTTGAACTGTGTTACAACTTTTCCTACTGATGTTTTAGTTTCCTCTTAAAGTTAAAATGGTAGAAATTACATTAAAAAATGTAAATAAACTAAAGACATTCAGGGACATTCATGCTAAACCAACATAATGAAGTCACATAAACAGAAACGGCCTGTATTTATATAGCGCTTTACTCGTCCCTAAGGACCCCAAAGCGCTTTACATATCCAGTCATCCACACATTCACACACTGGTGATGGCAGCTACATTGTAGCCACAGCCGCCCTGGGGCGCACTGACAGAGGCGAGGCTGCCGGACACTGGTGCCACCGGGCCCTCTGACCACCACCAGTAGGCAACGGGTGAAGTGTCTTGCCCAAGGACACAACGACCGAGACTGTCCAAGCCGGGGCTCGAACCGGCAACCTTCTGATTACAAGGCGAACGCCCAACTCTTGAGCCACGATGTTTTATGATCGTGTACCAGACAAACTGCTGTTTTTCACAGTCGGTCACAGTAAAAACATTGATGTGGATTAATAAAAACTTTCTGTTTTATAACCACAGGACAGTCTGAGTGCTGACCTCACACTGAGAAAACTGCTCTTTGTGTGCAGGACTGGAAAATCCTCTGTGTGCGCTCCAAGAGAATCCAGCGTCAGCTTTCATGCTGCTGCCACACAGAGCACACTCACAGTGTGTGTGTGTGTGTGTGTGTCTGTGCACTCACAGTGTGTGTGTGTGTGTGTGTGTGTGTCTGTGCACTCACAGTGTGTGTGTGTGTGTGTCTGTGCACTCACAGTGTGTGTGTGTGTGTGTGTGTGTGTGTGCGTACCTGGTGTATTCGTAGAGTGCAGGTACGATGCTGCTGTACTGTCTTCTAATGGCCAGCAGAGCTCCAATATAACCACAGAGGATGAGCAGCTCACTGCGGGCTCTGCACGCACACACAGACACACACACACGCACACACACACAGACACACACAGACACACACTCAGGTCAGTGAACTCTGTGTGTGGTAAGAACAAACGTTGTTTCTAATAAACAGTCGTTCTCACTCGGTGGTCTTGGTCGTGATGAGGCGGTCAGTTCTGATGTAACTCATCAGGTCCAGGATTGGCTGAATGTCATCCACCATCCAATCAGATCCAGCCAGCTGTTCTGAGGAGGGAAAAAAATGAAAAGCAAGATTTGAACTAATCAGCCCGTCCATCATTATCCTTATCAGGGTCGCAGGGGGTGGAGCCTATCCCAGCTGCCACAGGGCGAGAGGCGGGGTAAACCCTGGACCCTAACACTCATCAGTGTTTATGACTATTGTGGACGATCGGTTAGCTCTTCAGTTTAAAAAAATCACAACAACAGTCGCCTCAAGGCGCTTCAGGTTGTAATGTAACGACCTACAATAACGCCGAGAAAACCCAACCATCATATGACCCCTATGAGCAGCACTTTGGCGACAGTGGGAAGGAAAAACTCCCTTTTAACAGGAAGAAACCTGCAGCAGAACCAGGCTCAGGGAGGGGCGGGGCCATCTGCTGCGAGCGGTTGGGGTGAGCCATAAACATTAAAAACATGAACTAAAACATGGAGAAAAAACACATGAAATCTTTGTTTTCTGTGAACTTCCAGCTGCTGCACAGACGCTGATGTGTGAGTACCTTTGACGTGGTTTATCCCGATCTGCAGGGCGACCTCAGGCTCGGGGCTCAGCAGGCGGAGTTTAACCGCTGAAAACAAGTCTCCTTCATTCACAGCTTCTTCTGCCAGCACCTTACACTCCTCCAGTGAAGGCAGGCCGCACTTTAACGACAGCGAGCGACATCATCACGCGTTAATATCGACATGTACACGCCCACGTCCGCTGCAAACATGTTTCTGCTGTTGTCTATTAAATAAAGGCTTTAAGTATTTACCGATCACTGCAACGTTTACATTTTACCCAGAAGGAGTCGAGCGTACGCACCCTTTCATGCAGCTGGTTGATTTCAGCCGCAGTCCCCGGGTAAAACGCGCAGAGTTTAGCCAAAAGGACGTGGTTGTCGGGAATCATTCGCAGCAGGTCAGCTGACAGCTCCCTAAGTGTAAACACAGAGAAGATGAGGGTCATGTTTTTATCATGTGCAGCTTTTATGGAGCCACAGAGTGAAGCAGCTGTGTGTGCTCGTGGCTGCGACTGCGTCCGTGTGTCCTGAGTCAGCTTGTAGCTGACAGCTGGGCGCCAGCACAGCTGGATATGTGACGTCACCCAGCGGTTTGTCCGTGAGGACGGACTCACTGTTGGAGCCTCGAGTGGACATTAGAGGAACTGCAGTTTCTCCTACGTGGACGTTTACTTTGTCCTGATTGGTTCGCACTGTGCAGGTAAGCGGCCTGCACACTGATTTGTTTAAGTCTGTACCCGCCCACCTTTGAGCGCCAACAGCTGCACCTGTCAGGGAACAGTTCCCTGACATTGCGAATTTCACAAAAGAGAGCCAATCAAAAGGATGTGTCAAAGCAAAGCCACGCCCTTAAATCCCCCGATCTGATCTGTTCTCAAACTAAACCAAATCATGTGACCAGTTCAGTTAACTGAGCGTGCTCAGGGGACGGCGGTCTTCGTGTGGGGGCAAAGCAACACAAAAGCCTACCATGTCGGATTGGTCATGTACTTCCTGGCAAGGAGCTGAAGGCAGTAAGCCGTGCTCTGATTGGCCCCCTCTCCGAGGACGATGCCCACACACGCGGCCAGCTCCAGCTCGTTACCTCGCATCAGACTGGACATGGCTAACTGGAACCAAAGCACACGTCCGCACACACTTCAGCCATGTTTTAAAGCGGAGCGCAAAGAAATGCCGAAGACGGCGACTGCGACACTCACCTCGACGTCGTCCACGGCCAGGTGGCAGCACGCCGCCAGCACAGAGCATCCGTCCTGGAAGTACCACTCAGCGAGGTCCTTACAAACCTTATGGAGGAGGCTGCAGAGAGAGGAGAGCCACAGAGGTCTGCAGGTGTGACTCACACAGGTGTTCAGTTAAACTAAGGAGGAGAAGCTGACCTGAGATCAGCAGAGTATCAGCATCTGTCTGCTCTGACCTGTGTGTGTGTGTGCGTGTGTGTGTGTGTGTGTGCGTGCGTGCGTGCGTGCGTGTGTGTGTGTGTGTGTGCGTGCTACCTCTGGTACTGCTGCCTGTTGTCCATGTCATTAGTCGTGTGGTTGGCTGCAGAGCTTTGAGGTGCACGTATGTTCCCCTCACACGCTCCCTAAAAACATTCATGGTTAGGATGTTGTCACCTGTGCGTCCTTCGTCACAGGTGATGCGTCCGTGTTGGTGCGATCTTTGTACCTGTGCTATCAGTAAGGCCTCCAGCAGCTGTCCTCTCCCGCTGAAGAACGTCACCAGTTTTTTGATGTCTCCCGTGGCGACGCAGTACGGGATGGCGTCGTCATTATCCTCGGCCATCAGCTGGTCCGCTCTCCTGCCACAAGCACAGGCTGATATGAAGCGTGTGGAGCAGCAGGAATGTGAGACTCGGGTGATGATGACGATAAACCTTATAAACCGTTTCTTTATCGTGACCTTTGTGGCCTCGCTGCTCTGCGTTTGCAGCCTAACACTTAAACACGTCATGGACGCACGATCGCCTTAAACCTTACAAACAGTCATCTGTGCTGCCGATGGGCCCGACCTCAGCGCACTCATGTTGAGTCAGAAAACATTAAGTGCAGCCTTTCATGTCAGAAACGGGCGCGACGCTCGGTGGTTCTCTGGGTTGGTGCTCGGTGTTACCTCTGCATGAGCTTCTTCCAGTACTTCATGGAGACTCCCGGTGCCACAGACAACGCTTTCTCCCACTGAAACACACAAAACGCTCACATCACCGAGCCCTCGGTGCAGCGTCACTCAAACTCTTCCTGCTTTTTGTTTTAGTCAAAGTTTCATTTGAACAGTGAGTTCACACACACACACACACACACCTGTCCCAGCTCCACCATCAGCTCACAGTATCGTTGGGTCTGTCCCAGCCTCAGATGGATATCTGCGGCTTCCTTCAGCCGCTCCTCTTTGCTCGGCGCTCCGATTCCTCCTCCGAATTTGGACATCTTCACGATGGTCAGCTCCTGAGCTTCAGACTGGAAGACAAGAAAACAAAAGCTGAGGCTAGAAAATGATCATTAGAATTAGATGTAGAACAATAAGATCAGGCTCATACTGTTTCATACACCAAGGAGTAAACATGGGTTTTAGACGTGTTTTAAACGTGGACAGTGAAGGAGCCTCCCTGATGTGCTGGGGCAGATCGTTCCACAGATCAGCAGCAGCAATAGAGACGTGCTGCACGCCTGCAGCTGCAGGAGCATGAGGCAACAGTCTCCTGCTGGATCACAACTCAAGCAGGAACAGGTGTGGCGCTGACTGTGCACGCTGCGGTAACCGTCAGCTGTGACGGTGAAAGGACCAATCAGGACTCACGGTTTTAAACTTGAGCAGGTGCTTCATGTGCATCACTCCTTTGCTGTAGCTGGCTGGGAGCAGCGAGTCGTCCTGGCCGTTAATCACTGACACCAGGTCCCACAGGTTACTGCTGCCACCTGGAGGCTGACACACACACACACACACACACACACACACACACACACACACACACACACACACACACACACACACACACACACACACACACACGTGTGAAAACCAGCACGCTGATGCATTCAAACATGTTTAATCAGACCAGTAATCCAGCCTCTCCTCCACCACAGACTGTGGCATCCTGCTAACATGCTGATGTTCTCTGGCTTTACTGCTGCCGCGTTTGCAGGAGGAGCAGGAGGAGGAGCAGGAGGAGGAGCAGGAGGAGATCTCACAGCGAAGACTCCAAATAAACCAGGAAGTAGTTTTAAAATCTGTAACATCTGTAATAATAATAAAAATATGTAAATATGAAAGCAGATTTCACTCTGTCCTGATCTCTGTTCTGCAAACATCACGTTCAGGCTGTGGAGGAGGAGCAGGAGGAGGAGGGGAGGAGCAGGAGGAGCAGGAGGAGGACGGGAGGAGCAGGAGAAGGAGGAGGAGCAGGAGGAGGAGGAGGGGAGGAGGAGGAAGAGGAGGAGCAGGAGGAACAGGAGGAGGAGGTCAAACAGACAAACGAGGCTGCGCTCGCAGTGAAAAGCTTGGCAGGAGGAGAAAAGCACCAAACACAAAGGGCGTGTCCAAATTCATGGGCTGCATCCTCCTGAGGACACATTTGTAGACCGATTACGTCACAGCGACGCGCTGAAGGCTGTCCACATTCGTAGACTCCGACAAATGCGGCCGACAAATGCGTCCTCCTTTTCCCCGAATTTGAAGGATGGGTCGGGTGTGTCCTTCGTGGCCCACCATATCCCAGAATTCATAGCACGGCCCAGCCAAACTCCAGTTTCCAACAATGGCGGCCGCTACTAAGTTTTTAATATTACTCTTACTAATGTCTGTGAAGGTTCTCAGTCATCCAGGTCATCATAGTCAAAGGAGCTTGCAAAGAAAAGCGTCTGGACTTCTTTAAGTTGCTTGAAGACGTTTCACCTCTCATCCGAGAAGCTTCTTCAGTTCTAAGGTCGCCAAAACACAGACTTAACAATGTGGTGTTTGCTGTACAGTGCAGCGAGGAATGCTCAGACCTCTACATTGGAGAGACCAAACAGCCACTTCACAAGCGCATGGCACAACACAGAAGAGCCACCTCCACAGGACAAGACTCAGCAGTCCATCTGCATCTAAAGGTCAAAGGTCACTCTTTCGAGGATGCCAATGTTCACATTTTGGACAGAGAGGACAGATGGTTTGAAAGAGGAGTGAAAGAAGCCATCTATGTCCACTGTGAGCGACCATCTTTGAACAGAGGCGGGGTTTACGACACCAACTCTCTGCCATCTATAATCCAGTTTTGAGATCCTTCCCAGACGCCTTAACGCCCACTCACATCCTGGGCCATCTGACCTCAGGACATCACATGATAAGGTGGGGCCAGGTTTCACAATGAGCTCACCCGAAACTCTGGCTGATTGGGACCCACACCCAGTTTCACACCTTGGCTCAGGTGATTAGAGGATCATCAGGGGGTCCTTTTGTCCCTCTGTGGGGGGAAACTCCCACTGGGTTTATATCTGGGACCATTTGACCTTAGAACTGAAGAAGCTTCTCGGATGAGAGGTGAAACGTCTTCAAGCAACTTAAAGAAGTCCAGACGCTTCTCTTTGCAAGCTCCTTTGACTACTCTTACTAATATTTCTGGGTCACAAAATAAACTTTTAACATATTTTCAGGCGAGAAAGTAGCTGTGTAAACATCAAATATCTGCTCGGTTTATCAAGATATCCCATATTTGCTAAAGTGCTTCGATGTTTTCGGAGGCGTCTGTTACCCACCAGCTCGACAGCTAGCCGGGAGCTCGAGGGTTACTGAAGCCGCCGAGAACGGCACAACTCCCGGCACATCATGTTCAGATCACCGCAGACTTTCGCTGCTCAGGTTAAACGTGATATATAAGTCACTTAGACAACCTAAAAATGTTATTGTTGGGCTTTTTTCAGTGTTTTGTTTGTTCGTGAGTAAATCGGTTTGGCTGAGATTAAAGCTATTAGATTAGATAAAATAAAACTTTATTAATCCCCCGGGTGGTTTTTACACAGCTGAATAAACGTCAAACAGAAAACCGAGTAAACAGACGGTCGAGAGTTTCCTCCAGTGTCCTGTTATATTTTAGATAGCAAGGAGCAGATGGCCGAGTTTATTAAACTCCACCGAGACAGCGGCGACGCTAATCTGAAGGCGAGACCGTCAGCCGTTTACTTCCGGCCTACCGACCTTCTGAGGACCCGGCCCACGTAGACCGCGAAGGCCGGGTCCTCAGAAGGATACAGCCCATGAATTTGGACACGACCAAAGACTCTCCCCTCATGTCTCAGTTTAATAAGGATAAATGTCATTGGTCATAACAGAAGAAGCTCCGCCCCCGGCGAACCTTAGCTTTTAGCTCTATTACAGCAGTGAGAGGATGTTACTAAGCTATGACATCGTTCTAGAGCTTGGAAAAAGGACCGTGCGGTCTTTATGAAGAGTCTGAGCTTGTGCTGCTGTGAATTATGGGATGTATCTCCTTTGCTTTCACAAAGGCTGGTCTGAGACTTCCAGGTCACCTCTCTGTAATTCAAAGTCAACTTTATCTATAAATCATTAGTTATTATTCATCTCTGGCTTTTGTCCTGATTTGGTGCCGTATAAATAAAACTGACCTGAATCATTAGAAACGCAGCTCAGCGACAGGCTGGTGACCTACATATGATGAATGTTATATTAAACAGTGTAGGCAGGATTCATCTCTGTGAGCTCAGTGTGGACGTGATGAGCAGCAGCAAGCTCTCCTCAGCTCCTCGTACTCGGACTCTGATGGAGAGCTACGAGCTCACAGCCCCGCGCTGAGGCTTAAACAGCACCTGACATCGAGGTCGTTACCGAAAAGCATTCAGAGAACCAGCGAAGCTTCTTGGCTCTGATGTCGAAGCTCAGCTTGTCCAGCTCCTGCTTGATGTCTCTGGATACTTTTCCACAGAGCAGCGGCGGAGAGCCAGGAACCATAGCTGTGTCTGCACACACACACACGCACGCGCACGCACACACACGCACACACGCACACGCACGCACACGCACACACACACACAGAGACTTCATTATAATGATAAGAAACAAAAACGGTCATAAAGTTAAAATAGTGACAATAAGACATAAATCAGGGAGCGATCAGAAGCAGTGAGCTCGACGCTTCAACGCTCGCCATGACGAAACTGTAACGCCGCCATAGAAACAAACGTTTGTCACTTTGAAGCAGCTTGTAGGTTCGGGGGTTAGCGACCCCGCAGCACAGCGGTACAACAATGACACCGGCAGCACGAGTGAGCAGATTAAAGTTCAGGTGAGTTCCCACCTGTGTTTCCGATGATCTTCTCCCAGGGCTGGTCAGCGAGGACGTTCAGCAGCAGAGGGGAGATGAGCGGCGTGAGGGACCACAGCCTCACCGTGCTGTCCCTGCTGCAGCTCGCTATGGTGAAGGGACGGCTCTGATGGCACGTGAGACCTGCACACGCACAGAGTGAGCGGCTGTGACAGGAACGCACACGAATGTTTACTGAAGCGCGCCGTAAACGGGAAGCGGAGCCCGACTCACCGTACACGTCGGCTCCGTGGTCGTAGACCGTGTCTAAACACGTGCCGTCTCTGGTGTCCCACACTCTGATGGTGTAATCCCAGGAACCTGCGAAACAGCACAAACGAGCACATCGGTCTCCTGAGACCGCCCACTGCGCACGACTCACACACCAGGGGAGGCGACGCTTGTAGAGACGTTACCTGAGATGAGCAGGTAAGGCACCTCTGTGTTCCACATCAGGCCTCTGACCGGAGCCGTGTGCCCGCTCAGCACATTGATGCAGGCGTCCTGCGTGTAGTCCCAGATACGAACAGTCCTGCACACACACACACACACACACACACACACACACACACACACACACACACACACACTCTTTGAACCAAGGCTAACTTGGGACGGCGTGCTCCGCCTCCTCCTCTCAGTGTGTCTGCACTCACCCATCATCCGATCCAGAGCACAGGATGCCCTCTCTCAGGGGGGACCAGCGAACGTGGAACACCTTGGCCAGGTGTCCCGTGAACACCTTCAGAGGCTGGTCCGAGCTCGTGGCCAGGTAGTACACGCGCACGTTCTTGTCCTCGCAGCCCGTCGCTATCATGTCCCTGCAGACAGAAGCACACGGTGACGTTCTCACAGCTTTAAAGGATCACTGCGCTTTATTTCAACCTGCTGCTCAGCGTTAACGAACACGCACCACCCACAGCTCCTCCATCAGCTGATGTCGGTGCACACGGACCTTTGACCCCTCAGAGCTGCTGCACACTCTTCCCTGGAAACGTAAACCCGCTGTGATGCTGGTTTAAATAGGAAATACCGACGGGTCAAACCGTGACCTCGTCGTTCTCTATTCTCGCTCACACAAACACTGCTGGACATCAGAGGAACTGCAGCGCTGGCTTTGTGTGGATGCAGCTATACGAAGCACAGACCTCAGGAACAGACGAGAACAAAGTGCAGACGTTTGTCTGTGAAGCACGTTTGGAGGAAACCAACAGCTCGCAGTAGCCGTCAGCACAAAGGAGGAGGGAGGGCGGTCTGAGTGAACACAGAGGCTACAGCTCGGACCAGACTGGGTCATCGATGGGACAAAGTCCAGGTCTGAACCAGAGGCCAGAGCTGGACCTCCAGAGAGCTGTGCATGAGCAACGCTGTGAAGAAGACTCCTCCACCTGGATGAGACAGACTAATGAAGTCACACAGGAAACATCAGCGCAGGTTCGTCCTGCTACAGGAGGGTGTACACGCTGCTGGACGATGGGGTCAGTGTATCGTGTGTGTGTAGATATTAGCCCATATTTAGCTCTACTGTACACTTTAGCACGTGCTGATTGTTGACACTACAGAGGAACTTAGAAGAACATCATGTCTTCTTCATCGACTGGGACCATAAACTCATCGGACTCACAGAGCTGGTGAGCAGGAGGCTTAAACCGTAACAACAGCACTCAGCCCTGTTCAGTGTGACGTCCAGCTCTGAACCTGCCGTAGACGTTCATGTAAACGAGCCGCTGGGTCCTTTAAAGCACTTGGGTGACACGTTTTGTGCCTGGATAACCTCCAGACAGCCCGGGCTGTGACACTCACCGTCCTCGTCCTGTGTCCCCTGTTTTTCCTTCTCCGAGCTGTGACATCCTACCATGTTGCTTAAATGATTCAAGTGAAGCCCAACGATGTGGACGCAGGTCTTACTTGTTGTTCTGGCTCCAGTCGCAGCCGAACACAGCAGCGGGGTGTTTGTACTTGTGCAGGATTTTACCGTCGATGGTCCGGATGATGCTGTCGCCACAACAACAATAAAAACACGAATCACTGCAAAGGACAAACACGACGCCGTCGTCGGGAGAGAAGAGGAAGCACTCACCAGAATCCGTCTCCGCTGCAGGTAGCGATCCGCTTTGAATCCTTGTGGCTCCAGGAAATACAGAAAATGCCGTTCTTACCGTGCTGGAGGAAGACAGACAGACGCATCACGCTGTGCATCGTGCGATCGGGTTCAGACACACGGGGGCGCGGCCCTACTCACCTCGTTGAAGCGAGTGATGATTTTTCCTTTCCTGACGTCCCAGATGAACGCTCCGTTACGGGACGTCGCCCCCGCGATGCAGTTCAGGTCTCCTTCACAGAGAAACAAACACGTCATCAGCTCATCTACACGACGCAATGAAACGCTGCTGCTGCTGCTTTAGTGACACAAAGCGTCTCAGATCACCTCAGTTTTTAAACGATGGTTTCTATTATGAAGGAGACAAAACCGACCTGCTCCTCTTATTGATCGAAGAAGAAGAAAATAGGCAAAGATGATTGATTTCTCAAAACAGCATAAACCCTGTGGGCAATCTAAAAGCTCTGTGTGTGAACTTCCTGTTATCTGTGAGCCTCGGATTAAAGAAACTGTCCCTGCTGATGAATTAGAGCGCACAGGAAGCACAGCAGCAGCGAAGCATCGCCAGACGTACAGGAAGCATCAAAGCTGGTCTGAGGGCGTCCACAGCAAACAGAAACTTTGAACCAGCTGGTTTTTCCCTCTGACTCATGATTCTCTCAACATTGAAACGGTGGCTTTGCTCGGAGTTTAACCACACACTTCATCATCGTGTTCATAAATAAGTGTTTTTATTACACAGAGAAAACTCAGGAAACAAGAAGGATCTTAGAAAGTGTCAATAGCAGCTGATGTCGACACCAACCTGCTCCCGGGGTTTCACAGTTAATGCTAAACTGGATTTGTGGGTTTTCCCAAATTAGGCAAAAAGCAGAAATAAAAAGCCCGACCGACAGACGGGATCATCGTCCAGGTGGGAAGTGTTTGTGGTTGAGTTTCCTGTTCCCGCAGAAACATGAAGACTGTGATGCTCGCTGTGCTGCTGCTGCTGGCCGTCAGTCAGAGTGAGTTAACCCGCAGACCTGCTCTCCGTTCGTCTGTTACATTTATTTGATGTTTGTAAGACGGTCTGTCGCGGCGTGAGTGAACCGTGGGGCTGCTGGCGACGGCTGAAGGTGGTTCTTTGACGTGTTTTGCAGGTGAAGCCTTGGAGTGTCACTGTGGAGGCCAGAAGTTCTGTTCACGTCCTGTGGAGACGTGCTCCAGCTCCAACGACGTCTGCTCTACTCTCGTCATCACTTCTGGGCCGGGTAAGTCTCGCCTTGCGTCGCTCTGACGTTTATGCAAAGAAAAGAGAACAAATGCATGCTGGGCCGCCTCACGGGCACTGTGAGCGGCTGGGACGATGTGTGACGGTCACTTCTGTCCTTTGGTTTTCACAGTGGTAACGCACACAAAGGGCTGCTTGAAGTCGCTGGCCTGCAGGATCCTGAATCGTCCGCCCGTGATGACTGCCAGCTGTTGCAGTTCTGATCTGTGCAACAGATAAACCGCTGCCACGCGGGACGTCGCCCGATTGGTCGACGCTCTGCTGCCGTGTGTTGTGTACTCTAGAGCAATAAAGATCAGCTGACTGTATTTACTGTCTCCGCTCCGTTTTTATCATCAAACTGATTTATTTTCACTTTGAAATATTTCTCTGACATGTTACCATAAAGTGTCGTTACGCGCGGTTAGCTCAGGTCGCTAATGATGAGACTTCAGGACGAGAAGCCCCAAAAACACCGAGTGATGTCACAGTGGCCATCGTTTATTTACAGTCTGATGTTTTAACGCTCTGTGTGCCGCTGCTGGCTGATGGAGACACCCTCAAGTGGTCAGTAGAGGAACTGCAGCTCGCTTCATTTTCAGCTCCAGAGGTTCCTGCGTCATTATCAGGCGGTGCAGTCCTAAAAATAACCTTTGGAAAGATGGACGTGTGAATACGATTATCGACTTTAGATGTATCCAGTCATTTTATACGCTCATATATAGAATATATGTTTCATGCATGTCAGTGGTATCTCTTATTAGAACCATGTGACCTGTAACTGTAAACCTTTGTTGCATCGTGGGAATAAAGAAAAACATAATAATTTGGTCAAAGTGAAATCTGCATTTCCACAGTGGAGAATAATTTAAAGCCGTGTTATTTAACCACTTCATGGTGTGTGTGCGTGTTCGCTGTGAGCCGGCGAATTTTAGTCCAACAGCCAAGAAAACGTGAACGGATTAGAGCGCACACAGGAAGCACAGCAGCAGCTGCCGACTGAGGACGAAGCAAACAGAAACTTTGATTGTGACGTCAGCGCGAGTTCCCGTGGTTTCACAGTTAATGCTAAACTGGATTTGTGGGATTTCTGTGGTTGTGCAAATAAAAAGCCCGATCCAGAGGGTCATCCAACGAGGTCATTGTCCAGGTGGGACGTGTTTGTGGTTCAGCTTCCCGTTCTCGCAGAAACACGAAGGCGTTGCTGAGCGTCAGAGCGAGTTGACCTGCAGACCTGATCTCTGTGGGTCATCAGTTATTTGTCGTGTTGTGTTATGTTGGCTTGCAGGATGTTTTGACGTGTCGCTGTGGAGGTGATTGTTGACTACGTCTGTGCTTCATGTGTCGTAAATATGGAGTTCTGTACTGTCAGGATGAAACATGCAGTAAAACTTACGATCCATCCTGATCCTCGACTGCAGAGTGTGGGAGAATGACACTCCTGCTGATGAACTGACACCGTGCACAATGTCTGTTTGTACTTTATTATCACTTTGCTGGTGAGACGTGATTTTAGTGGTTGTGGAAACGTCACACGTCACTCCGGGTTTGTCTCCTGTTCAGCAGCAGCACATCGAGCATTTCCAGGTAAAAGCTTCGTCACTTTTACAGCCACAGGCTTCTTCTGTTTGGGCCAATCTGACCTGCATTCTTCCTCATGTCCAGCAGGGGGCGACTCCTCTGTTGGTATAAAGAGGGAGTCTGAGACGATGAGCTGCTTCTCTGTTTGTTCTTCTTTCTTCACGTTTTCAGGTGACTTCAGTTCAGTAGATGAGGCGAGCAGACACAGATCTAAATGTCTCTCCACTGCACGAGAACGCCTTCGACTTCTCTGCCTTTGCGCGCTACAGCCGGTCTGCAGCCGTATACGAGGAACGCGTCCTTATCCACAAAGGAGACGTCCGCTGTATTCAAAATGTTGGGGGAACGTGGCGCCTTCTACAAACTGCAAACCCACTCCTTAGTTTTAATACACGAATTATGAGTTTCTGAGAACACATCAGATTATCAGAAGACGTCATTACACACTGTTCAAAGCATATCTATAAGAACTACATCATGTTTTCTATTAAATAACCTCAGAAAATGACTGACTGCACCTGTAAGGTTTTTCTAAATCATTATTTTTTAAACATGAAGTGTTGATCATGTATCGACTGATATGTAACAC